>NW_004443981.1:14344637-14359773 GCF_000243295.1 Trichechus manatus latirostris
GGGAGGTGGTAAGAAGCAAGGAAGAAATCAAAAGAAACAGAAAAAAAGCAACACCAGCAGCCAACAGATGGCACTCAGAGAGCCGGCCCGTTCCGGTGAGTGGAATCCAAGCAGCCGCTACTTCCAGGACTAAAAGATTGTGGCCATGGGAAGCAGAGGAGGCCGAGTGGGGTTGAAGAAGGGTGGGGGGTGGGAAAGCGTATATCACAAATTACCAGTTGTTTTGTCTTCCGCTGGAAGCTCCGTGAAGCTGCTGTCTCTTACGCCACCCCCCATTTGCCGGCCTCTGATAGGAGCCCAAGACGGCAGACCCGTGCTGCACCAGCCGACAGGGTACCCCTGCATGAATCTCTCCTTGCCCTCCGCCCTCTGTCGGTTTTCTCACTCCATTTGGTGCTTGGCTGAGTTCTCCATTTCTTCACTTGATGCTCTAGGGCCTCAGGACTGCTGCCCTCTCTGTTAGGCCCAGTCTCTCGGATCTCTGCTGTGGAGGGATGGCACGGCACCCCTGCCCAGAGTACCACCCCGCCGGAAGTCCTGGAAGCCCTGGTTCTGTTGTACATAGGATCGCTCTGAGTGGGAACTGACTCAATGGCACCTAACAACCCAACAACAATCTTTACAGGAGAAGTTCACCATGTCTGTTGTCCCTTCAAGTTGCTGGTGGGTGCAAACCATAAACCTTTCAGTTAGCAGTCGAGTGCTCAATGCTTGCATCACCAGGACTTCTTAGATAGTTATCTAGCTGTGTCAAAAGCCTATTTCAGATGTGAGGTCACATACTGAAATGCGTCCAGTTGGCCCAGTTTTGTAACATTCTCCAGTCACAATCAGCTCCTTGGGTGCTGATGCCAAGAAAGCAGACAGTCAAGTATAACCAGGTTTAGGGTGGTGGTGGGATTATATGAGGGAGTCTGATGAGTGGAGAGCGTACAAGAAAATGAAGACTGTTTACAAGGAATGGTTACTGTCATGGAATCTTCATAAAGAGAGAAGTCCACCATAGTTTTGGAGGACATCTAGGTCAATTGGCATAACAAAGTTTATTAAGAAAATGTTCTGCATCCCACTTTGATGAGTGGTGTCTGGGGTCTTAAAAGCTTGCAAGTGGCCATCTAAGATGCATCAATTGGTCCCAACCACCTGGAGTAAAGAAGAATGAAGAACACCAAAGACACAAGGAAAATATTAGCCCAAGAGACAAAAGTGCCACATAAATCAGAGACTCTTCCAGCTTGAGACCAGAAGAACTAGATGGTGCCCAGCTACCACCAATGACTACCCTGACAGGGAACACAACAGAGAATCCTGAAAGGAGTGGGAGAAAAGTGTGGAGCAGAACTGAAATTCATGTAAAAAGACCAGACTTAATGGTCTGACAGAGACTGGAGGAACCCCTGAAACTATGGCTCCCAGAAGCTCTGTTAACCCAGAACTAAAACCATTCCTGAAGCCTGCCCTTCAGACAAAGATTAGACTGAATTATAAAACAAAAAAATAATACTTGTGAGACATGTGCTTTTTAGATCAGTCAGTTACAGGAGAACAAATGGGACACCCCAGTCTGGAGGTAGGATGAGAAGTCAGGAAGGGACAGGAACTGGTTGAATGGACACAAGAAACCTGGTGTGGGAGGAGGGAGTGTACTGTCACATTGTGGGGATTGCAACTAATGTTACATAACAATATGTAAATAAATTTTTGCATGAGAAATTAACTTGAGCTGTAAACTGTCACCTAAAGCATAATAAAAAGAGAGAGAGAGAGAAGTCCACATATGGTGAGAAACTGTACTAATCAGAAGAGGTTTGGTTATGCTGTGATAAATATAAGTCTTAAATCTCAACGGCTTATAATAACACCACTTTATGTCTCACGCAGGTTGGAGATGGCTTTTGTTCACAGTGGTCACTCACGGACCTGGTTGGGAAAGGCCCCATCTCAACAACTGCTCCCACAATCACTGTGACAGGAAAAGAGAAGTCAGTGATGTTATCAGGCAATGAAAATGTCACGTCACTTCTGCTCACATTTTATTTGCCAGAGCAAATCACAAGGCCTCATCTAACTTCAAGAGGTGTTAGAAGACCAGTTCTATCATGTTTCAGAAAGAAGAAAAACCAGAAATTTGTGAAACAGCTTTAATAACTACCATGGATGAAAGACATTGAAAAAGTGGTAGGATCCATGGACTGGAAGTCTCAAGGAGACTGCAGAATTCTGGACTGGGAGGACTGGAGTGATCTAGAAGTTCGAAGGTGTTACATTTCAGAGATGGTAAAGCTATTGGTGATGACGATTTAAGGGCTGGACCATGTGTGAGTGGATATGTGAGATAGGATGAAGGATAAGTTCCTTACTGGGTACTTCTGACTTTAGTGAGCATCAGGATCGCCTGGAGAGCTTGGTAAAACACAGAGTGCTGGGCCTTATCTCCCAAGAGTTTTGATTCAGTAGGTTTGGGTGTAACCTAAAAATGTGCATCTCTAAAAATTTTCCAGGTAACATAAATGACCTCTACCTTCAAGTTACTAATGTGCAAGTAATAAGAGGACTTGGTATTTGATAGGTCAGCCATGTGGATGTTGATCTTACTGAGAATTATGACAGGCGAAGGGATAAAGAAAAATGCACCCTGTCAGTTGCTAAATAATGAATAATGGGGAACAACAGTTATTAATAAGTGACAGCAACAAGGAAGATAACAGTAAACTCTGATGATGTGCACTTCAAAGATTTTTAATGCAGAAGGACGGAAAGAAGATGGTTTGGAAATGACATTGAAGAACAAAAAACACACTCATGTAGACTGCAGACTTTAAGGTATATGGGAGGTGGGAGAAAAACAGCCCCCACTTGATAATGCTGCTATGGAAATAATGACTTCAAAACAACCAGAATGTTTAATAAGAGGACAAATGTAGAGAAAAGCTTTGGAAAGAAAATTGAGGATTGGGGCAATTTCCTGCTGATAGACTGTGAGTTTCAGAGCATAGTCTTGGAGGGTTCTAGCGGACAGATAGGGGTGAGAAATAGGGTCTGATTAGGGATGATCAGGTCTGGAGCTAAGAGTTCATGTAATGATGGATGACCTGAAAGCTGAGTTTCCAGGGTTGGCTGAGAAAAATGGGAATTTTATCAAATTTTAACAAATGTATCAGAACTTATTTGACCAAGTCCTATTATTAGCCATTGAAATTGTTTTTATTCAGTATTATTAATGTAATAGGAACAGCATGCATCAAAAATTGTGAATTAAAAAATGAGGTCATGGTTCAGCCAAACGGTGACGTCTGCTAGCTCCTACCTGCTGATACAGGAAGCTTGCCCCCTTAAAGTGCATGTAGTTTGTCTTATTTTATTTTTTCAGGGAGTTTCCAGGGTCCTGTGCTAGGTGTCTTTAAGAGCACAACCCATATTTAGATAATCCAACCTTTTCAAGAAGCCACAGCCCGCCTGCTTCCCAAGGTTTGCAGCCTGAGTCCCTCAAAGAATGATTGCTTCCTGGGCCCAGAGCCATCTACCGCCTCTGTGGTCATCTCCTTTGCCAGCTATTAAGCAATTGTCTCTGAGCTCCAAAGCCACTCTTCTATACTGCTCTTTGTGGTGTATAGCACTCTCAAAACATACCTACTCTTTATTCTAACCATCTTTCTGAAAATCTATGTATTTTTAATAATATAATTCCCCACATGCAGAAGGCATGTAAAATGAAGATAATAATCCACGCTCTTACCTTATAGCAAGCTAAGGCTAATTGACTTGGAAGTCTTTTCTAATTAGAGAGACTTCCCCAGTAGTGATTTAGAGGGGCTTATGATAAAATCTACTACAAGAAAACAAACCTGTTGCCTTTGAATAGATTCTACCAAGACAGTGAAAACAGAACCAGAAATCTAAAATTCATTTAGAAGTATAGGAGAACACATTTACAAGAGTTAAGCTCATAAAATGACTGATTGAGGAACGAATTAAGTCCTGAGCTTTGTCTAAGCAAAGGCAAAAAAAGAAAGATATTGAGATGCATTTACTTATTATTTCAACAACAGCCAAAACCTACTGCATAATAGGAGGAAATATCCATTTGTAAGTCCAGGGAAATGTTTCCTGGAAATATCTGACTACGTCTGAACTCATAAAAAGTAATAGAACAATTGATGGGAATACTACAGGATAATGGATAAGAGTCAGACTAGCCTGAGGTCTATCCAAAACTTGTAAGTGTCTATACATCATTCTTTACTTGGAAAAAATACTGAATATCTGTGAGCTTCCATTTCATCATCTGAACAATGAGAATACTGATATTATCTACTTCATTGAATCTTTGTGATATTTTTAACTGAGTTGGTGCTTCTAAAGTTCTTAGTACTTAATGTAGCAGGTGTTCAAGAATGTTACTTAGTTCATTAGAATTTTAATTATCATTATTATGGGAGTTTAAAGTTCTTCCTATGGTCTTAGATCATACTAACCCATAGTAGGAGTATTGTCACTTAGAGAATGAATATGCACCCATTCCTTCTATATATATCTTTTTGAGGAGCCCACATTGTTATGCTCTGTTCAAGGAGTCAGTCATTCAGTCATCAAGAACTGAACAGGTAGGTAAGGTAAGGCCACTCCCCTTAAGGAGGGTCATGGATTGAATTGTGTCCCCCCAAAATGTGTATTAAATTGGCTAGGCCATGATTCCCAGTAACGTGTGATTATCTACCATTTTGTCATCTTATGTGATTTTTCTATGTGTTGTAAGTCCCACCTCTATAATGATAATGAGGCAGGATTAGAAGCAGTTATGCTAACGAGGCAGGGCTCAGTCTACAAGATTAGGTTGTATCTTGAGTCAATCTGTTTTGAGATATAAAAGAGAGAAGTGAGCAGAGAGACAGGGGGACCTCATACCACCAAGAAAGCAACACCACTAGCAGAGTGCGTCCTTTGGACCAGGGCTTCTGTGCTGAGAAGCTTCTAGACTAGGGGAAGATTGATGACATGGACCTTCCCCAAGAACCAACAGAGAGAGAAAGCCTTCCCCTGGAGCTGGCACCCTGAATTCGTTCTTCCAGCCTCCTAGACTGTGAGAGAATAAATTTATCTTTGTTAAAGCCATCCACTTGTGGTATTTCTGTTACAGTAACACTAGATAACTAAGATAAGGAGCTTGCATTCTAGCTAGAGAGACAGACAATAAGGAGAGGAATAAATAATCAAGAAAAATGTTCACCATGAAAAGTGGTGATGAAATGGATAGTGACCCAGTGGCTACTGTGGGTGGAGGGGTTGGATGACCTCCCTGAGGAGCTGAGCCTTGGTTGAAGATGATCAGCAAGCTATCATGCAAAGATCAGGATGAGACATTTGGGCAAGATTCCCACAATGCAAGTGCACTAACATGGTCATGAGCTTAGAAGGTTCAAGGATCAGAAAGAAGGTTGCGTGGCTTAAGCCTATTGGGCTATGGGGAGAGGTAGGAGAGGCAGACAGCAAGCTCTCCAAGGGCTGAATTCTGTATTCTGTAGGACTTGGGTAAACTGGTTAAGGCATTTGAGTTGAATTCAAATATGATGGGAAACCACTGGAAGGTTTTAAACAGAGGAGTGATGTGATCGGCTTTGCATTTCCTACAGAGCTCTCAGGCTGCTGAGTGAAGAGTGCCTTGTAAGAAGTCAAGAGGAAAAGCTGGATACCAGTCTGCAGCTGGCGCAGTAGCCCAGGTGAGGGATGTGGGTGATTTGGACCAGGTGATAGAAAGGATAGAAGCAGAGGTAGAGAAACTGGAGTTGGAGTCTCCTGAACTTGTGAAGAAGTGCTCCTTGCAGAGGGGGCCGAGACGCTCCAGTCTTTGAGCTGGCCACGCTAGATACACATTAAACCCTATCCTATACGTGGTCCCTGGCAGGCTCACAAGACCAGCTCCTCCACACCTAAGTAAGTAGTTCTCCATCAGTCTGGGGGAGAATAGCATAAATATGTGCTCCATCTGTCTGTCTACTGTTTGTCTAGGCACTCAATAAATGAGCTCTTTCAGAAACATTTGTTTAGTCTGTTCAACTATCCTGCCTGGCAAAAATTGAATTTCTTAGATTAATTCTTAAGGTACTGTACATAGTGGCTTAACAATCAAAAATATGTATTCAAGTTACAATCACACAGCCCTGCATGTACATTCCCTGTCCCCTCCTCTTTCTCCTCTTTCCTACCCAAGGCTCCAGTCACAGATATGTCCTTACTGCATGCACATGCTTTAAGTAGAATATAGTAACACCCAAGACATGTTGGTTATTTGATTAAAGGTGTTGCCATTTTATTTATGGTCCTTTTTATTATGATTATGACTTTTATATCCTTTGTACTCTTGTATGTATTGATCCTATTGTCTATAAATGTCCACTCCCACCTCTACATTAAGACTCAGTAAAGATGGATTGAATAAATGAATTCACAGAAGTTATACTCGTTTATCAAGAGCTGGTGAAAACATCAGCATTACATCCATGAAGCCCTCCTTGACTGCTCCAAGCTTAGATTTCCACACCATCAACAGGACCCCTACAATATCTGTTGAAAGTCCTAGTACAGGACTTATTACATTGTGTTATGGTTGTTTTCCTCTCTATCTTGGGAACTTCCTGCGGATGGAACTATTTTTTTATTTATTGCAGAGTCTACAATAATATATTATGTCATTGGCTGCTGTTGAGTCAGCCCCCGACTCATGGTAACCCCATACACAACAGAATGAAACACTGCCTGGTCCTGCACCATCTCCATGATAAGTTGAGGAGCAGACAACTGCAATCCATAGGGTTTTCACTGGCTTATTTTTGGAAGTAGATTGCCATGCCTTTCTTCCTAATCTGTCTTAGTCTGGAAGCTCTGCTGAAACCAGTTCAGCATCCTAGCAACACACAGGCCTCCACTGATGAATGGATGGTGGCTGTGCATGAGGTGTATTGGATGGGAATTGAACCTGAGTCTCCCACATAGAAGGTAAGAAAGCTACCACTGAACCACCAAAATCTACAATAGAATAAGATAAATGTTTGGAGTTTGTTACACTTGGGAAGCAAAGATGAAGGTTAGAGAAAGCCAATTCATTGTTTCAAGTGAGGCAGCCATAAAGCCATTGCTGTCATACTTTAGGATTCAGGCACGTGCTGTGTATTTGAGCCCTGGTAGATGTCACCACATGGAGCCCTCCTGAATGCTAGTTCCTCCTACCTTCAGTTACTTGTAGGGAATATGGAGTCCTTCTGTCACCATTGGGTTGCTTACCTACATGAGAAGGAGAAGAGCACCCCTGGCACCCCAAATCTTCCACTATTGGCAAATCAGAAGTCACCCTCACCTATGTAAACCTTTAAATCATCACTCAGTGGACCCCTTTGCCTTTCCCTATATGCATGCAAGGATTAGCCATGGGCCTCTGGGACTCAGCACACATTTGCTAACACACTGGAACACACCACCATGCTTGCATGCCCACACACACACCACCTACACATAAGGCATAAACTTTGGATATCATCTGCCTGAACCATCCCTCAATTCCTGGAGCTCAAATGACACTTCTTCTGCCAAGTCCACCCAGCCTGGTGAGAAGCGTCCACTCTTGTCTTCATTTGTTCATCTCACGTGCAGAGTTTTATTCCTATGGTCTTCAGGAGTGCTCTTGTGTGTGGTTGACCTGCGCAGTCCGGTTAATGATGCCTAAGCACAAAACCAAAACCAAACCCATTGCTGTCGAGTCAATTCCAACTGAGAACAGAAGACCTCCTAAAAGTATTAAAAAGCTAAGACGTCACTTTGATGACCAAGGTGCCTCTGACCCGAGCTATGATCTTCTCAATCTCCGCATATGCGTTGGAAATGTGCACAATGAAAAAGGAAGATGGAAGAATTGAAGTATTCAAGACGTGGTGCTGGCAAAGAATGTGGAATATACCATGGACTTCCTGAAGAACAATTAAATCAGTATTAGAAGGAATACAACCAGACTGTTCCTTAGAAGCAAGGATGGCGAGACTTTAGCTCGCTTACTTTAGACACCTCATATGGAAAGACCAGTTGCTAGAAAAGGACATCATATTTGGTGAAGTAGACGGTCAGTGAAAATGAGGGGAACCCTCAATGAGATGGATTGACACCGGCCACAATGATAGACTCCAAGCATACCAATGATCACGAAGATGACGCAGGACCCGGTAACATTTTGTTCTGTTATACATGGAGTCAACGTGAGTTTGAGTCAACTGGATTTCAACCAAGAGCAACAAGTGCCTGAGGAACAGAAGTCCTGGAATGTGGACCTCTGTCATCCTAGGGCCCAACCTCTGACCTGCTACATGTTAATTGTGTTTAGTACATTGACACTCAGGGGTTTGTGGAAAGAGTTAATAAATGGGGGTGAAAGGACAGAGAAAAAGAAATAAGATAGCATGGCTACCTTTTACTTACCGAGTTTCTACTAGTTTCTGATTTGGCCTTTGCTAATTGGACTACTTCAGAGGTCATATAACTATCCTGAGCCTTAGTTTTATCTTGTTAAAGCCCAAGGCCGCAGAGAGTAACGATACCTATTTTGCCAGATCATGAAACAGAGCTAGGAAGTACTACAGATGGGATTCAAACCTAGGTCTCCTAGAGCTTCCCAGCCCTCACTTCAACCCAGTTCTTCAGACCCGACACACCCTATCCACCACCCTACACCCACGTCTCCTGCTGCCTCGAGATCAGCTAGACCTTGGTAGACGGTGATCCTCACCCTAGGGATGTTCATATATATGAACCTCACATCTCAAGGAACATGTGTCTGACAGGAAATTGATGTCAAGCCACGTTGCACTTGAGCAACTGGAATAGGGTGAAATTAACCTCTGCTCAAGGAAACCCATCCTACACGCAGCCATGGAGGCTCTAAGCTGGGAGCTTATCTTTGTGACACTCACATAAGCTCTCCACAGAAGCTCCTCTTCAGAATAAGAGCCTGCCATCCCCCAGTAAGTGTGATTACCCCAGGAGAAGGTGGTTTTATTTATTTATCTTTTTTCCTTGGGATATCAGACCTGCTAGTCTACATTTCCATGGGTTCATAATCTTTCAATTAGATTCTCAGTTGAATATAAATCATTTTGCCAACGATCCTTGCTGAGGAATGTTAAAAAAAAAAAAAAAGTCTTTGCAAACAAGAGGTCTCATCAGCTCAATATTACCCTTTGTCATTAACGACATTGACTGTTTTCATTCATTATTCAGCCCAACTTAAAAGTAATTTGTGCCTGATAGCAGGAGCAGAAAGGGAGAAATGAGTGCTGGAGAGAATGTGTTTATATTAGAAATAATTTTAAAAGAGTATCTCTAATACATAGTGAGAGTGAATATTATTTTCCCCATTTAAATTCAATTACGTGCACAGTGGTTTTGATTTTCTCTTAAATGTTAAAAGGGTCCTATACAGCCATAAATGTGGAGATAGCTTGAATATATATATTTTGTATAGTATATATTTATATATTTATAAAAGATATATATATTTCTTTTTTGCACTGGATCATATATATTTTTTAATTCCCAAATTAATTATCCTTCAGTGGAAAGCTTTGTAAGACTGAGGGGTTCTCTTTTAAGAGACACTTCAAGATATGAAGAGAATGGCTCTTAAGATCACAGGTTGTATTTCAGTCAAGGTTCTCCAGAGGAACAGAGTCAGTAGGAAATTTTATATATGTAAAATTTTATGTCCCTAGATTCGTGTGCTATGAATATTTTGGCATGACTTCATCAGATTTGTTCTATATTTTTTTCACACAGGTACATTTGTTTAAGAAAAAAAAAATTGTATCCTTTCTTTTATTGGGTGAAAGAGAATAGGACTAAAAAGCATTTTCCTTTGTCACTGATTTTTTTTTTAACTTTTTATGATGACCACATAGCAATCCTTTGAAAGTGATATACATATATATTCAATGATTCATGTATGGAAGATGGAATACATATATATTTTCTGGATTAATTTTTTTTTTTAGGCTTTTGAATATTTTCTGTTTTTACTGAATTGGTTTCCATCATTTGCCGGATGACTTCTTTTAAGTTTTAGGACTGTTTCCTTTAAAATTGATTCTGTTGTTTGTCTAATAAACACGTTGTGTGATGAACGCTTTATTGTGCGTGTAACTTGGGGAGGGCCTTTGGGTTTGTTCACAGAGGCTAAATTCCAGTCTTCTCTCCTGGGTTTCTGAATGCCATAAGCTCCATCCCTGGTCCCACGTCTCTGCTTTTCTGCATTTCATCCACGCTGAATACTAGCTTCTAGCTTGGCCTGTTCTCTTCCTCTTCCAAGCGTTGGGCACCACGTTCTTCTTCCCAAGCACTGGCTAGCTCACTCCGCAGGCAGGTCTTGTTGGAGTGCCTGTCCATCTCTACTTACCTGATTCGATTAAAGTTAGTTTTCCAATTCTCAATTTATCAACAAAAAAAATAAAAATAAAGGGAGACAGAGACAGAGCAAGAGAGAGAGAGAGAAAGAAGAAAGGAAGGAAAGAAGGAAGAAAGGAAGGAAAGACAGCAAGAAAGAAAGAAAAGGAAAACCCCACTCTTTCCATTCTAACCAGCTGCCTCTTTGAGGACATTTTGGCTTCCATATTTTCTCTAATTTGATTTTAAATGGAAAACTGTCAGGTACTCCAGGATGCCTAAAGAGAGGATGGTTTGGTTTTACTGGGTTGGCTGGGGTGCACAGATTTGGAATTACAGTTCCAGCTGGAACAAGCATCCGTTCTAAACAACGGCAGAGTTGAGCTCCAATCCTGATTCTCCTGGTCACTAATTCTGTGAAGGTGAGAAGTGATGGAACCTCTTTGAGCTTTTGTTTCTTACCTGAAAATTGGGAATGGCAACACCTGCTTGGAAGAATCACTGTGAGGGCTTCTAAGCACTGGCTTTGTAATGTTCACAGGGCACTCTAGCGGCTAAGCTAGCCTTGTGGACAACGAGATGCTGGCAATTAGTGCTAGAAAATTGTGACACTATCCCTATTTGTGTGAACATAGACAGACAGTCAGCCCCTTGAGCCTCAGTTTCTTTCTCTGAAAAAATAGAGAAGTGCATATTTATTCCTGAGGCCTCTTCTATCAAATGAGATAACGCATCTGAAGTGTCTGGCATATGCCGGGAACTCAATAAATATTCATTTCTTCTCACCCTCCTTCTCCTCCCTAATGCCATCTTGGACTTCACCACGAAGCGCTGGACCAGGCAACAGGGTCATGGGGAGCCGTGGGCAGCCTGGAGCTGCACTTGCCCAGACTTCTTAGAAAAATGATTGAAGGTTAAACTGGGCCAGGAGTCTGGTGACGTTTGGGTGAGAGACAGAGTTAAATTAAGGTTTAATCTTAGCCCCTTCCATGTGTTAACCAGGCTGAGTTGAGTGAAGAGTTTGAAAGAGATTCAAGGCTGAATTTTCTCACTAATCTGATGAGGAGAGAGATGCGGAAAGAAAGGAAATGGGAGGGAGAGAAAGTGACAGAGAGAGAAGCAGAGTTCAGATGGCTAATTTTCTAGCCAGCAGCTACTGGAATGTTTCCACCAGGAGATGTGAGAAGAGACAAAGAGAAATAATAACTGAAGATGGACTTTGCTGGCTAGAAATAAGTTATCACTCTGCTGGGGTGGAGGGCATCAGGCTAGAGTGTGGACGGAGGCAGGGACTCAGGGGACAGATTTCATTTTAATGTAGTCACTTTGGTACCTCCCCATCTGCACATTCAATTAGCTGTGAAGGAAAAAATACAAGTTCTTCCCTTGCCAGCCTGCTTGCTGAGCTCGGGGGACAGAACTGGGCAGATGTCGTGGCCTTACCTCGCCCTCCCCAGGGAGCACTTCCTATCTTTGTGTTGGACTCCAATGTTAAAGAAAAGCAATGCATTAATTTTTTTTTTTTTCCTTTTCTGTCTCCTTCAGGAAACAAAAGGCGTCAGTGTCGTTTTAAATGAAAGCAGTAGAGTAAATCGTCTTTTTTGTAGTTTCTGCCTTGTCCCCAGAATCATAAGAAGCCCTCTAGGCCTCTCCGCTTTCTTCCCATCAGCTCTCAAGTGCATTTGGCTGATTCATGTCGACTCCCATCTCCAAGGCATGTAGATGGCAAGTGTCAGGAAGGCAAGGAGAGCTTTGGATGGAGTATCCAAGGCCCAGGGACAACTGGTTGCAAGCGATCCTCCTTCACATGATCCCAGTTCTCCAGCCAAACCAATCTACTGATCCCATGAGGCCTTGTGTTTTCCCTGAATAATTCCTTTAGCTTCTAAGTTCCGAGGAAGCCCTTCATCTCTGCCTTTTGAAATGCTACTAATTCTTCAATATCCTGATCAAACTTCATTCCCCAGGCCTCCCTGCCCCAGCTCTGCTGAAGAATCTTCTCCAATTACCCCACCTCTGCACAAACTGGAGTGAGTTTCAACTCAAAAGCATTTATTCATTTATTCGCTTATATTTTCAATGATTTTTCCAACAACGGCCATAACAATACTTTTGGCCCACATGCTCTTCCAAAACTTTGCCATTTCCCATCAGGAGGTGGAGTCTCTGTCCCCCTACCCCAACTTGAACCTTGGTGGCATCCTTGACTGCTATCTCAACCAATAGAGTGGAAGTGGTACTTCATGACCTGCAACACTGGGTTAGTAAAGAATGTGCCGTTTTCACCTGGTTCTCTTTCTTCACGTGTGCAGCCTTAGAGCCCAGCCTCCATGCGTTGAGAAAGCCCAGGCCACAAGAAGAGTCTGCAGGTAGGTGTCCCCGTCATTGACAGCCTACAGCCAACATCAGACTCCAGACATATCAGTCACCCTAGCCTTCAAGTATTCCAGCTGAGACCCCAGGCATCTTGGAGCAGAGACAACCCTCCCCACTTTGCCTGTCCATGTTACTGAAACACAGAATCCATGAACCTAAAGCTGATCACAGTAATAAAGAAAAGAAGACTGTTCATCCATCCGTTTACCCGTCCAGCCACCTAAGAGGCATTTCCTGATATCCCACTGTGTGTCACAGACTATATGCACGGAGGATGCCAAGAGGAGAAGGTACCCAACCCGGAGGAGCCCACAGATATGCCAGTCATTCAGCTATTGATCCATGAATCCCAAATGGCTATAAGACACCCTCCTCATACCCCATGTCAGACACTCAGTCATCTGCTCTTGCATGTGCTTCTGCGTTTGCATATCAACTCAGCTCCTTTAGAATTAGGAACTAATTCTATATTTCCCACGGTACACAGGACAACTTTATAAACTTAATGGATGTTTGACATAGATTTGTTGATTAAAAAATTCAGCCCATCTACTGGTTTTCGATTTTCAAGCATCCAAGCAAATAAATACATTGATTCCATTTTGAGAAAAGATGTCAGTGAATGAAACTACTCCGTGGATAGGAGAAGGAAGGAAGACACTAGAAGTCCTCTGGTCCCCACACTGTGTAAGGCATCTGTTGTGTCATTTAATCCTCAGAGCGATTCCAGGAGGAAATTACCATCATCCTCAGATTTCAGGTTGACACCTGAAGCCAGACCCGTTAAGTTGTATGGTCACTGAGTGGGACACTAGGAAATGAGCCAACACCACTACACCCTCCTCAGCCACCATGTGACTCCCACACTGGAAGACAAGATGCAGATGACATTTGCCTCAAGACCTTTGAATGGGCCTGCTTTTGAAAGAACAGTTTTCAATGTGCAATTTTATATCTTCTGTGGCTCTGGTACTTTCTGGATACCCTCTCCCTGGCTCTATCATTCCCCGTTCTCACAGAGAAGTGTTACTGATGAATATCTCCATTACATAAATAGGAAGAACAAGGCCACTTTAAAATCCCCAAAAAGTCTTAGAGATTAAAAGAAGAAGAAGAATGTTCATCACAAAAACTCTACAGTGATTTTTGCTTTTATACATTTTGTAGAGTCCCTGGGCAGTGCAAATGATTAACAAGCTTGGCTGCTAACCAAAAATTTGGAGGTTGGAGTCCACCCAGAGGCACCTTGGAAGAAAAACTTGGTGATCTACTTCTGATAAATCAGCCATTAAAAACCCTATAGAACACAGCTCTACTCTGACACACATGGGGTCACCATGAGTGGGGGTTAACTCGACAGCAACTAGTAACTCGTGTACATTTAGTGAGCAGAAGTGTTATGAAGAATTGCTAAATCTACTTCCAGGAATGAAGCGGAGGAGGGTGGGGTCACCTCCTCCAAAAACTCAAAGCTCATCTAGCCTTGCTGCTTTGCTCCATGAGCAGAAGGGAGGGACTGCGAGGCAGGTGGCCTGGACCTGATGTTAATATGCGGCATCACATTGGTGACCCTGACACCCAAAGGCTTCGTTTTTTGTGAAGAACCCATCTGCAATGAGGCTGTGAGTGGTGGTGTCTAGAAAGATGATGTAACTGCTGACTAAAAGAAACTGTGGTCTTGGGAATAATTCTTTGGATAGGGTGACTTCTTACAAGAAGCTTCTGGGTAGCATATGTGGATCTATCGATGAAGAAATAACTTTTCTTCTGACAAACGCCTCCTCTTCTGCCTCTCGAGAACTGTGTAATTGGAATCAGAGGTCTGGAAAGAAGCCTAGTGAGGACATTTGCCCTCACCTTCATTCTAAAATGAGGACACTAGAATCAACTTGATGGCAACAGGCTTTGGAGGCTGGAGAAGGGAAGTGACTCTTCCAAGGTCAGCCAGTGTTCAAGGACAGTTATGGTCTGGCTTTGGTTTCCTGGAGTTGGCCCACTACAGCTTTCCTAGACACCCCAACTGCAGGGAACATGAGCACAATCAATCTCCAGTGCACATATTGCCCTCAGCCACTCGCCTCCCCAAGTTCTCTCCTCCTCTCCACCCTCCTAGATTCTGACCTTACTGAGAGTCTTCTGGTCTAGACCTAACTATTTCTATATGATTGGCCACTATGTCTCTTTTTAGCAATATCTTCCCCTACTAGAAGGTCAGACATGAATCATAGGAACTGGTGAGGACCGTCATAAAATGGAAGAGGATCATTCAAATTCATTTATGTAGACTGTACTGGCCAAAGCAGTATATCTCCTTTTGGAACTGGATGGAGCTGGCTGCATGCAA
>NW_004443981.1:14359969-14376293 GCF_000243295.1 Trichechus manatus latirostris
CACTTAACCCCTGTGCCACCAGGGCTGCTTAGTACAAAGTTGTCGTGGTAGTGGTTGTTAAGTTCCATCAAGTGAGTTCCAATTCATAGTGAGAGAGCAGAACAAAACACTGCAAGGTCCTGTACCATCCTCACAATCCTTGCTGTGTTTGAGCCCATTAATTGTAGCCACTGTGTCAATCCATCTGGTTGAGGATCTTCCTTTCTTTCGCTGACCCTCTACTTTACCAAGTATGATGTCCTTCTCCAGGGACGGGTCCCTCCTGATATCATGTCCAAAGTTACTATCCCATAAAGCTATTTTTTAAAACTCTGCCTCTCTCCCAAAGATACAGCTGTCTGTTTTTCCTTTGTGTATCTCCATTGTTATATTGCTACAAAAATAATAGTAATAGTAATGATGATGATAATAATAATAACAATAATACTATTTTTGTTAAACAATCACATACCAGGTAAAATACTAGGTGCATTATTTAATGTAAGTACTAAAGGTAGCCTGTGAGACAGAAACTATTCTTTATACTATTTTACAGATTAGGAAACTGAGGCATGGAAAAGTTAAAGAACTTGTGGAAAGTCTAGGTAATGATATAGCGAAGACTTCATGCCATGCGTGTTTTATTCTAGGACTTGTGTGCTTCACCTCCAGCCTCTGTACCATCCATCCACAACTCTGTGAAGACCTCTGCAACTCTCTTTTCTGAGTTTGTTTGTTTAACAGTCTCTTCTCCTGCTTGACTATGAGCTTCTGAAGGACAAATGCACAGAACTTCACACATAGAAAGAACTCGATACGTTTTTATGAATGGGGCAGCCATGCCCTTTTAAAAGGCTTTGGAGCTTATAATTGCATGTTGACCTCATCGTGGACCTCGTGTTGTTGATGGAACAAATGCAGAGACTTGCATAGAGAGAACTCACGGCAGAGTGATTCCCTCCTTATTTTCTATATATATATGTATTTTGTTTTTGATTCACGACTGCCCGTTTAAATTATGACTTCACTGTCTCCAAGTTTTGCTGCATAAAGGGCTTTTCCTAAAATGGGATACTTCATTCTGATTGCTTCCAATTACATCCTCACTTGATGTGAATCAAATCAAGACTTTGCTGTCTAACACCCCCATGATCTCATCTCAGTAAAAACCCACCAATGCGTGACTAAACATGACAATGAAGGAGAAGAGAGCCTCAAGTGTCCCATCAGAGCAGGGAGGGTGATACCCACAGGGGGCTCCAGCATAACGCCTGAGATGGTCAAGAGTGCCCGAGGGATGGAGGGAGGAAAGGGAGAGTGGGAATCTGAATTTCCCTCAAGGGATTGAAGAACGAGACACCCTGATTTAGACAATTGAATACCTTGTCCAAGATGAAGGACACTTGAGATCATTGCATGTAGTTTTCCTCGAAGTTATTTATTAGACTGTTAATTCCATGGGATGTTGCAAAAAAAAGCATCTATAAGCAAATAATGATTGGACATATCCCATACTGGAAGCTTCACAATGCACATTTGCGCGTACAGATCTCTGAAAATGACAGTGAAGAAATCTACTCAGCTATAACCTAGTATATTCCATCCTTTCTTAGCCACTATAGGAGCCCTGTTGGTGCAGTGGTTAAAGCGCTGGGCTGCTATCCAAAAGGTCAGCATTCGAACCCACCAGCCACTCTGCAGAAGAAAAATGTGACCGACAGCCTGTTTCTGTAAAGATTACAGCTTTGGAAACCCTACGGGGTAGTTCTACTCTGTCCTATAGGGCCACTATGAGTCGGAATTAACTCGTCGGCAGTGGGTTTGGGTTTTAGCCACTATGGCAGAGATTGTTAGTTACCATCGAATATTCATTATCTTTAACTTTCTTGGTAATAGAACCCTGATTTCATTCACATTGGCAACATTCACAGCTAAAATACTGCATTTTTCCTATCTCTTGAAGCTCAACATGGTCGTGTGACTACATGTTGGTTCATGGTGATATAAAAACAGATGTGCTAAAAGAGACTTCAGAAAAAAGCTATTTAAAGGAATCTTATTTAGCTGCAAGAAGCACCATTGTGTCCACAATGCTTCATGCTTCTTTGCTCCTGCTGCTTGGAATTCAGATGTGATGGCTGGAGCTCTAGCAATCATATTAAACTACAAAGTGACTTTGAAGATGAAAGTCATGTGCTAAGGATGGTGGAGGAGAAAAAGAAGGAATTTGGGTTCTATATCATACCAGCCCAAGACAGTTTACCTATGGACTTCTTTGACTTGAGATAAAAATAACTTTTTGCTTTGTTTAAGCTACTGTTACTTCTGGTCTTTTTTACTAAGACTAAAACACAATTCCGAGTTGAATTAACCACTCAAGCCTTTTTCCAAATACCTTACTGTTGATCTCCTGTAGCATATACTCTGGAAAACACAGATTTGATCCAACCCTCAATATCTTCATCTGCAGGAGAAAACTGAGGTCCAGAGAAGTGACTATCGATGGTCAGTCACCCAGGACGTTATCGGTACATCCTGACTTTGGTTCAAGTAATGTGAGAGTTGGTCCCTTGCTTTTACTACCCTCACATATTATTTTCAATACTAATTCTAAATTATTTCAGATCCACAGTATAAATGACCCAGTGCATGAAGTACAGATAGTCAAGGGGCTCAGATACAGAAAAACTAAGCCATTCTAGGTGATCTGGTCCTGGAATGTTCACCGTGGGCATTAGGGCAGTTTTGAAATCCCCCTGTCATGGAAGCAGAAGAGGCTGTCTCTCTAAGAGAAGGCAATGAGGCTGCCAGCAGGAATCATACTTCTGTCTTCTCTCCTTTCAGACTGAAATAAATCAGGAAGCCCTTCAAATCCGCCTGCAAGAATGCCACTGTGGCTGGTTTGGGGCAGTCTATTAACCTGTCTCACAGTCCATACGCCTATTCAAACACTTCAGGGAGCCTGCAAGTTACAACAAAGGCAAAAATGTGGCCCGTTTGGGGATAGTTCTCAAGTAAATAAATCCACTTTTCAAGACTTCCAGGGACTTGTCCTCTTTCCCCTCCCCCGAACTCTGAGTGTGTGCCTGTGTGTGCACATGCCCCATGCATGCAGACATACACGTGCATGCAAACACACACACACACACACACACACCACCGTGGATTCTGCTTGGCTGAAATGGAAACAGGAAGAAGGAAAGCTGCATCGTTAATTACTCTCCCATCCTTGGGGATACTTTTAAGTTATGATATTGTTACCTGAGGGCTTGCTGATAGACTTCTTCAGTTCTCCTCCACCTGGTGCAAATCCACAGCTTCTCTTGTCCTCTCTTTCTTTTGAATTCCCGAATGCAGACAGCAGAATTTTCCATCAGTAAACTAATGTGTCTAAATCCCAATCATCACACTGTGTCGTGAAAGGAGGCTCTTAGCCATCAATTCACTCCATTTTTAAGCAGTAAAGTACTGGATCCTGGTGGTATTTATAGGTCTTCCCAGAATTGTCTGGGTATTTTGGAGGTCTTTCCCCACAAGTTCCCAGCTGTACTCATTTTTAAGGGATTATTTAAAACCTGTATTGGTATTTAACATCTTATATACCATAGGTTCTCTCATTTTCTCTGGGGAACATGGGAAGCTTTTACTGTCTTTTTTCTCTCCTCTTGTACAAGTCAGTGCTAACCACTATAACAAACAACCTCACTTCTCAGAAGTTCAACAAAAGTGAATGTCTCATCTCTCTTTATCAGGGTCTAATGAGGTTAGCCCCCACCTGTTTGTCAGTTTCTCTTATTGTGGTGCTTTGTGTGTTTCTGTGATGCTGGAAGCTATGCCACTGGTATTTCAAATACCAGCAGGGTCACCCATGGTGGACAGGTTTCAGCAGAGCTTTCAGACTAAGACAGACTAGGAGGAAAGGCCTGGCAATCTACTTAAATTAGCCAGTGAAAATCTTATGGATCATGATAGAACATTGTCTGACTCCCTCGCTTTGGACATGTCATCGAGAGAAATCAATAGCTGAAGGAGGACATCATGTTGGGTGAAATGGAGGCTCAGCGATAGTTTGGGAGATTCTTGGTTAGAAGGATTTGTACAATAGCCCCTATGATGGACTGGAACATATGGGTGACCATGAGGGTGATACAGGACCAGGCAGCATTTTGTTCTGTTGTACATAAGTTGGAGTCAACTCAACAGCAGCTATCTATATAGAATGAGCACTTTGCCTTAGGCCAGCAGTTGACAATATGTGCCTCATGTACCCCAGACAGCCAACCGTCTGCTACTCTAAATAAAGTTTTATTGGAACATAGTCACGTCCATTCATCTACATACCATCTATGGCTGCTTTCACACTATCTCAGCAGAGTTGTGTACTTGAGATAGAGACCATAAGACTCCAAAGCCTAAAATGTTTGCTGTCTGGTTCTTCACAGAAGAAGTGTGCTGATACTTGCTCCAGGCAGGCATTCAGGGACCCAGTCTCCTTCTGCCTGGTGGCTCCACCTTGCCTTGGTCTTTGAAGTTTCTCCTTTCTGTTGGAAGATGTTGAGTAAGAGCAAGCCTCCCATGTGGGGAGGTTTATTATGGGTTAGGCATGGAAGTGATGCAAAAAATTCTGCTCATGTCCTATTGACCAGAACTCAGTCACCTGGCCAACCTTAAGTCTTAGCGGTGATGGAAAATGGAGTGTCTCTTTGCATAGGGAAGAAGAAGAACCACTTTGATGAGCACATACAATGTCTGTCCCACCTTTCTCTCTTGACTCCACCAACTATAGCCAAGGAATCAGTATTGCCCTGTCTTGTATCTCCATAGCCCCTCCCCACATATTCTTCCCATATTATCACCGTGATTGCCCATGCCCTGGGTCAGAGCTTGGCATTTTTCACTTCTGTTGTTGGATATGCATCCTCTCTGCATTCATAGCTCCAGGCTCCATCTCTCTATTCCTTGCCAGGCCAACCCCGAAATCTCATCTCATGACTTTTTGCTGGCACAATGTCAGAGGCTCTTATTTGTCTATTGCATGATTGTCAGGCTCTTGGGACTGGCAGTCAAGACCCTTCAAGATCTGACCGAGGTGCCTGATTTCTGCCTGATATCCCTTCACGCATGACCCTAGACTTTTCTCTCCAATTGAACAGACTGTCTTCTTTTCACTCCCCTGCATGTATCCACTTCATCGTATGAACTCACATTGTTCCCTCTACCTGGAATGCCATCATCTCCCCACACTTCAACCATGTGATCAATTTTAACATACCCAACCATTACCCGTTCTTCCATCCCACTAGACTATAAACATCAGAGGGTAACAGGCACTGGTTGTTTTCAGCTAGCATATTTCCTAGCACATGGTAGATGACCAACATTGCTTTAAATGAATGAATGGATAAATACCTGTCAAATGCCATAGACACTTGCATACCCAATGATCTGGGTACTTTGCTTCCTCTGAACTCCTGTAAGTGTGCTCTTTTTAGGTAAATTACTATTTTTTATCTTGTGTTAGCTACTTGCATGCATTTCATATTGTCTTAAAGAGGCTGTACACTTCTCCTGGATAAGAAGTGCACATCCTTCTTCATTGTTCATTGCAATGTCTAGCACAGGGTAGGTGCTCATGAATGCATGATAAATGAATAAACAGATGAATGGATGAAGCTGACTCCTGTCTTGGTGATTCTGGCCCATACACGTGCTTGAAGAATCAGAGGACTTCCTTCAGGTGGAAATGCAGAGTGAGGATATTAATTTTAGAATAAGAAATGTGTTTCTCTCTTAAAAAGGGTTTGAAAGGCTTTAAATCAAGAGCCAAGAAGATTCAAGGTTAAGTAACAGCTTAAACCTCTGAGCAGTGTAGCTCTTCCTGCTCTTTTATGTGCAGACAGGAATTAAGGTTCTAATACCAAGATGAATAACTTTGGACTTAGCTGTAATATGAACAGACAAGAAAAAAGAAAAAGAAAGAAAAAGAAGTGGACTCTGAATAGGGAGTGTTTGGAACGTTATATCGAGTATCACATGAACTGTGTGCAATTGGGTGGAAATGACTTGCCCTGAGTCATTTTTCCTGTCCATACAATGGGTTTCTCTTCATTAATCAAAGCTCAGCTTCAGCGTAAAGAGGGTGTGTGATCGCAAAGCCTCGTTATGTGGAGGACTTAGATACACAACTCTCAGGGTCAAGTCATTGAAACTACAGGCTTTTCAATTCTATTTTAACTCTGTGGACTTAGAAATAGATTGCCAACAGGCAGGCATCTCCTGTGCTCTTACTGTGCTTGGATGTTTGCAGGGAGCACTTTGTTGGACAGGCTGGGTGTGGCAGAGACAGTGAGCCCCAAATATCCCATTTGCTTCTCTATACTTCCCATCCCCCTGTCGTTGGATGGTCTCATGGTGTGGGTTCCCCCAGAAGAACACCCACAACAAGGATAAATGTGTTAGTAGAATCTTGAGGAGATATTCCCTAGTAACCCTAGTTGGAAGAGGGAAAGGGGATGAAGGCAATAAAGGGTGTGTTTAAGCCAATTTTCAGTGTGGTCAACTGGAGCTTAATTCTGCTGGAGAACTCTGGAAGCCAGTATAGAACATACCTCAGAATTACCCCGATGGAAGGGTGAGATAGTTATGGTATTTATCCACCTTCTCTTTCCATCATTGGCCATCGCCTGCCTTCAGAGATCTGAGCTCTCTGACATTCTCCACCTACACTGCATATGGACAGAGCTGCTCCCATGGCACAGCAGAGGTTGGCACAGCAAGCAGCACTCAGGCTGTAGGGAAAATGCCAAGGGAATAGGGGCAGGGAACCAATATCAGGAGTCATGTGCAAGTTCCACTCAACTGACCATGAGGGGAAGTACTTTGAGATTGTCAGGCCAAGGAAGTCCAGAGCAGGTGAATTTTTACCACCTCTATCTCTTCCACTCCACAGCTGTCTAAGGCTGGGTTCTTTAGAGAAGCAAAACCAGTGAAGCATCTATCTATCCATCTGACTGTCTGTCTGTCTGTCTGTCTATCTACCAACCTACCTACCTATCTATCTATCTATCGAGATTTGTATCAAGGAAATGGCTCACACAGTTGTAGAGTCTGGAAAGTCCCAAGTCCATGGTCATGATGGAGGCTTCTCCTGACTCACGTAGCTGCAAGGGCTGGTGAACCCAAGATCAGCAGGTTGGACAGCAAGCCTCTGTCTCACAGGCTGTGGAGGGTGACAAATCCGAAGATCGGCAGGTAAGCTGCTAGCTCAAGTCCCAAGAACCAGAGGTCAGATAAACAGGATTCAGCTGCAGGATCCAGAGCAAACAAAAGCCCACGAGCCTTGCCAGAAATTTTAGCTATATTGGATGCAGGCCACACCACCAAGGAAACTCTCTTTCAACTAATTGGCTACTCACAGTAGATCTCATCATGGAGGTGATCACATTATATCATATCTCATCATGGAGGTGATTACATAATTATACGACTTCCAAATTACACTGTAATTGCTAAACCACTGAGAATCATGGCCTAGCCAAGTTGACACACAACCTTAATGATCACAGCCACCCGTCTGTCAGTTATTCGTACTTCAGTGGCTTGCATAGTGCTGTAATTGTGGAAGCTCTGCCACCAGTATTTCAAATACCAGCAGGGTCACCCATGGTGGACAGGTTTCAGTGGAGCTTTCCAGACTAAGAAAGACTAGGAAGAAAGATCTGCTTGTCTACTTCTGAAAATTAGCCAATGAAAACCTATGGATCACAACAGAACATTGTCTGACTTGCTTGCTTTGAACATGTCATCAGGAGGGATCAATAGCAAGAGGAGGAAATCATGCTTAGTGAAGTAGAGGGTCAGCAAGGGTGAGGGAGAGCCTCATGAGATGGGTTGGTACGATGGCACAGCCATGAACTCTGACATGCCAGCGACTGTGAGAACGATGCAGGACTGGGCAACATTTCGTTCTGTTGTGCTGTTAGTCAACTAGACAGTAGCTAAGGATGAACGATGTTTCTTCTACTACCATTGTAACCACAATGACCACATACTTCAGATGGACCATCTATATAATGATGGCATCTCCATCAGCCTGGGCCCATGAGTGACTGCCTGGAGCAAATCCCTTGACCCTAGACCCCACCCCACCACTTAGTCTGCCTCAGGGAAGGCATGAGAAGATTTTATTGCCTCATTCTCTGCTATTCCCCTCCTTCTCCATTTTTCTTATTCTCCATCTTCATCTTCATATTTGATCTTAACCGTTCTGCCTACTCCCACACACGGAACATGTTGTCGTATGTTGCCATCAGATCGGTGCCCGACTCATGGCAACTCCATGTGGACTGTTGTGATCCATAGGGTTTTCACTGGCTGATTTTTGGAAGTAGATCTCCAGCCTTCCATCTTAGTCTGCCTTTAGTCTGGAAGCTCTGCTGAAACCTGTTCAGCATCATAGCAACACACAAGCCTCCACTGACAGGCAAGTGCTGGCTGTCCTGAAGGTGCACTGACTGGAAATCAAAACTGGTTCTCCTGCATGGAAGGCAAGAATTCTACCACTGAACCACCATTGCCCACATACGGGGTATAGCTCCCAAATAAATTCAAAGCATCCACACTCATAAGCAAGTGAAACATGCCCACCTCCAACGCAGAAAATTAGCTCTTACATCACTGGAATCCAAGTATCAACGTGGACATGCCCTCAAGCCACAGAAGTTTATGCTTCTCCAGGACACCTGAGATGCTCCCCAAGTCCCTAGAAGATGAGTACAGAGAGGGAGCCCCAGTGCCTTTTAAAATTATTTGAAAAATCCAGGGATCTGGGGCACTTGCTGCCTCCAAAAGTCGAACTCCCAGGGTTCCGTCATTTGCCTAGGAGTGTTAACTCATCAAACATAGTAAGAGAAAAATTAGCTGAACTTTAAAAGGGGGGGGGGTGTAATTCTAGACACTTGATAGGCATTTCTCATTCTCCTAAGCAATAATCTCTAGGCATTTTAGCTCCAGCTCCAGGTTTCAAGCTTGCAGCCATAGCCTGCATTTTCCACTAGCAAGCTAAATGAAATGGTCCTCTCACTTCCGGTTAGAATGTGCTGACCCACACAATAAATTATGTATTCAGGCACCACTTAGAAAGTGCCCAGATCTCCAACCTCCTTCCCCTACAAGTCTGAAGAAAAGTTTCTAGAAAACTTCTCCTTATTCACTTTTGAATCGGCAGAGCATTGGCTTAAGTAAAGCCTGAAGGGAAATAAATTATTTTCTCCAAAATGGGTAGAGCAGGAGGGAGAGGGGAAATGACTCCTTTTTCATCACAACTGGCTGTGTCGGTGACTGTGGTAGTTTTGCGTAGTGAAGGTGTTTGCCCCCTGAAAACACCTGAGATTTGGAATGTAGGGAAGGATGCCAAGCAGAACAAACCCACCCTCAGCCATTTTTTATTTGCTTACATAGTTCTAAAACTTCTTAGGCGACCAAACCACTTCCTAAAGAAGATAAAAGTCTTTGTAGTCCAGCGTTGATCATGCCTTGCCTTGTTCTGACTCTGGACTTTGAAAATACCTTCGTGGTTGAACTTTTCTCAAGGTATATGACTACCTACTTGCTTGTTTCCCTTAGTGAGCTTGTGGATCCCAGTGGGAAATGGACTCCAGTCGAACCTGATACAGTGTTCGTACATAACTGATACTCTGCCAACATTTAGTAAATGAAGTGAAATGGATGGATGAATGGCTGGCTGGCTGGCTGGCTGGATGGATGAATGGATGGGTGGATGGGTGGATGGAAGGACAAAAGGATGGCTGGAGGAAAGAATGGATAGATAAAAACATGGATGGAAACATGGTTAGACAGAAAGATAAATAGACAGACAGAAAGATAAATAGGAAGTTGGTTTAATGAATGGATAGTTGAATAAATTATTAATGGATGAATAAGTCTAGGGTTTTCAATGTATTATTATTTCTGGACTCTATATCTCCACAGAAGCTCTATTTGGTGAAAAAAAATTATTGCATATGTAATCTAGTGGTAGAAACTAGAGTCTCAGCAACTAAACAAAAAGAGATTGCCTACAGAACTTACTATCTCTTTTGACCCATAAGTCCACAGATATACTGTTGACAAAAGTTAGCGGTATTTGTCAAAACAGTGGGATTTGAAGTAGCACAAAGAAGACTTAACTTTAAAACTACATTTCTATTCTCTCTGTCTCTCTCTGTCTCTCAATCTTTCTCTCTCCAAACCATTTTCACAATTTCCACTAGGATATTTTTACAATCTAACTCTAGCCAAATCCTTCCCAGTTATAAACTTTTCAATTCAATAGTCCTCCGTCATTGCCATCCAGCAGCTTACACAAGCTGTGAGTCAGCCCCTGGTCTGGCCCTTCCCACCATCCAGCCCCTATCTCCCATCTACTCTTATTGGGTACCAGCTTCGTCAGACCGCCTGTTGCTGTTCTAGTCAAGAGAGACAGTGATCAGGAGCAAGGGCTTTGGAGCCACTCTGTCTTGTCCATATCCCAGATCTGCCGTAGGCACCTTCTGTTTCTGTGTCTGTATGTGGAAATAGTACCCTCCTCACACAGTTCAGTGTGAATTACACCTCAACATAAAACAAAAATCCTCACAATTGGACCAGTAAGCAACATCATAATAAATGGAGAAAATACTGAAGTTGTCAAGGGTTTCACTTTACTCAGATCCACAAGCAATGCCCATAGAAGCAACAGTCAAGAAATCAAATGATGTATTGCATCGGGCAGATTTGCTTCACAAGACCTGTTTAAAGTGTTACGAAGCAAAGATGTCACTTTGAGGACTAAAGTGCACCTTACTCAAGCCATGGTATTTTCTATCGCTTCATATGCATTCGAAAGCTGGACAATGAAAAAGGAAGACCAATGAAGAAACTGACACGTTGGAATTATGGTGCTGGTAAAGAATATTGAATATACTAGGGACTGCAAGAAGAGCAAGCAAATTAGTTTTGGAGGAAGTATAGCAAGAACGCTCCTTAGAAGTGAGAATGGTGAAATTCCGTCTCACTTTGGACATGTTACCAGGAGGGACCAATCCCCAGAGAAGGACATCATGTCTAGTAAAGTAGAGGATCAGGAAAAAAGAGGAAGACCCTCAATGAGATGGATAGACATAGTGACTACAACAAGGGGCTCAAACATAGCAAGGATTGCGAGGATGGTGCAGGACCAGGCAACCTTCTGTTGGGCATGGGATCACTATGAGTCGGAACCGACTAGACAGCACCTAACAAGAACAACACACACTGCTTGCAAGGATTAACCTTCAATAAATGTTGGTTCATTTTAAGCCTGGAATACCCTTTCCTCCTATCTTTCTGGGAAAGGCCACTCCTTTTGTCTTCTGTGAGGATATCAGATCTCTAGGACTTTGTTGGAGGAATTGACTTCACTTGTTCCACATGACCATGTGTGTCCCGAATGATCCCTTATCACACTCTAAGGTAATTATTCCCCCATGCGATTCTTCCAGCCCTAACAAATGCTAACGAGAGCTAATGTTTATTGAGTACCTACTATATGCTGGGCTCCATTTTAGGAGCTTAAATGCATGAATTCATGTTCATATTCACAAGAGTTCTCTTATGTAAATATTATTATTCCCGTTTTACAGATGAGGAAAATGATAGTCACAGGATATTCAATGACTGTGAGCTCCCTGAAAGCAAGATATACACTTTTTCATTATAGTAGTTGGCACGTATTAGGTGTTGAATAAATACTGTTTAAATGAATGTCAAGGTATTTGCTCTCCATCATTCACTCATGAGCTGAGATGGATGAATGAAGGGGTGACTAACTTTTCATGTAATTTTCTGTGCAATATTAAACTGGTCTCTGCAAATTCCCATTTATTAAATTTTTCATATTTTTCATTCCTCCAGGACTTTTACAGTATTTTGAAGCTGAAAATAGGATATTGTTTTAGCATATAGCGATTCAGAGTTTTCTTTAAGATTGTGCTTCATAATCAGTTGGAGATGTCTGCCCACTACAAGGACAGCCTTTCGTTCTGTTGTACTTAAGGTCGCTTGGGGTTGGAACTGACTCCACGGCACTAACAATGACAAAACCCAAAGTTCTTCACCAGGTGATTACCGTTTTCAAAAGGGAAACTGGCATTCCAAAGTCAGGTTGAACCGATTTGGGGAGTAATAAGGGCACTCATCCCACGGTGCATTTCATGGATCTGATTAGTGAACTCGCCTTATTCCACGTGCCACGTGCCACACTCATGAGGGTTGAGGGCCAGGCGTGTATCTGAGTTTTACATCCCCAGTGTCTAGTAACGTACCTGTCAGAGTAGCTGCTCAATAAGTGCTTGGAAAACTACCAGAATGACTCTTTGCTGTCACTTAACAGCTCAGAACTTGAATTTCATCTGCAAAATGGACAAAAGAAGAGCAAGCCCTGGTGGCGCAGTGGTTAAGAGCTCAGCTGCTAACCAAGAGGTCGGCAGTTTGAATCTACCAGCTGCTCCTTGGAAACCCAACAGGGCAGTTCTACTTTATCCTAAAGGGTCACTATGAGTCGGAATTGACTCGATGGCAAAAGGCAACAGGTAAACCAAACTCTGGGAAAATGCATGCAACAACACCTGGGAGCTGTGTGCATCAGAATTAACACACTGTTAATTAACACACTGTTGTTGTTGCTGTTAGGTGCTGTCGAGTCAGCTCCAACTCATAACCACTTTATGTACAACAGAAAGAAACGTTTCCCAGTCTTGCATCATCCTTGGAATCGTTGCTATGTTTGAGCCCATTGTCGCCACAGTGTCAATCTGTCTCCTTGAGGGTCTTCCTCTTTTTCGCTCACCCTCTACTTTACTAAGTATGATGGATAGGAAGTAAGAGAAAGAAGTGAGAAGAGGCTCTGGAACAAACAGGGTTCAAGGTCAGAGATTCTAATCCTAACTTGAGGTCTCACCTTGGATAAATTACTTTATCCCTTTAAAGGCTCTGTATCCTAATTTGTACAACGTGGATAATAGTAAAACTTGCCCTACATTTAGCAAATAAAAATATAGGACATCCCGTTACATTTGTATTTCAGATAAACAGCCAATAATGTTCAGGATAATTATGTCCTGTGCGATATTTGAGATGCACGTATCAAAAAAAAAAGAACATGTTTATCTGAAAATCAAATTTAATTGGGTGTCCTGTATACTCTCTGACAACCCTGTGTGGGGTTGTTCTGGGGATCTGATAAAATAATACATGGGACATGCTTGCATGTGATATATGTTCACCATTATTTCATCACGCTTGCTCAATAAACAGTAACTCCCTGCCTCTCTTCCCCTTTTAAAATAATCTACATTATTACTTCCATCACTGCCTCCCTGCCCTCCCCCACCCCTTCCTCTGCCTCTTAATATACATTGAGATGTCAGAAGGGGCCTTGGATGTAAAAAGGGAGCAAACAGCTGCCTTAAAAAGAAGTCGCTGTCAGTTCAAATGAATGCTGAGCTAATAGGCCTATTAATAATGAGCTTTATTATAGGAGGCCACTTAAGCTAATAATTCGCTGTATTTGGTATTTGACGCTGTGACATTTATACTGAGCTGAATGGTGTGTGTGTGTGTGTGTGTGCGCGCGCGTGTGTGTTTAAAGCCATTAGCTCACTTTTACTCTGAATACAGCTGCAACATTGGGGAGAAAAAGTGTTTTATTTAAACACACACACCACATGCATGTCTCACGAGATGGTGACTCCCAGCTTGGATGCTTCTGAGACCCTGCAGAGTGGAGGAATAAATAGGGGCTTGGGCGGAGGCTGAAGATCAACTTTTACCTTTTCACCCGGGGAATTGTCAGTCCAGCCCCTCACTCCTGCCCTCCAAAGCCCCTGAGATGCTTAGGGTAGATTTATTTGATTTGCATACTGGAATTCTCACAACAGTCGCTGGAACAGTGACAGGACCCAATTAGCATTTCCACCCCCTCTCTTTGCCTCTTTTCTATTTGAGGACAAGTGCCTGAGCAGTAGGAAGTTTAACTAAACCTGGATTAAGAAGTCATGCTTTGGTTATAGAAGTTAGAACAATCAATGAAGCTTGACAAGGAAGGGGTCTGGGAAGAGGGAATGTTTATTTATATGCAGGTGTCTCCTAGGCAGGAGCTCTGGTGGCACAGTGATTAAGAGTTTGGCTGCTAACCAAAAGGTTGGCAGTTTGAATCCACGAGCAGCTCCTTGGAAACCCTATGGGGCAGTTCTACTCTGTCCTATAGGGTCGCTATGAGTCAGAATTGACTCGACGGCAATGTTTTTGTTTGTTTGTTTTTAGTTGGCTCCTAGGCAAGCTGTAGAGCAGGCGTTTGTATTAAATGCACCCATTGAAGGAGTTTAGGGTGCAAGCTGAGCTTCCCAAAACCTGTTACCTTCTAGTTAATTCCAACTAATAGCAACCCTATAGGACAGAGTAGAACCACCCCATAGGACTTCCAAGGAGTGGCTGGTGGATTAGAACTGCTGATCTTTTGGTTAGCAGCCAAGCTCTTAACTCACTACGCCACCAGGGCTCCTGAGCTCCCAAATGTCCCTCAGTCTAGCAAGCCCGGGTTTGCACGGGACTCAGTGTGGCCTCTCAAATCCAGCAGAATCCGGTTTTCTCAGATGGGCTAAACAATTGATTCTAAACCACACAGCTAGAAACTGATAGAGCCCAGGTTCAAATCCCATCAGGATGGTCTCTGCTATAACATGTTGCTTTGCAAACCGAGTGTCACATGGAGCCCACCATTACAACTATGCCTGATCCAGGTGAAGCAGGGTGAGTCCTCCATCACCTGGCCAATCTCAGATTGGTCATGAGACCAGCCACTGGTCTGGGATCCATCACTGGGAAGGAGCTGGTAAGAAATGAAGAATCTGTCTGGGGCTGAATTAAAATCTGCATTTCACCCAAATCCCTAGGTGAGTCATCTGCACATTAAGACTTGAAAAGCACTAGTATCTTCTTGAAGCCCTGGTGGTGCAGTGGTTAAGAGCTGGCTGCTAACCTAAAAGGTCGGCAGTTCAAATCCACCAGCCGCTCCTTGGAAACCCTATGGGGAAGTTCTACTCTGCCCTAAAGGGTTGCTGTGAGTTGGAATCGACACGAAGGCAATGGGTTTGGTTTTTTTGGTTTGTTGTCTTCTCAAATATGTCCTATGGCATGGAGCTTACTGTCACAAGGCAGTCTGTCCCCTTGCTACACAGACCTCAGTAGAGGGAGAACCCAGGAATCCATACCTCCCTACTGTTCACAGGGCAGACCCAGGATCCCTTTCATGAGGCTACGCTCCTAGCTAGTCTCTTGGCCAGTAGGTGTCGCTATGCGCTCCACCCACTACTACCTCCCTCCATCCCCTGCCTTTGCTTGAGATAGAACAATTAACGGGTTAATTTAGAGGCCCTTGTTCCATGCATAAAGTACTTGACAACCCCACCCCCTAAAAAAAGAGAACAGAAGAGAAAAAGAAAAAGATACTCAACTCAAACTGCTTATAAAAGATCAAGCTAGATGAATTTTCTTAATAAGTGGCTAAAACATCTTCAGAGTTTCCGGCACTATTTTGCTGCTCAAGGGTTTTCAGTAAGATGCTCTGATGATGGAAGAAGCACTTTTATCAAATATTAAGCTACTGTAAATTTACTGTAATTGAATAATTTGCCTCTTAGCTTTGGTTCACTAATACTGTAGCGAGGTTTTCCTCCCTAAGCTATCGCTCCACAGTCTATTTCAATATATGTCATGTCAGGCAAGGCTCATCGGCGGCCCCATTTGAGATTTAGTCATTTCAAAGTCAGGGGACCTTGCAAATGGTCTGGGTGATTGACCATAAAGTACGTACATATTTAGTTATATTAAATTGTGATTAGGGTTTCGACTTCCATATTTAAACTCTGAGTGGTTTGCTGAGACTTTACGACTTTTATGGAAATGCTGATGTGAATTCTGCCTCACTTTTACAGGGACAGAAGCAAAGACAGAACTTTTGGTCTAGGTCGCATAAATATACAAGAGATGGAGTACCACAACTAAACAAAAACCAATAACAATAATCAACACCAGTTAGAAGTAGATCAAATTGATAGCCACATCTATAAATCATGCCTTAAGAGACAGTAAAGCAAAAAAGGTATCTTTAGATAATTTTTTTTTATTGTTTAAAAAATATAGATAAGGAGTTCCGGCAAGATGGTGCTCTAGGCAAAAGCACCACGCCGTCCCTCCACAGCAAATATCCAAACAACTAAGCCAAACAGAGAATGCAACAATCCTGAAACCTAGAACATCAAATGAAGAG
>NW_004443981.1:14384426-14415703 GCF_000243295.1 Trichechus manatus latirostris
GTTTCATGAGAAACTATTTGTTCTGCAAGCCTTCACCTGAAGTACAATAAAATATAAAAAATATATATAGATAACATTTACCAATTCAACATTTTTCACGTATGCAATTCAAGAAGGCCAATTACATCAATCACATTGTACAATCATCACCAATAACTTGCCAAGTTTCCATCACCGTAAACAGAAACTCACTGCTTTCTAAACAAAGATTTCCTGCTTTCCTCCTCCCCGTCCTCCATAACCACCGTTAAACTCTGATCCCTATACACATTTGCCTATTCTAAGCATTTCATATTAGTGAGCTCATACAATATTTGTCCTTTTGCTACTGACTTATTTCACTCAGCATAATGTTTTCAAGTTTCATCCATATTGTGGCATATATCAGGACTTCATCTCTCTTTATGGAAGAGTAATATTCCATTGTATGGATATACCACATTTTGTTTATCCATCCATCCATCTGTTGATGGACATTTGAGTTGTTTCCACCTTTTGAGTATTGTAAATAGTGCTGCAGAGAACATTGTTAGACATGTATCTGTTCGTGTCCCTGTAAAGGGAAAAGATCTTGAGTTTTAGAAGAGAACATCTGAATTTGTCCCCAACTCTTACCATATATTAGTTTGCAATCTTGGTAAATGAGTTTCTAAGCACCAGTTGACCCAATATAAACTAAACAGCATATCCCAACGCATAGACCGTTGAGGGAAAAATAAAAATGTCTGTGAAAGGGCTTGGTAACTCTAAACTGGTGTTTCCTGGAAGTATTGTCATTGGACCACCTGCATGAGAAATACCTGCAAGACCTGTTAAAAATTCAGATTCTTTGCCATGACATCCTTGCTGCTAAATCAGTATTTCTGGAGCTGGGACTCATTCTTATTGTGCCAGAGTGGTGGGGGAAGGTGATTTTACGCTTTCCTTCGATTGTTTTTCTATCTGCACTGTAAGATTCAGGGTTCTTAGGTTGATTAGTCCCCTATGCATGACACATGAAGACTGGAGAATCTCATGACCACAGTCTAGGTCCTCAATACTAGAAATGTACCCAAGAGCAAAATAGCAGGAGGTACGCCCTTTAAATTGGAGCAAATATCACTTGTTCCCATTGCCCAGGATAGTCTTCTTTCTCCTTTCTACTGTAACTCCTATCATCTTTCAGAACCCTGGTCAGAACCATCTCTTCTTCAAAATGTGTTCAGATCCTGACCTGGCAGAAGAGGACTGTTGTCTCCCGGGGTATACATAGGAAACACCAGTGTGGTAGACAGAAATCTAAGATGGCACCCAAGATTCCTACCTCCTGGTGTGCATGCACTCTATAATCTCCTCTCTTTGAGAGTGGACAGGACCTGTGAGTAATATGCCACTCCCTTGACACCCTGGTTGCAACCTGGTGGGGTCCTGAGCAGAGGACCTCGCTAATCTGTGCCTAGACTCCTGACCCACAGCAACTGCAAGATAATAAATCTGTGTCATTGTAAACCACTAAGTTGTGATAGGAGAAGCCCTGGTGGCACAGGGGTTAAGTGATCAGCTGTTAAGCAAAAGGTAAGCTGTTCAAACCACCAGCTGCTCCTTGGAAAAAAGACGTGGCAGCCTGCTTCTGTAAAGATTATAGTCTTGAAAACCCTATGAGGCAGTTCTACTCTGTCCTATAGGGTCACTGTGAGTCGGAATCAATTCTAGGGCAGTGGGTTTGGTTTAAGTTGTGATAGGAGTCCCTGGGTAGTACAAATGGTCAGCCCACTAAGCTGCTAACCAAAAGGTTGAAGGCTCAAATCCATCTAGAGGTGCCTTGGAAGAAAAGCCTGGTGATCTACTTCAGAAAAATCCACCATTTAAAACCCTATGGAGCATAGTTGTACTCTGATGCATATGGGGTCACCACGAGTCAGTGTTGACTCAACAGCTACTGGTAAGTTTTGATAATTTGTTACGTAGCAATAGGTAATTAATACCACAAGGGAAGTGAGAACTGAAGACCAAGAAGAGACTGGAGAGGTTGCTGGAATCCCTACAGTCCTGCTCATGGATGCTTTTTATAGAAAGCTACGGTTTCTGGCATGGGAGGAGAAGAACAAGGCAGGACACCGCTTCATTCAGACACTGCCACTCATGGTCAGATAGTCAGAAAGCAGAGGAGTCACTCACGTTTGTAAGTGTTACCTTTTCGGGACAATTTTCAACTAACCTTGTTATACCATGAGATTTCTGATCGGGACTAAGCTGGTAAGAATTCCACAGGAAACTAGTTACATCAGCATCTTAAAATCTATTATTTCCCTGTGGCTAATTGCCTCCATGAACAACTGCCACCTTTTCCAAGAGACCAGAAGAACTGGATGGTGCCTGACTACCATCACCGAACATTCTGATCAAAGATTCTATAGAAAAATCCTGATTAAAAGGGGGAAAACACAGAAAAGAATTTCAAATTCTCATGGAATCCAGAGCTTCTGGAGCCCTGGAGGGTGGATAAACCCCTGAAACTATTGCCCTGAGATAATCTTTAAACCTTAAACTAAAAATATTCCCTGAAGTCTTCTTAGAACCAAACAATAGTTTAGCTTAACTAGTAAAGAACGTCTGCTTGAGCGTTGTGCTCTTTCAAGATCTATCTATATGGGATCAAACTGACCACAGCAACTGGAGCTATTAGAGGAGAAACTTAGGGGGCAGTGAGTTTATGTTAATGCGGGAGGAACAACTTGGAAAAGGTGGGTGAGAACGGTTGCATAAGAATGTGATCAACGTCACTGAATTGCACAAGTAGAAACTGTTGAATGGGTGTATGTTCTGCTGTGTGCATTCTCAGCAACAAAAACCAAAATAAAATAAATTAAAAAAAAGTCCCTGCTTTCCCACACACAGCCACCTCAACCTGCATTTCAGTGGGACTTCAGAGTTTATATCAGTATTTTCCATTCATCAGCTACCAACAGAACAGCTTGGCTCGGGGAGGTGCTTGGGCCTGCGTGCCCAGCGAGCACGGTTTCTGTTGTAGCTTGTTATAAAATTGCTTCCTCCCCATAGTGTATTTCCAGTGTTTTATTCATAAATATAATTATCCTCGTTTTATAGATGAGGAAACTGGGTCATAGAGATGTGAGCTGTGACTTAATAACAGCCACAGAAGCAAAACCTGCCTCAAAATTCAAGCGACCTCCTGTCACTTCTCAGTGACCACAGTGTGTGTGCAGGTAGTGTGTGTGTGTGTGTGTGTGTAAACACCTATGTGTATATTTACTGTTCCATTCTGCAGAAGCAACATCCATGCTCGTTGTTTATCTGCCAGAGCTTCTCAGTCCAACATTGCTGCTGTCCCACTGCATCCAGCCAGCAACATTTCCAGTGATTTAACTCCAAATAAAACTCAGATGTGCTTTTATGTCTACACGGGCACAGGCACAAAAATGAGACCACCTATGGGGGCATGCTGGAAACTGGGCTGTGCATCATTCCACTTTATAGATGAAACGTTAAAAAAAAAAAAAATCATTGCTCCTCTATAAATACCCACATTGTTGAGCTGATAGCACCCAGTGCTTTGCTTTGTTAAAGCACTGCCTGCAATGTTGGCTGGCATTCTTCAACTGGGCTGTGAATATGGAAAGAGACAGCATCAGAGACTTGGATCCACTCAGCCTTTGCTGTGGTCTGAGTGGATTCAGTCACGCCTTCATCACTGGGAATTTGAAAAGCCTGTGGAATTCTCACCAGCTCAATCCAAACCGGAAGTCTTACTGGAGGGTTGAGTGCAGATTGAATCCTCTTTAAGAAATGTGAGGCCCACTCTGTGCAACTTAGAGGATCAAAGCTCGGCTCCCCAACCCACTTGTCTTTGACAAAGATCAATATATTGTTGTTGTTGCTGTCAGTTGCTGTCAAGTCAGCTCTGACTCATGACGACCCCATGTAAAACAGAAAGAAACGTTGGCTGGTCCTGGGCCATCTTCATGATCGTTGGTGTGCTGGAGTCTGTTGTTGTGGCCACTGTATATTTTGAGTGCCTTCCAATCTAGGGTGCTCATCTTCCAGCACTATATAGGACAATATTCTCTTGTGATTCACAGGGTTTACACTGGCTAAGGAAGTAGATCTCCATTTCTTTCTTCCTAGTCTGTCTTAGTCTGGAAGCTCTGCTGAAAGCTATCCACCATGGGTGACCCTGCTTCACAGCAACATGAAAGCCACAACGGTATGATGAACTTACACACGAGTGGTGGCAAGAGCAATATAGTTTCTTGAAAGAAGTTTTGAACCCAGAGGTAACTATTTGATTCCATTGTGAAACTAGGTAAGATCACTGAATCCACTTTAGAAGTTAAATTGTACAAAAGAAAACAGACACTAATTTTAGTATTCTCCCCTCTCACCTAGAAGGCCAATGTCTGTTGCTGTGGAGTCAACTCTGACTCATGGCAACCCTGGTAAATAGCAGGTGTTTCATTAATGGTTGTTGAACTGAATTGAAAAAGTTCTGTCTAGCATCCTTAAATAAGGCCAAAGACAAAGAAATTGAAGATTTTTACCAACTTCTGCAGTCTGAAATTGGTCAAACACGTAATCAGGATGCATTAATAATTACTGGAGATCAGAACGCAAAAGTTGGAAACAAAGAAGGATCAGTAGCTGGAAGATGTAAAGAATACACAGAGTCATTATACCAAAAAGAAATGGTCAACATTCAACCATTTCAGGAGGTAACATATGATCAGGAACCGATGATACTGAAGGAAGAAGTCCAAGCTAAGGCAATGACGAAAAACAAGTCTTCAGAAATTGATGGAATACCAATTGAGATGTTTCAACAAACAAATGCAGTGCTAGCAGTGCTCACTTGTCTATGCCAAGAAATTTGGAAGACAGCTACCTGGCCAACAGACTGAAAGAGATCCATATTTATGCCCATTCCAAAGAAAGGTGGTGCAACCAAATGTGGAAATTATCGAACAATATCACTAATATCACACACAAGTAAAATTTTGCTGAAAAGCGGCTGTAGCAGTATATTGACAGGGAACTGCCAGAAATTCAGGCCAGATTCAGAAGAGGATGTGGAGCAAGGGATATTGTTGCTGAAGTCAGATGGATCCTGGCTGAAAGCAGAGAATACCAGAAAGATGTTTACCTGTGTTTTATTGACTATGCAAAGGCATTTGACTGCGTGGATCATAACAAGTTATGGATAACATTGCGAAGAATGGGAATTCCAGAACACTTAATTGTGCTCATGAGGAATCTGTACATAGATCAAGACGCAGTTGTTCCAACAGAACAAAGGGCTACTGCTTGGTTTAAATTCAGGAAAGGTGTGTGTCAGGGTTGTATCCTTTCATCACACTTATTGAATCTGTATGCTGAGCAAATAATCCGAGAAGCTGGACTATATGAAGAAAAACGATGCAACAGGATTGGAGGAAGACTCATTAACAACCTGCATTATGCAGATGACACAACCGTGCTTGCTCAAAGTGAAGAGGACTTGTAGCACTTACTGATAAGGATCAAAGACCACAGTCTTCAATATGGATCACACCTCAATATAAAGAAAACGAACATCCTCACAACTGGACCAATCAGCAACATCATGATAAACAGAGAAAAGATTGAAGTTGTCAAGGATTTCATTTTACTTGGATCCACAATGAACACCCATGGAAGGAGCAGTCAAGAAATCAAAAGACACATTGCATTGGGCAAATCTGCTGCAAATGATCTCTTTAAAGTGTTGAAAAGCAAAAATGTCCCCTTGAAAACTAAGGTGTGCCCGACCCAAGCCATGGTGTTTTCAATCCCCTCATATGCATGTGAAAGCTGGACAAAGAATAAGGAAGACAGAAGAACTGAAACCTTTGAATTGTGGTGTTGGAGAAGAATATTGAATATACACCCCATGAACTGCCAAAAGAATGAACAGATCTGTCTTGGAAGAAGTATGACCAGAATGCTCCTTAGAAGGAAGGATGAAGAGACTTCGTCTCATGTACTTTGGATATGTTATCAGGAGGGATCAGCTCCTGGAGAAGGACATCATGCTTAGTAAAGTAAAGGGTCAGGGAAAAAGACCACCTCAACGAGGTGGATTGATATAGTGGCTGCAAGAATGGGCTTAAGCATAACAACGATTGTGAGGATGGTGCACGACCCAGCAGTGTTTCATTCTGTTGTACATAGGGTCGCCATGAGTTGGAACTGTTACGGCGGCACCTAACAACAACAGTATCCTTAAATCTCTGTGATCCACTGCATCCCACTGTCTCTACCATGAGTTAAATCCTTTTATTCTCTTGCCTATTGAATGGCCCCCTGACTGATCTTCCAATGCCAGTGCATTCTCCCACTGAAGCCTGGGTAGTGTTTCCAAAGCATAAATCTAGCCACACAGCCTCTCTGCTTACAACTCTTCAACTATGGTTCCCGCAAGAAATGTAGGACAAAGCTCATTACCATACAAACAAGGCCCCTGGCCTGACCCTGTCTACTTCTCTCAGCAGATCTCTCAGCTCCTAATAACATTTTATTTTCAGCATCCTACAACTTCTCCTAGTTGCCTACATAATGCTGTTCCTCACCACATCCCTGCCCCTACTTCTCCTGTCCATTCTATCTGGAGATCCATTTCCCTCTCCCAAACAAAAAATACCACTTGTCCTCAAGTTGATTCTGACTTATGCTGACCCCAAGTGTGTCGGAGTAGAACTGCACTCTGTAGGATTTTCAAGCCTGTGATCTTTTGGAAGTAGATCACCAGGCCTTCCCTCCAAAGCACATCTGGGTGGACTCAAACTGCCATTCTTTGGATTAGCAGCCAAGCGTTTAACTGTTTGCATCACCTGGGGAATCCTCTCTCCCTCTAAAAAAAAAATCAATCCCGTTGCCATCGAGTCAATTCCAACTCATAGCAACCCTGCAAGACAGAGTAGAATAGCCCTACAGGGTTTCCAGGGAAAGGCTGGTGTATTCAAACCACCAACCTTTTAGTCAGCAGCCTGAGCTCTTAACCACTGTGCCACCAGGGCTCCATCTCCCGCCTCCTACCACCTCTAAACTTCTACCCTCCACACAATGTCTTTTCAACTGAAAAAATCATACTAACCTTTGAGAGTCAGCTTAGTGCTCTTGGCTGCCAGGACACTGTGCTCATCTCCCCTTCCTTCCCTAAATCTGAGTTATGTTCTGTATGCCTTTGAACCTAACTACATAGCTACGCTTACCCTAACTGTTCTGTGTCCTTGTCTGCTCTCCCTCATCACCGTGTAAGTCATGGTGAGCTGAGGCTAAATTGTATCCGTCTGTCTGTGCCCAGGGCCCAGCACTGGGATTCACACACAGTAAGTGCTAAATAAGGTGTACTGAAAGAATGACTGGGTGGCAGGCAGAACGGATCCATGGGTGAGCGGATCCATGTCTGAAAAGTTCTGTTCTTAGTTTTTAGCTTCCATACTTAAAACAGTTAATTGCCTCCTACCTGGAGTTCTGAGTGCATTCCATTCTCTGGTGTCAAATGCAATTTCCACTCGCCTCACCCCTGTTCTAATGACATAGAACTGGACAAATAGGAAAAAGCACCCTTGGCACAATTTCTGCTGATGAATATTTCAGCAGGTGCCTCTTGGCTAGAAGTCGAGATGAAAGCCTGGCTCCAGGCAAATTAAGAGGGGAAGAAAGGCTTGTAAGTACATAAGGCTTTGGAGAAGTGCCCGGTGTGCAGCCCTAGACAGGAATCCTGCAGTTAAAACGAGGAGATCATAGCCCAGAGCACTCTCCACTTCTCCTCCTGGTCTTGGGGAGTGGAAGAGAAGTGTCCCGAGGAGACAAGCTGCTCTCAATGTCAGAACCTAGCTCTTCCTGGGACCTGGCATCAGCAGATGGTGGCAGAGGCCCAGAGCAGCCCATCATCCATGCATTTTCAACCCGCGGTAAAGTGTGGCTTCCTGGATGAAGGCAGGCCTGGTGATCTACTGCCAGATCCTGCTCTGACATTACTTTTCACATTCTGATTTTTTTCTTCTTTAAAGGAGGGCTGGAGTGCATCAAGCCAAGCTGGGACCAGCTGTGTGCAACCATTTCCCACATCTCTGCAAAGCCTATTGGGAAAGCATCTCATGACACTTGGGTCTAGGTGGGCTTTTATCTCTCCCCTGCAATACCATCACTTGTTGGGATTCCAGGACCAGGAAAAATAGTATCTAAGCATTGCTTGCTGAATCTAGATGAAATTAAGCTTCTTAGACAAGTTGGAGCTAGATAAGCCACAAAACAGAAGCAGGAAAGAAACCGAAAGCTAAGTAAGCTGCAGAAGGAAAGGCAATAGCAGGAGCCTGGGGTGAGTTTAGGCAGGTGGTGAGGAGGGCTGGGCGTTAGGAGTCCTGGCTCTGTGCCTAGCCCTGGCCCTGGCCCTGGCCCTAACTTAGGTAAGTCATCTTACCTAAGCCTACCACGGACCTCAGTTTCCTCAACAATGAAAGAAAAGTACTGTCTAAGATGCTGTAAGATGCCTTGAAGTTCTAATTAACTATGAATTCATCCATTGGTCTTTTGAAGACCTCTGTGGTTCAGACATGATAGCAACAGAACCAGGCCCTTTGCAAGTAAAGCACATGTTTTAGGATATACTCAGAGGTATGAATAGCTTCACACCGTTTGGTAGTTCCCTTGCAGACATGCAGTATCATAGGAACCTCTTCAAGAGTTTGTTTTAATGGAAGAAATGACTCTCAGTGGTGGAATTTCAGGCACCATGATGGGCAGAGAGGACTGTGTTCAGGGAAAGAATGCTGGAGGGAGGGTGGTGGACTTCCCAGGGAACAACCCGAAGGCAGAGGCTCACCTGCAGAGACTTTATCAGAACATGTTCTATGGGAGGGAAGACAAAGTGATAGAATTGAGCAGAGGGACAACAAGGATCCAGGCGACCTCATGGGGAGTTCTGAAGCTGGGATGACCTTTCGGAATTGTCCAAGTTGGAGCCAGGGGGCAATCATGCATGCCCCCTGCATTGATTGGATAGGGCTGCCTTTGAAGGAGGCAATTCTCAAAGACATCTGACCTCTCAGGCTGGCAGCTGACCACCTTTGCATCTGCTGGGGGACTAGACCCTTCAGTCTTAAAGGGTCATTCTGGGCAGCACAGCAGGGCATCTACACAGAGAAATATGTCTGCATATGTCGGTGGATATCAAGCAGGTGGCCACCCGCTTTGCACACACATAGTGAAGAGGACTTGAAGCACTTAGTGATGAAGATCAAAGACCACAGCTCTCAGTATGGATTACACCTCAACATAAAGAAAACAAAAATAGTCACAACTGGACCAATAAGCAACATCATGATAAACAGAAAAGATTGAAGTTGTCAAGGATTTCATTTTACTTGGATCCACAATCAACACCCACGGAAGCAGTAGTTGAGAAATCAAACAACGCATTGCATTGGCTAAATCTGCTCCAACAGAATGAAGTGGTATTGAAATAACAATAATAATAAGCTCTTTCGTTTTAATTTTACATGCAATCATTCAGTCTTGTTGTTGTTGTTGTTAGGTGCCATCGAGTATGTTCTGACTCATAGCAACCCTGTGTCCAACAGAACGAAACACTGCCAGGTCCTGCACCATCCCCATAATCACTGTTATGCTTAAGCCCATCATTGCAGCCACTGTGTCAGTCCATCTGGTTGAGGGTTTTCCTCTTTATTGCTGACCCTCTACTTTCCCATGTATATGAGGCAGTTGAAAACACATGGCTTGGGTCAGGTGCTCATCTTTGCTCATCTTGGGTCAGGTGACATCTGTGCTTTTCAACACTTTAAAGAGATCTCTTGCAGCAGATTTAGCCAATGCAATGCGTTGTTTGATTTCTTAACTGCTGCCTCTGTGGGTGTTATTTGTGGTATAAATGGTATAAATGAGCTTTACATTGAATCATAGAAACAGAAAAATGGACATGGCGGACACCTCAGTTCAGCCCTCGGCGTTTCAAGGTTGTCTCACTGAGCGTCAAAAGCCCTCTCTGATTTTCTCCACCCAAAAGAAAAATGGGGAAATCTAGATATGCTACAACCAGTAACCTTGGAATACAGGTGATGTGGAGGGATAGAACCATGTCCAGGCAGAGGGCCCAGTGGGGAGAGCTTCAGCCCTCTCAGCTCCTTGCTTTCACCACCTTGAAAATGGTAAGGAAAAGAATACCTAGTTTTGTCATATTCAAAATAGCTTCACTTCTAGACACCTTACTGGCATTATGTTTAAATTAAGGCTAGAATTACATGCTCCATAAAATTTCTCTGAGAACTAAGTTAGTTATACACGCACGAAGTCTTTATAAATCTCACCTATAAATGTCAATGTTTATAACAATTACTATGACGATAAAAACAAAAGAAATGGGAGACCTCTTATCATCTCGCCAAGCTTTGCAGCTCAGCTTCCTCATCAATCAGAAGGGCTATATCTAAGACATTGAATAATAGACCTGCTTCCTAGAAAAATATTTTGATGCATAGAGTATTTGCCTAGAAATCTACTCCTGTGACTTCTGTTTAATTGAATCAGGAGAACTGTAAAATTACTGACTAAATGCAAGGGGCTATTAATATTTCAGAGCGTAACAATAATAAAGAGTAACAGTGAAGGTTTAGCTCATCAGTGTCAAGGGAATTAGAGGAAAAGAAGGCTAGAATTTGTGTGTGTGTGTGTGTGTGTGTGTGTGTGTATACTCAAGTGTTTGAGGTTAGAAAAAAAACAAAAAACCTAGTATCTAAAGAGTGTAGAAGTAAAGGTATTCTCGTTGTTATTGTTAACTGACAGGGGGACCCCATGCACAACATGATCAGACCCTTGTGCTCCGTAGGGTTTTCATTGGCTGATTTTCAGAAATAGATTGCCAGGCCTTTCTTCCTAGCCTGTAGTCTGTAATCTCTGCTGAAACCTGCTCAACATCATAGAGACGTTCAAGTGTGTGACAGGTGGGAGCTGCAGTGAACTGGCTGGGAACCAAATCTGGATGCTCTCATAGAAGGCGAGAATTCTACCACTGAAACGCTGTGTAGGGCCCCCGGAAGTAATCTTAGCAAATTTCTTTTCTCATCTTCTAGTTGTAAAGCTTCTTTCAGTTATTTTTACTAAAAGGGATTGTTTTGTCCTTCCTGGGTTCAGTGCATAAAAATACTAGCTTCTGTCTCTGTTCCCAGTGTGACAGCAAGAGGAAGGAAGGCCGATATTTTCAGTATAGCAAGGGGTTCCGAGTGCAGGCTTGGAAATCCTGATTAAATGACAGAACCCATGGCGGAAGGCATTTCAATGCCCCACAAAGAGTAAGTGCTCGACTTCTGCTAGTTGCTGTTATGGTTGTTGGTATTTGTATTTACCTAAAGGCGATACTGACGTGAATTATGGTGGAATAGCCCACCCAAGGCAAGCAATCAGCTTTAAAAATAAAATAAAAACAAAAACCAAACCCATTGCTGTGGAGTTGATTCCGATATGTCGTGACCCTACAGAGTATCCAAAGCTGTAATCTTTATGGAAGCAGACTGCCACCTCTTTCTCCCGCAGAGCAGCTGGTGAGTTCAAACTACCGACTTTCCGTTAGCAGCTAAGTGCTTAACCACTGTGCTACCGGGGTTCCTTTTTTAAAAACAAACAAAAAATCCAAACCCACTGCCACTGAATTGATTCTGACTCATAGCGACCCTATAGGACAGAGCAGAACTGCCCCATAGGGTTTCCAAGGTTGTAAATCTGTACAGAAGCGGACTGTCACATCTTTCTCCCTCGGAGTGGCAAGTGGTTCCAATGGCCAACATTTCGGTTAGCAGCAGAATGTTTAACCACTGCACCACCAGGGTTCCTTGCTCTAAAAATAGAAGGGAAAATTTCAGTGCATTGCTATTACTTTTTAAAAAAATGATCATTATTATCTCATCTATTAGGCAACTGGTAAGTTTTTTTTTGGGAAAAAAGAAGCCAAATCCAAGTGGAAATTGGAAAAGTGGATTTTCCCTAGCAGAGGTTCTTGTAACTCTTTCTCCTGGTAAGAATAAGTCCACAAACATGTTTAAAAGATAGCGATGTTTGAAAGATGGTGAATGGGCACGTGTGTTATCTGTATGTTCACAACAATAATAATAAATTTAAAAAAGTTGACAATGGTGGATATTCAACCTGATGCCCTTTTCTTAGAGAGGGAGACAGAGCAATTCAAAGTGCACCCTTAGAAAAAGGGACTGAGCAAAATTCTTGCTAAATGTTAGCTATTAGATCTGGACAAATTTCCCCTCTTAGATAATGTAATTATTCCCCACACTACATTTAATTATCAGGTGTGCAGATAAACTGACATTTTTATCCCTCTTTTAAATATTGAAAATTAATTGAAGAAAAACACATTCTAAAAGGTGAGTCATTAAACACATACTCCCTGAAACAAGGCCATGTGCAATTTTATTTTGTGTGTAAATTATACGTAGACCCAAAGGGGATGCAGTCTTATTATACAATTTCTCCTCCATTAGCATTTCAATAGAGAGATTTTCCTCCTGGTTTTCAGGAAAGCAGTGGAACCAGGCAGCGCCTGCCAGAGCTGTGTGCAAAAGAAGACTTAAAAGTTTGTCTACCTCCTGGGGAGGAGGGGTCCTTCATAGCTATTGCTGGCCAGGGAAAGTTACCCACGGTTTGGATGGGGAGTCAATTCTGCTTAGCATTGCAAGAGCATAGAACTGAGTCATTTTACAGCTGGGAGAGAGTGCTGGGCACTTTTGGTCTGATTCTCTTGTTTGATGGATGGATGATGGAACTGAGGTTCAAGGAATGACGGTTGGCCTGTGGGCATATAACTAGCCACTCACTGTGCCCTTTTTGCCACATGTCATTATTGGTTCACCTGAATTTAGGTAGAAGCATAGAGAATATAAATGATCTGTGGTGAATAATAATTCAACCCATTGTCCTGTGCACTTGTACTGTGCATAGGTATAAGCTAGACTCAGAAACTACACAGGGAAGGATTCTTGCTGCCTTGAAGTCGTTGCTGTTGTTAGTTGCCTTCAGCTTGATCCCAACTCATGGCGACCCCACGTGTGCAGAGCAGAACTGCTCCATAGGGTTTTCAAGGCTGTGACCTTTGAGAAGCTGATCACCTGGCCTGTATTCCGAGGCACCTTTGGGTGGGTTTGAACCGACAACCTTTTGGCTGGTGGTTGAGCACTTAACCATTTGTACCGTAACCCTGTGACAACCCTAATCCTGGGCAGCCTCTGCATTTTATCGGAGGCTCACTCCTTCCCATGGCTACCCCAGAATAGCTCTAATGCTCTGACATTCTACCAGCAAAATTGCTTTCCTTACTATCCGCTCTTCTGCTTTGAAATGCAAATGTTATTAAGAAGAGTCACGCCTGAAAATCTTCTTGTCTCAGTGGGGACTAAAGTCGGGAAGGGAGACTAGAACGTTTTCATCATCTAGTATAATCATGAACTTCTCAGTATTACACGTGATCCAAAATTCCAATTTCTTAATGAAAAGGCTAGAGTTAGAATAAAAGACCCCTTCATTTGACCAGCGTTATTTCTTTGTTTGATTGTTTTGTGTTTTTCTTCATGAAGCCACTTGCGTTGTACCAGTGTCTACGTTTAACTGAGTAGTATGGTCTTTGTTTCCTTATGCAGGTGAAAGCTTGACAATGAAAAAGACAGAAGGAGAACTGATGCATTCAAATTATGGTGTTGGCAAAGAATATTGAATATACGTGGACTGCCAGAAGAACAAACAAATCAGTCTTAGAAGAAATACAACCAGAATGCTCCTTAGAAGCAAGGATGGGAGAATTTGGCTCTCTTACTTTGGACATGTCATCAGGAAAGACCAATTGCTAAAAAAGAACATTGTGTTTGGTAAAGTAGAAGGTCAGAGAAGAGGAGCGAAACTTTCAATGACATGGATTGACACAATAGTCACAACAATGGACTCAAACATACAAAGGATCATGAAGATTGTGCAAGACGGGGCAACTTTTTTTTTTATACATCAGGTCACCATGAGTCAGAGCCAACTCAACAGCAGCTTACATCAACATGGGCTTTATATGGAAGAAAATGTCTCAAATATTTAGCTCTTCCTAATGCTATATAAGATATTCCAAATCCACCATGGTTTCATTTTAATCTAAACTACATTACGCTTTATGTTATAAATGTTATATAGTATATGTGTGTTATATATCCAAAACCAAACCTTTGCCATCGAGTCAATTTTGACTTATACTGACCCTATAGGACAGAGTAGAACTGCTCCATAGGGCTTCCAAGGAGCAGCTGGTAGATTTGAACTGCCAACCTATTGGTTAGCAGCCGAGCTCTTAACCACTGTGGCACCAGGGCTCCCTGTTGTATGTAATATATGTTATATGTATGTTATGTTATGATAACTCACTATTAATAATGTTATTTAAATTAAATATTATTTAAAGGAATCCCTTAATTTCTCCCAGGCTCATGCTATCAGGACTCAGGGTGAACTAGAGAAGACAAGGTAGAGAGGCTCTGGGTGATGTTGGCAGCCCTTTGGGAAGTGGTGCCAGGGAGGAGGCTTATCTGGTCAAACTAAAGTGGCTTCCATGTGACAGGAGACTGACACTGAAGGAAAGGAGGAGAGCTTCAGTGGTGTCGAGGTTGACCAAGATACTTGTAACTGAGAGGAGGCGGAGCACGAAGGTCAAGGGCCAACGGGCAACCTGGGCGGATCACAATATGGATGTGTGGATTGGATGGGGCCAAGAGGCTCAAGTGGGAGATGAGGGTCCATCAATGCTTATCTTCAAGTATGACGGGTCATGAGTTGGGAATAGCCATGGTGGCTCCAAGGATGATCAGACAATTTCAGCCATTACAGTAGGTGGTCCATCACTAGGAAGAAAGCATCTAAGCTTAAAAGTAAGAGACCTGAATTGTTTACATGGGATCCTGTGGTTCCGCTGGGCCATAGTGTCCTTTAAAGAGGTGTAAATAGCAAAAATGCAGTTTGGAAGGAAATAGCAAGACAAGGAGATTGTAAAGGAATTGGGTTTCAAACATTTTAGGACAGATACATGCATTCTCAAGGAGCCCTGGTGGCCCAGTGGTTAAGGGCTCGGCTGCTAACCAAAAGATTGGTGTTTCGAACCCACCAGCAACTCCACGAGAGAAAGATGTGGCAGTCTGATTCCGAAAAGATTTACAGCCTTAGAAGCCCTGTGGGGCAGTTCTACTCTGTCCTGTACAGTCCCTATGAGTTGACATCAACTCGACAACAATGGGATTTGGATTATAAGCACTCTCATAAAAGAATAGGCTTCTACTGCATTTCCTACTGAGTTATTCAAACAGGAACTCTGCTTTGAAATTTCTCAGTGAATTCTTGGAACCCTAAAGCACAGCTTGAACCCCAAAGCAGCAGATGTTTTGAGGTAGCGTAAATGCACAAAAAATGACTTTTGAGAATCCAATAAAATGTTGCAGCAGGTTGAGAATAACATAACTGAAAAACCAAACAACACACATTCAGTATAGCCATTGGTTGTATACGCATATACAAAAGCATTCATTTTCTTTCCCAAGTTAGCCCAGGTCTTTTTCCTAATTTTCCCATAATGTAACATTCAATTTATTTTACTACCCACTTCACAGATAATTCATGGGTAGAGCCTTGAAAATTTGATATGATTCATTTCATTCCCAAGTAACATAAGGCCTTCTGCCTAATTTTCCTATATTTTTACATTCAATTTATTTTACTATCCACATCACAGATAGTGGTAGATAGAATCTTGAAAACTCAATTTGATTTGAAAGGTAGTGAACATGAAATTAGAAATGAATAGCAATATAGTCATACCTTCATTCAACAAACATTTATGGACTATTTCCCTTCCACCCCACAACATGTAGAGGTTCGAAAAGAATTTGACATAGACCACATCACATATCCTATACGTTGACAGGGATGATGGGAGATATATAAAAGGCAAATATGGAGTTAAAAAAATAATCGACATCTAAAATGCGTTAGGAGCTTTAAACACTTTATAAGATCTCTAGAAGATAGATGTTACTATGCCCACTTTCCTGGTGAGAATGCTAAATTTTAATTAGGTTCATTAAATACCCAAGATCGCATTAAGTAACAAACCCATCATGATTTAAACCAGGTTTCTGAGATGCCAATATCCACCACCTTTTCATTATACCATGTTACTTTCTAACAAACTACAGACCAATTGAGAAGTTGATCAATGTCAGAAGACAAAGGTCAAGAATGGAGAAGTGTGGAGGGGAGAGAGACTTCTAGTTGGGCTATAACCAGGAGGAGATGGTGTTGGCATCTGAGCTAGGTTTTGAAAGATGGTGAGGTTGGGATGTGTGTGTGTGTGTGTGTGCGTGCGTGTGTGCACACATGCATGTGTGAGTACCTAGCATTCAAGCATGTGCTATTTGTATACAATTATGAATGCAGTGGTTAGGAACTCAGCTGCTAACCAAAGGGTTGACAGTTCAAATCCACCAGCCACTCCTTGGAAACCCTACGGGGCAGTTCTACTCTTGTCCTATAGTGTCACTATGAGTTGGAATTGACTGGATGGCAATGGGTTTGGTTTTTTTATGAATAAGCCATTGCAAAAACTGGAGCAATACCTGGCTCCTTCCAAAGACAGTTTCATTCTCGACTGTTAAGCTTTTTCTCGCACTAACCAATGCCTCCCAAAGCTATTCCTGAAGGACATCCAGGATGCCCTTCATTTTCTTAGAGAAATGGAAAGTCATTTAGGAAAGATAGTTACAAAGAAGTAGAAGTTTGGAAGGAATAGCAGATGACTTAACAAGATGGAATCTTTGTGCTGCTCCTCTGGGTGACAGACATTGATGGTGCTTTGATGGGGTTCCACTCTGAGAAGTCATCTGGGTCCCTGTGATCAAAGGGGTTGTAGCCCTCATGTTACTACAAACATACAGATGATGGTGGTGAAAACCATGGAGTTTCAGACCTGGAAGACATTTTGATCACAACTGTCCTTTCCAGATGAGGGTCTGAGATCCAGAGGGGTGCAGAGACTTGCTCATGGTCACATAGCAAGTAGGCTGGGCTGTTGTGTTAAGAACACAGAATCTCAAGAATCCCCTACAAGTCCATGACAGATGATTTAAAAGTCTCTAGACAGTATTAAGGAATATGAAAAGGTTGACTATGGAAGGAATTTGATTTGTCTATTTGCTTTAGGAACTTTATGCTCTGTGGATCTCTGCTTCCTGATCGGAGGAGATTGGATAAAACAACATTTAAAATTCTTTCTGTTTCAAAAAATGCTGAAATCTGTGACAACTTAACAGCAGATGCTCAATAAAAGGATGGTGACTATGCTGAACTCTTATCTCCATAATATCATGATCTTGATTTTTCAGACTAAATATTTGAACAGAGGATATAATAACATAGCAACACAAACACCACACTCAATAAAGTTCTGAATGAATTGGGACCAATTTCTAAAACGTGTGTTGGTATTGATGTGTGTGTGTGTGTGCACGTGCTATGCAATTGCAATGATCAGAGAAGTTGGATCCTATCCTTGGCTTTAATTGATGGGGAAGCTTATGGAGCTTACAGCTAGCTTCAGTTTCCTAGAAGGAGAAATGGGTGTGTAATTTCTCCTTTTCATGTAAATAACCACGACAGCAATAATAACGATAACAGCTAACATTTGTTGAATGTGCATGGTGCCTTACATACTCTGCCAAGCACTTTGTGGATATCATCACCCATAATATTCAAAGCAACTTAGGAATTAGGTGGTGTTGTCTGTCCCATTTTCCTTAGCAGAGAAGAACTGGGAGACAAGTAATGTGGTAAAATGAAAAGACTGTGGATATTGGCATCACAGAGACCTGGTTTCAATCATGGTGGTTTTGTCACTTAATGGGACCTTGGATATTTCAAATTCACTCCATGAGATGTAAAGTTCTCAGACTTACAAAGAGTCTGACACAAGACTCACATAAGACATAGTGTTTGCCTTGCTCCCAAGTCTGAACATTCATTCACGTGGCAACTCATCATAAAATGCTTGTTTTTGTTGTTAGGTGCTGTCGAGTCAGTTCCGACTCACAGAGACCCTATGTACAACAGAACGAAACACTGCCCGGTCCTGCGCCATCCTCACAATAGTTGCTGTCTTTGAGCCCATTGTTGTAGCCACAGTGTCAGTCCATCTGGTTGACGGTGTTTCTTTCTTTTGCTGACCCTCTACTTTACCAAGCATGATGTCCTTCTCCAGGGACTAGTCCTTCCTGATAACATGTCCAAAGTATGTAAGATGAAGTCTCACCTTCCTCGCTTCTAATGTGTATTCTGGCTGTACTTTTTCCAAGACAGATTTGTTTTTTCTTCTGGCAGTCCATGGTATATTCAGTATTCTTTGCCAACATCATAATCCAAAGGCATCAATTCTTCTTCAGTCTTCCTGATTCATTCTGTAGATCTCACATGCTTATGAGGCTACTGAAAACACCATGGCTTGAGTCAGGTGCACCTTAGTCGTAGTCCTTGAAGTGACGTCTTTGCTTTTTAACACTTTAAAGAGGTCTTTTGCAGTAGATTTGACCAATGCAATATGTCCTTTAATTTCTTGACTGCTACTTCCATGGATTTTGATTGTGGATCCAAGTAAAACGAAATCCTTGACAACTTCAATCTTTTCTCCATTTATCATAATGTTGTTTATTGGTCTAGTTGTGAGAATCTTTGTTTTCTTTACTTTGAGGTGTAATCCATGCTGAAAGCTGTGGTCTTTGATCTTCATCAGTAAGTGCTTCAAGTCCTCTTCACTTTTAGCAAGCAAGGTTGTGTCATCTGCATATTGCAGGTTATTAATGAGACTTCCTACAGTCCTGATGCCACGTTCTTCTTCATATAGTCCAACTTTTCTGATTGTTTGCTCAACATACAGGTTGAATAAGTATGGTGAAAGGATACATCCTTGATGCACACCTTTCTTGATTTGAACGACTGCCTCTTGGTCCAAGTACAGTTTCCTCATGAGTACAATTAAGTGTCCTGAAATTCCTATTTTTTGCAATTTTGTCCATAATTTGTTATGATCCACAGAGTCGAATGCCTTTGCATAGTCAATAAAACACAGGTAAACATCTTTCTGATATTCTCTGCTTTCAGCCATGATACATCTGACATCAGCAATGATATCCCTTGTTCCATGTCCTCTGCTGAATCTGGCTTGAATTTCTAGCAGTTCCTTGTCAATGTACTACTGCAACTGTTTTTGAATGATCTTCAACAAAAGTTTACTTGTGTGTGATATTAATCATATTGTTCGCATATTCATTGGTAATAACAGTTATTATTATCAGAGCCGAGATCCTGAAAATGGCTGGCAGTAAGTGCCACTTTGCCAACCTAGATATTTTGTTTGACCTGCAAAATGTTGTGTTTTACTTTAAAAGAAACCTACATTTAAAATTTCTTAAAAATTCAGAAGACCTACCATCACAGATGATTGTAGCTAGGTATGCAGCAGCTGCCTCCTTTGGACCTGGAATGGATTTGTAGCTTTGCTCCAAGTTCCCTTCTGACACAGCCATTCATCTGTGTTACCTCCCTGGGCCTGTAGGTCATTGGATTTCCATCCTTGTCATGGACAGTTCTGGACCTCTTTCCTTCTTTATTTTGGCATGGCTAAAATGAGTAGATGGATAGGTAGGTAGATAGATAGGTAGGTAGATAGATAATGATGGATGGAAGGAGGCAGGGAGGGAGGGAGAGAGGAAGAGATGGACAGAGAGACAGAGAGACAGACAGATAGGTAGATAATAACAAACAAGCAAGCCATCTCTATTAGCTCCTTAACTTGGATTTCTGTAAATGAGTCACGTTGCTCTGATTTGCCTGGGAAATAAGACTTTAATATCCTGAATGTTGTACACTGTCATTATTGAAGTTTCACCTAGATTAAAAAAAAAACATATCCTGCCATTTTCTTACCTTGCTATTTAAGTTTGTCCTTCTCTCCTTCCAGGAAAGAATCTGGTGAATGTGAAAAACAATGATCATGGTACTTGGGATGACAACCTGACTCAGTAATGACTAATGTGCCAAGCATGCCCATCTCTCCTTTCTTCACACAGCTGTGCCCCTACCTTGGGTGACTTAGGTATGTGAATCTCCCCAGTAGAAAACGTACCCTGAAATCAATTCAAGGATCAGCTACGTTTTCCTTTGCAAGATGGTAACGTGTATATTTCAACGGGGAGGGGAAAAGGAAAGGGAAGACTTTATGAGGTCCACAGATTTTAGCATTAAATAAATGTATGTGTTTATCTGTGATTCTTCTGAGCTTGCCTTTCCTCCGCAAAGAAGAAAAATGTATTATTCACTTTTCAAATCTAAATAAAGCCGCTCTATGAAAAATCTGTGTTGATGTACTGAAAGAAGGCCATGCTTTATTTCTGAATGTTCACACTCAAAAAATGAAAGAAAGAAAACAAAAGAAAGACAAGAATCACACCAAGTAGCATCATAATCCCTCTCTACAATTCCAGAATGGAAACTGTCCCTATCAGAAATTAATAACCTATTCCAATATGAACGAACAAGGAAGACCAAAGAAGAATCAATGCCTTTGAATTGTGGTGTTGGTGAAGAATACTGAATATGTCATGGACTGCCAAAAGAATGAACAAACCTGACTTAGAAGAAGTACAACCAAAATGCTCTTTAGAAGCAAAGACGGCAAGACTACGTCTCACGTACTTTGGACATGTTATCAGGAGGGATCAGTCCCTGGATGGCGCAGGACCGGGGAGTGTTTCATTCTGTTGTACATAGGGTCACTATGAGTTGGAACCCACACGAAAGCACCTAACAACAATGACAAACAAACCCCAACATGGGCACAGGACATCAACCACAGAGCAGAGTGTCTGCAAAGTCACTCCTGAATTTGAAGTCACAGCACAAGTATAGTAGTTGAGAGAAGTCCTTCTTGGTCTTTTTTTCTTTCTTTGTCTTTGTTTCTTCCTTCCTTCCTTTCTTTCTTTATTTTTACTCTCTTTCTCTCTCTCTCTCCCTTCTTCCCTTTCTCGCTCCCTCTCTCTCTGTCTCTCTTACTTCTTTCTCTCCCTCTCACTCTGTCTGTCTTTTCCTTTCTCTTTCTGTTTTACAGGAAGATGAACACTTTTCAGTCTAAATTTATGGCCACTTTTTCTCCAGTCCAGGGAAATTCGACGATTGCCTGGGGCCCTCTGGGACAGGAAGATGTAATGTTGACTTTAATGAACAGATGGCATCTGGAGAAAAAAATCTATCAGGGTTTTAAGCAGCAGAGTTTGATAGGAAATTTGCCTCTAAGTGTCTAGGAACCTGGACAGGGGTACATGTTCTGACGTTTTGGAAAGGCAGGGTGGTGGTTTCTTAGCCTTCCAGAAATGATCGGGCTTGGAGAGTGAGCTCAGATTTGTGGTGACATATATTTTTTGTTACCGGCCAATTATATGAATAAAACAGAACATTCATATTTTCACAAAGGAAGACTAGTATGGTTCTCAGAAGCACGACAAGACCATCCTAACTCAATATAAATGTTCAAAATGCTTCTGGCGTTTCAGGGAGGAAAGAAATGAAGTCCCTTTGTAAGTGATAAAGTTAGATAGATAGATAGATACAACATACACACATACCTGGTGTTGTTGTGTGCCATCGAGTTTATTCCGATGTATAGTGACCCTGTAGGACAGAGTAGAACTGCCCTATAGGGTTTCCTAGGCTGTAATCTTCATGGGAGCAGATTGCCATGTCTTTTCTCCTGCAGAGCTTCTGGGTGGGTTTGAACCACCAATCTTTCTGTTAGCAGCTGAGCACTTAACCGTTGCACCACCAGAGCCTGGTGGGCACAGTGGTTAAGAGCTCAGCTGCCAACCAAAAGGTCTACAGTTTGAATCCACCAGTCGCTCCTTGGAAACCTTATGGGACAGTTCTACCCTGTCCTATAGGGTCGCTATGAGTCGGAATTGACTCAATGGCAACTGTTTTTTTTAATTTTTTCTTTGTTTTATATACATACATATATAACATTTTTTCCATCATTAATTTTCCTATCATCACCCTTCACTTCCTAGCTGTTTGAACCCAGGAGCATTATGTAACCTCTCCTAGCCTCAGTCTCCTTCTCTATAAAGTGGGTATGACAACCAACATTTTGGAGGCACTTGGTCCATCACTCGCTTACTTGCCAGGCTCCCAGTAACCTCGGAGAAACTTGGCTGCCATTTGCTGGCGTCTGACCCCCCAAGTCCAACAGCACGGCTGACACATATTAAGCACTCCGTGTGTATTTGTTGAATACCACTTGAATGGGAATCCTGCCTTTGAATTCAATTCCATCCATAGGCTTCCAGAAAGTCCTTGCTCACTGTCATTTGAGTTTTCAAGCATTTGTGCTTGGGCTGAAGGTCTCCCCTGCTTATCGAAACATCTCAGTCTTACTGGGGATATCCCTAAAAGGCAGTTGCTCCACATACAAAACTAGCAAACACAGCATGGTCTCTAGAAGGTTTTCACAGACATTCAGCAATTAAGAGCTTTTCTCCTCAGCAGAACTTCATCCCTACCCCCCATCCTGCACAGGGAGCGTGCTCCTGGATCTTGTGGCTTCAAAGGAGCCAAATAGATCGGTCTCAGCACCAGCCCAGGGAGTGTTGGACTGTTAGTCATCCACGTGGCAGCCACAAATGAAGATCTTCCTTAGAGTCAAAGGAGACCTTGTAGGGGAGTGAGGATGGTTAAAATGCTCAGCTGCTAACCCAAATGCTGGAGGTTTGAATCCACCCAGAGTTGCCTTGGAAGAAAGTGTTGGTGATCTACTTCTGAAAATTTAGCTGTTGAAAAGCTTGAGGAGCACAGTTCTGTTCAGACACACATGGTGTTGTCATGAGTCGGGATTGACTCAATAGCAATTGGTTTGTTTTTGTTTTTTTTAGAGTCAAAGTTACCCAGAGCCTCCCTCTCTAGAATGTCTGTGTTATGAGCTACCACACTGCTCTTTTTTTTTGCATCGCTCATCCATTCAATCAACAGTCTCCTGTCCAGTGCCTACTATGGGTCCCGGAGATTTCTCCCTTGAAGGCTCATATATTTATGTCGTCACTTTTGATAAACACAACAACAACCTCTTTAGACTGAGCTATATCCCTCTATGTTTTCTGTCTTCTGAAGGTGAGGTCTCTGAACATAGTCTCACCTTTATCCATGATTCTGGGTGATGCTTGTGAAGACATTAAAATCTCTTGGAGAGAAGAATGTAGTGAGTACTCTGTTTGGCCAGACACTGAGTGGTGTTGGATCCTGCCCTTTTTAAGATCTGCTTCTCATATTGTTCCCTGCCTTTCCCAGCTTCTGACCAGGCCCTCAGACTATCAAACTGCCTGCCTGATTGTTTACTGCTCTGCCTCTTCTGTTTTTCTATTTATTTTCTCCCTGGGCTTGGGAATAAGAAAACCAAGTAGGGTAGAATTATCTGTAGGCAACAACACCAATGGACGAGAGTTGCAATTCTTATTCAGATTCCTACTAGTTGTGTGACTGGGCAAATCACCTCTAGGTTCTGACCTTCACTGTCTTCACTTTAAATTTGGACGTTAATCAAACCCGCCTTTGGCATTGTTAGAAATTTTAGTGGAACTGTTTACAAGGCTCGGTGTCCGGATGCCTTTGGCCACTCTTGGGGCTGTTGGGGTAGGCAGGACCCTTCCTTCCTTGAATACTTTGTAGTATCCACCTTGGTTGTTCGTGGGCCATCTTCTGCTTTCTGTACCTTGGATGATGATGATGATAATACTGATAATAAAAATACTATTACTAATAAAGTTTAGTCACTGAGTGCATTTGTTTCCTATGCCTGCTGTAACAATGTACCTCAAACCGGCTGACCTAAAAAAATGAAAATGTGTGGTTCACAGTTCTGGATACTAGAAGTTCAAAATCAAGGAGTCCGCAGGGCGATGCTCTCTCCAGAGGTTCTAGGTGGAGATTCTTCCTTGCCTCTCCCTAGCTTCTGGTGGTTTCTGGCAATCCTAGGAGTTCCTAGGTTTTTAGATGTATCATTCCAATCAGTGATGTCATCTTCACATGGCCATCTTCCCTCTATCTGCCTCTCTGTCTCTATGCTTCTTCTTTTTATAAGTCATATTGGATTGGGATCCACCCTACCCCAGTATGACCTTTTGTTAACTTAACAAATAACATCTGCAAAGACACTAGTTCCAAACAAGATCCCATTCACAGGGACCATGGGTGAAGACTTCAATATATCTTTTTAGGGGACACAACTCAACACACAGCACCGAGCCCATGCAGTTCATGTCTGCTACATCCTTTAACCCTCACAGCCATGTAGTGATGTCAGCTCTGCAAAGCTCATTTCACAGATAAGAGCACCAGGGCTCAGGAGGTTAGCTAACTTGTTGAGATCACACAGCTACTATGCGATTCCATCCCATGCTTCTGATTCCCAAATGGTGAATCAATTCACCCCCTGGCCTTCTCTCTGGGAATAAGACAGGTTTGCCGAGAGCAGAGTAATGGATCACCGAGGTGTAACTCTACCTTCCTCCAAAGACAGCCTGCGCCTCAGGATATTGATTATCCTCTGCAGGCTGTCACACTGAGGCCATCAAAGACGCAGACATCGAGAGAGGAGAGATTTGTTCTCATCTCTCCATGTGAGCTCAGTGTTGGGGGGGCCAGGGCTTGCTTCCTATTTCAGAGATCTAGCTTGTCTTCCTGCAGAGTGCCAGCAGTAATGTATTTAAGTGATGCTGGACTGATCAGGTGAGAATTTATGTAAGCCGAAACCATTAGGTGGCTTAATTAAATCAGGGCATTTAACTCATTAGCCTTCTGCTCCTGGGATTAATAAATTTGAACCTGGTGCTGCTAATCACAAAAGAAGTCAAGTTTAGAGTGCCCCCTCCCCCTCATTGAAGAGAAGAGAGAGAACAGGAGAAGGGGAGCAAAAACCCAGAGCAAGGATGAGAGGGACATCACTAGGGTTTGGCAAGGGCTCTAAGCCCGAACTGGGAGTCAGAGTTGCATGGGAGAGAAGGATGGCTTTGGGACTGAAATAAAATCCAAGATGTCACTTGGTCATTCCCCAACAATGCTTATTTGGGATGGTCACGTCTGAACCATTGCAGGAACCCTTGTCAGATGGACAACACCTTTCATAGTCCTTGTTAACACACTTGGTGTGTCACAGCTATGGCAGCTGGGACAGAAACTTCTGATGGCCGAGCCTCATCCTCAGCTTATAAGTGAAGTCTGGATATTGCCCTCCAGTTGTTCAAGCTCACTCATCTTACTCACTGGGCTTTTAAAATGAGCGGTACTTCATCATTTTCTTACCTCTGCCACCCAAATGTAGCCCTGGTGGCACAGTGGTTAAGAGCTGGGCTGCTAATCAAAAGTTCAACAGTTTGAATCCACCAGACACTCCTTGGAAACCCAGCGAGGCAGTTCTACTCTGTCCTATAAGAGTACTATGAGTTGAAATCAACTCCATGGCAACAGGTTTTTTTCTATTGGTTTACCACCCAAATAGCCTACAAATTCACGTCCCTTCCTCCAGTCTCACCATTTCTTCCCCATTACAGCAGCCAGATCCATCCTTTTCAAATAGAGATTATGATGCCATCTCTCAATCTGAAACCCTTCGGTAGCATCCCATTAACGTCAAGATCAAGCTCACATTCGTGAACATGCCCACCATGCTTACCTTTGAGTTTCATCTTCCACTCTCACCATCTCTAGTCCTCTCTGCCACCCCACCCAGGGAGGACAAGGTGAACATCAGAACTGTGTAATGATTTGCATTTCTCAAAACATTCCACTTTTCCAAAAGCCTATGCCTTTGCATACCCTGTTTTGTGTAGAACACCCGTTGTTTTCAGTTGGGAACAAACCTACCCACCGATAATCTGATGGCTTGGATATTGCTTTCTCTATCAAGTTCTTTTTGACATCTTCAGGTCTTAAGGGTCATGCCTCATTTGGATTCATGCTTCATGCTTCTTAAAACCCTTTCCTCTCAACGTGAAATGGTGCAGCAATTGTAGAAAACAGACTGGCAGACCATCAAAGAGTTAAACATCATGATGCTTAATGTTATATGTAAATTTGGCAAGGCTATGGTGCCCAGTTGTTTGATCAAACAGAAGTCTAGTAATTATAGTTAGAAGTGATCAAATCAGTTAGCCTTAATGGATTACCCTCTATAATGTGAATGGTCATCAACCAATCAGTTGAAGGCCTTAAAAATAAAAACGAAAGTTTCCTTAGGGTGTGTTCTGCCTCCAGGCTATATATAAACATTTTTCCAGAACTCCTAATTTCTTCACTCTTCCTGTCACCTGGCCTGTTGATTTTGGACTTGATAGCCCCCACCCAAAATAGCCTACAGCACTCTCTCTCTAGATATAGAGATGGATATAGAGATAGAGACAGAGACAGGGATAAAGATACATCTGGATGTATAGATCAATAGATATATGTTTTCTTAGGTGCCATCAAGTTGGTTCTGACTTATGGCAACCTTACAGACAACAGAAGGAAACGCTGCCCAGTCCTACACCATCCTCAAAATAGCTGCTATGTCTGAGCCATTGTTGCAGCCACTGTGCCAATCCATCTCGTTGAGGTTGTCCTCTCTTTAATTGACCCTCTACTTTACCAACATGATGTCCTTCTCAAGGAATTGATCCCTTCTGAAAATATATCCGAAGTACATGCAATCAAGTCTCACCATCCTCACTTCTAAGGAGCATACGGGCTGTACTTCTTGCAAGACAAATTTGTTCATTCTTCTGGCAGTCCATGGTATATTCAATATTCTTCACAAATACCATAATTCAAATGCATCAGTTCTTCTTTGGTCTTCCTTATTTATTGTCCAGCTTTCATATGCATATGAGGTAATTAAAAACACCATGGCTTGAGTCAGGCCCACCTTAGTCCTCAAAGTGACATCTTTCCTTTTTAACACTTTAAAGAGGTCTTTTGCAGCACATTTGCCCAATGCAATACCTCATTTGATTTCTTGACTCTTGTTTCCATGGACTTTGATTGTGGATCCAACTAAAATGAACTCCTTGACAACTTCAATATTTTCTCATTTTATCGTGATGTTGCTTGGTGGCCCAATTGTTCTCTTTAAGTTAAGGTGTAATTTATACTGATCTTTATCAGTAAGTGCATCAAGTCCTCTTCACTTTCAGCAAGCAAGGTTGTGTCATCTGCATATTGCAGGTTGCTAATAAGTCTTCCTCCAATCCTGATGCTGCATTCTTCTTCACAGAGTCCAACTTCTTGAATTACGTACTCAGCATACAGACTGAGTAAATATGGTAAAAGGACACAACCCTGACCCACACCTTTCCTGATTTCAAACACACAGTATTCCCTTGTTGTATTCTAACAATTGCCTCTTGGTCTATGTACAGGTTCCACATGCGCACAATTAAATGTTTTGGAATTCCCATTCTTCAAAATGTTATCCATAAGGTGCTGTGATCCACACGGTCAAATGCCTTTGCATAGTCAATAAAACATAGGTGTTTGCCAGTTATTCTCTCTGTTATTCTCTGCTTTCCGCCAAGACCCATCTGACATTGGTAATGATGTTCCTTGTTTCACATCCTCTTCTGAATCTGGCTTGAATTTCTGGCAGCTCTCTGTTGATGTACTGCTGTGACTGTTTTTGAATTATCTTTAGCAAAATTTTACTTGTGTGTGTTATTGATGATACTGTTTGATAATTTCCATACTCCATTGGTTCCCTTTTCTTTGGAATGGGAGCAAATATAGATCTCTTCCAGTCAGTTGACCATGTAGCTGTCTTCCAAATTTCTTGCCGTATACAAGGAAAGGCTTTTAGCATTGCATCCATTTGTTGAAAAATCTCAATTGGTATTCCGGCGATTCCTGGAGACTTGTTTTTTGCCAATGCCCTTGTAGAGCTTGGGCTTCTTTTTTCAGTACTGTTAGTTCTTGACCATATACTACCTCCTGAAATGGTTGAACATTGACCAATTCTTTTTGGTACAGTGGCTCTGTGCCATCTTCTTTTGATGTTTCCTGTGTCATTCAATATTTTGTCCATAGAATCATTCAATATTGCAACTCAAGACTTGAATTTTTTCTTCAGTTCTTTCAGCTTAAGAAATGTCAAGCTTGTTCTTCCTTTTTGGTTTTCTAACTCCAGGTCTTTGCACATTTCATTATAATACTTAATTTTATCTTCTCAAAACATCTTTTGAAATCTTCTGTTCATCTCTGTTCATCATTTCTTCCATTCACTTTAGCTACTCTATGTTCAAAAGTAAGTTTCAGAGTCCTTTTTGACTTCCTTTTTTTTTTTTTCCTGTATTTTTGATGACCTTTTACTTTCCTCATGCATGATGTCCTTGATGCCATTCCACTACTCCTCTGGTTTTCAGTCGTTAGTGTTCAATGTGTCAAATCTATTCTTGAGGTGCTCTCTAAATTCAGGTGGGATATACTCAAGTTCATACTTTGACTCTTGTAGACTTTGTTTTAATTTTCTTCAGTTTCAACTTGAATTTGCATATGAACAATTAATGATCTGTTCTGCAGTCCACCCCTGGACTTGTTCTGACAGATGATATTGAGATTCTCCACCATCAATTTCCACAGGTATAGTTGATTTGATTCCTGTGTATTCCATCTCGTGAGTTCCTCATGTATAGTTGTTGTTTATGTTGTTGAAAAAGGTATTTCCAATGAATAAATCATCAGTCTTGCAAAATTCTATAATGCAATATGCAGGATCCTTTCTATCACCAAGGCCATATTTTCCAACTACTGATCCTTCTTTTTTTGTTTCCAACTGTTGCATGTCAATCACCAGTAATTATCAATGCATCTTGATTGCATGTTCGATCAGTTTCAGATGGTAGAAGTTGGTAAAAATCTTCAATTTCATCTTGGACCTTAGTGGTTGATGTGTAAATTTGAATAATAGTCCCATTAACTGGTCTTCCTTGTAGGCGTATGGATATTATCCTATCACTGACTGTGTTGTACTTCAGGATAGATCTTGAAATGTTCTTTTCGATAATGAAAATAATGTCATTCCTCCACAATTTGTCATTCCCAGCATAGTAGACCACATGACTGTTCAATTTAAAATGGCTAGTATCAGTCCATTTCAGGTCACTAATGCCCAGGACATTGATTTTTATGTGTTCCATTTCATTTTTGATGACCTCCAATTTTCCTAGATTCATACTTTCTACACCCCACTTTCTGATTACTAATGGCTGTTTGCAGCTGTTTCTTCTCATTTTAAGTCATACCACATCAGCAAAGAGGGTCCTGAAAGCTTTACTCCATCCACTTCATTAAGGTCGACTCTACTTTCAGAAAGCAGCTCTTCCCCAGTCTTATTCTGAGTGTCTTCCAACCTGAGGGGTTTATCTTCTGGCACTATATCAGACACTGTTCTGCTGCTATCCTTAAGATTTTTCACTTGCCAATATGTTTTCGAGGTAGATAGCCAGGTCCTTCTTCCTAGTCTGTCTTAGTCTGGAAGCTCCACTGAAACCACTCAACCATAGGTGACCCAGTTGGTATTTGAAATACCAGTGGTATAGCTTCCAACATAACAGCAACACACAAGCCACCACAGTATGATGAACTGGCAGAACAGTGGTAGACATATATATAGATATATATAGAGAGAGAGAGAGATAGATATATATAGATATAAAACCAAAAACCAAACCCGTTACCGTCAAGTCAACTGCAACTCATAACGACACTGTAGTATAGAGTAGAACTGCCGCATAGGGTTTCCAAGGAGTGGCTGGTGGATTCCTACTGCTAACCTTTTGATTAGCAAGTGAGCTCTTAACCACTGCACCACCAGGTCTTCTATAGATACATAGCTATATGGATGCATAGCTATATGGATATATAGACGTAGGGATATATAGATTTATGGATATATAGATATACTGACATACTGATATATAGATATCACCATTTCTGTTTCTGTAGAGAACCTTTAGACAAACATAGAAGTAACATACGACCCAGCAATTCCACTGCTATTTATTCACTCAGAAGAATTGAAAGCAGGGATTCAGACAGATACTTGTACACCATTGTTCACAGCAGCATTATTTAAATTAGCCAAAATGTGGAAACAAGCTTAGTATTCATCAACAGAGGAATGGATAAACAAAACATGACATGTACGTGCAGTAGAATATTATTCAGTCACAAAAAGGAATGGAATTCTGATATATGCTATGATGCGGATAAACCTTGAGAATATGCTGAGTGACATAAGCAAAACACAAAAGGACAAATATTACCAGATCCCTTTATATGAAAGGCCCAGAATAGGCAAATGTATAGAGACAGAAAGGAGGTTAGGGGCTACCGGGGGATGGGGGAAGGGGGAGTAGCGCTTAACGGGGAATGGCACTGGCTGGTGTTCTATTATCTTGAATGGGATGGAGCTGACAGCCGGAGCAGATGTGGAGCCCACCCAGGCCTCTGGGAAGGAGACAGTGGCAGAGAGGAAGTTGACAGAAGGAGAGGAGATCTGAGGTGAGGACACAAAGTTTTAAAGGAGGGTCTTGTGACTTTTTGCCACATGGTGTTCAATGAAAAACATTTCTACCTCCTGATGACCTTTTCAGTAAAAGGTTCACTTCTTTTTAATGTCTGATAAGTTGGCTCTTTTGGGAGGATGTGACAGAGTTTTCATATGGCCTCAAGTCTTACTTGGGAAGCCACCACATCTGGATTTCTGCTACCGTGACTGCTGGGTTCTGGTGAATGTCAACTGCTGAGCAATTTCCCTGCTTCATTTAATGGTCATGTTAGCCATGGAAAGAAAGATCATTATGATTATACCTCTTATTATCTTTTTTTATAGAAAGAAGAAAACTGAGTCAAAGAGAGAATGAATGATGCTCTCAAAGGTACACGCAAAGCAGGTGTTATGGATTAAATTGTGCTCCTCTCAAAAAAAAAAAAAACTTGTTGAAACCCTCACCACTGTACCTATGAAATGGAGACCTGGTGGTGAAGTGGTTAAGAGCTCAGGCTGTTAACTAAAAGGTCGTCTGTTCGAATCCACCAGCTGCTGCTTGGAAACCCTATGGGGCAGTTCTACTCTGTCTTATAGGGTTGCTATTAGTTGGAAT
>NW_004443981.1:14416385-14418439 GCF_000243295.1 Trichechus manatus latirostris
ATCAGGCTGCATCTGCAAACCAAGGACCACCTGGGGCTACTGGCAGGCGGGAGAGACAAGAAAGGAATCTTCCCCCAGCCTCTGAGAGAGCATGGCCCTGCTGACACCCTGGTGCAGACTCCCAGCCTCCAGAGCTGGGAAACAAGAAACCTTTGTTCTCATAAGTGACCTAGTTTGAGGGGTTTTGTTAGGCAGCCCAAGGACACTCAGCCAGTGGGGAAGCTGGGGCTTGAACCCGGGTCTGCGGAGAGGGAAACGCGCGCTGCTAAGCTGTTCCTCTAGGTCCCAGCCTGGGATGGCCCTGGCCCTTGCACCCCGCTAGCCATCAGTAGTCCCTGTGTGGAGGAGACGTGCTTGCGGGCTGTGTGGGGTGCAGTGGAGTGAGGGGGACCCGCTGAGCTTCAGAACACATCAGAATGTGCTCCCAGCTCTTGTGGAGGGCGGCAACCTCACGAAACTCCCGTGGAGATTTCTGATGCTGCAATAACAACCTGCCTGGTGTTTTGATATTTTTCCCCATTTCCTCTTTTCGGAAAATGTGGAATAAATGACAGGGAGCTTCTCTGGAAGTGCCCGAGAGCCCAGATCAGCTGAGTAAAAGAAAGGTTTGGAGGGAAGAAGCCATGTTCGAAATGTGTTTTGTTTTCCCCTAAATAAGATGAAAGGAGCCTTGGTGGTGCAGCGGTTAAGCGCTCAGCTGCTAACCGAAGGTTGGCGGTTTGAACCCACCGGCCGCTCCATGGGAGAAAGTTACAGCCGTCTGCTTCCATAAAAGATTTACAGCCTACTCTGTCCTATAGGGTCACTATGAGTAGACATTGACTCATTGGCAGTGAGTTTTTAAATAGAATGAAAGGCAGGGTGCAGAGTTTGTAAATCTAGAAATCAGGAAGTAGCACAGCGCCGAAGACTTCTGTTTGGTTATGTAGCCATTTGTAGCAATTCAGCAAATAAAATCTACTACATTTAGACACACTTCAGAATCCCAGTCTCTTGTCCTAGAATGACAAGTGAAATCACCCTTAACTATCAATCCCAAGGGGGTTGATTTAAGGTCACACCTTGACCTCAGGGCTTGCTGAAATCATGACCTTCAATACATACTGGACATACCTGAGCTTCAGGATTTCTACCTGTGGGTTAGGACCTTCGTTCCCTGCTCCAGAGTGGCTGCCAGGGTTACCAGAAAGGATACGCCTAGGGGCTTCCAAAAGGTCATCATCTGGTCCGAGCCTTCCTTTCGCAGGTGCTGATTTAGGCCGTGCACAGACACAGGAAGGTCACACAGCTGTCTAGTGCTGGCCACATGACGGCCAGGACAGACGTTCTGCCCATCTCACCTGCCACCCTCCTGAGCTTACCTAAGACTCAGGGTCTGTGTCTTGTCATGAAGGCTGCTTCTCAACATTTCCTTGAGATCAGCCGTACACGAGACACAGGGGCAGCGAAGACATAGTGCGCCTTTATCTACAGTCCAATGCGGTCGTCATGCACTGTGTGTGACTATTGACCACTGAAATGTGGCCAGTTAAATCAAAATGCACTGTAAGAGTAAAACCCAACGCACAGAATGTTGAAGACTGAGCCCACAAGAAAAGGAGGACGAGGGGGAAGAGTAAAAGGTAAAAATCTCTCATCCTATTTTTAATACAGTATTTTGTACAGATTGAATTGATAATATTTTGGATACATTGGGCTAAATAAAGTACATTGTTAAACTAAATTTCACCAGCTTCATTGTATGTTCTTTTAAAACGTGGCTAATAGAAAACTTAAAATTGAATATGTTCTTCTCATGATATTTCTGCTAGACAGGACTGCTGTAATACCTCTTTCTTTCTTATTTCCCCCGTCCTTGCTTTGTGGGCCATGGTAGTTCAGTGGTAGAATTCTCGCCTTCCATGCAGGAGACCTGGGTTCAATTCCTGGCCACTGCACCTCAACCACCACCACCCATCTGTCAGTGGAGCTTGCGTGTTGCTTTGACATTGAACGGGTTTCAGCGGAGCTCTAGACTAAGACAGACTAGGAAGAAAGGTTTGGTGAACTACTTC
>NW_004443981.1:14419772-14420947 GCF_000243295.1 Trichechus manatus latirostris
AGGCAGGAGCCAGCTCATGGAGCCTCACCAACAAGCTTAGGGCTTCAGCTCTAATCTGAAGGGCAAGAAGGAGCTGCACACGGAGCTCATGAAGGTGCGTGACGTGATGGGACCAGCTCACAGACAGAATGCGTTGGGAGCCACTGAGATAGGAACCGCCATGACCCTGCTCTCAGAGAGCAGACCAGCCGTGGGTCCAGATTGAGCCAGTTATCTTGAAAGAAGCACCTACCAGCTGTTTGCAATTTTATCTTCAGCCCCGTCATCTGTAGGTGGCGTCTCTTGGGGCACAGCTTAGCCTGTGATATTTTTTCCACTGTCCCACCAGGCATAAAGGATTATGCAGGCAGTCCTCAGAGTTACAGATGCCCAAAGTACGGACAACTTGTGCTTACGAATAGACTGCCATACAGCTTATCACAGTAAGTCCCAGCTTTATCAACGTCTGACTCACAGACAGCTTGTACTTACAAATGGACTGCCGTAAAGCCTATTATATTACAATACTGAGTTAAATACAATGGTTCATAATAACGAATGCATGGTTTGGAAGTGTTTCTTAAGTATTTTATACGCATAGAAAGGTAAAACATACTATATACTAAGACAAACACTTCACTAACTGACGCTAAATAAGAACCGTATGTACATGTTCCGATTTACCTACAAATTCGCCTTAAAGACAGACTCTGGGGCAGATCTCGTTTGTAATGCAAACCCTGCCTGTATCTATGTTTCCTCCCATTGATGCTGAGGGCAAAGGTGCTGGATGTGCAGGAGCCTCAGGGGACCAGACCAGACTTGGGGGATCTGCCCTCCTGGACCCAGAGAGACTGGTCTGGTGCAGGGACCCCTAGGGCTCTGTCTGAAGAGTGGCTTTTCTCATTTCCCTTTGATCAGGCAGTTCATGGTGTATTTGGTAGGACAAGGAGTGATTTGTCTCCCACATGTGTTTTCATTTATTCCTTACAGGCAAAGCTAAAACATTAAGCAAGAATGGGATGAAGCCCAGTGGGCAGACAAGCTTCAAACAGTCTTAAAGGGCACATCTAAGATAAGCTCATTTGTCTACAAGTCACGTTTCTAAAGTAGCCACCGAAAACACAGCATAATGAAATTATGACTAAGTAAATAAGAATAAAGACACAATAAGAGGATGCCAGGCAAGAAGTCAA
>NW_004443981.1:14427653-14433996 GCF_000243295.1 Trichechus manatus latirostris
TAACTGTTAAATGAGAAACTATTTTGTTCTGTAAGCCTTCATCTTAAGTGAGAATAGCAGCACAATTGGAAGAGCGTAGTCAATGTCACTGTGCTGTGTGCATAGAAATTTTTGAAATGGTGTATCTGGCTATATGTATTTTCACCAAAAAAAAAAAAGTTAAGAAGTTAGAGGGTTGACATGTTGTGGGGTTGTTAACCAATGTAGTAAACAATACGTGTACTACTGTTTCATGAGAAACTATTTGTTCTGTAAGCCTTCACCTGAAGTACAATAAAAAATAATAATAATAAAGTAACATTATTCCCCCTCCCCCAAAAAAAGAACAAGTGGATACTGCATTGTTTAACATCAAGAAATGTGTGCATCATGGTTGTGTCCTTTCGCCACACTTACTCAATCTGTATACTGGGCAAATAATCTGAGAAGCTGGATTATATGAATAATAATGGGGCATCAGGATTGGGGGAAGACTCGTTAACAACCTGTGTTATGCAGATAACACAACATTGCTTGCTGAATGCGAAGAGCACTTGAAGCACTTACTGATGAAGATCAAAGATTACAGTCTTCAGTATGAATTACAGCTCAACATAAAGAAAACAAAAATCCTCACAACTGGACCAATAAGCAACTTCATGATAAATGGAGAAAATATTGAAGTTGTCAAGAATTTCATTTTACATGGAGCCACAATCAAAACCCAAGAACCAGCAGTCAAGAAATAAAAGGATGTATGGCATTGGGCAAATTTGCTGCAAAATACCTCTTAAAGTATTAAAAAGAAAAAATATCACCTTGAGGACTAAGGTACGCCTGACCCAAACTATGATAATTTCACTTGCCTCATCTGCAGGCAAAAGCTGAACAATGAATAAGGAAGATGGAAGAATTCACGTTTTTGAATTATGGTGTTGACGAAGAATATTGAATATACCATGAACTGCCAGAAAAATGAACAAATCTGTCTTGGAAGAAGTACAGCCAGAATGCTCCTTAGAAGCGAGGATGGTGAGACTCAGGTCTCCTGTACTTTTGGACATGTTGTCAGGAGGAACCAGTCCTTGAAGAAAGACATCATGCTTAGTAATATAAATGGTCATTGAAAGAGAGGAAGATCCTCAACTAGATGGATTGACACAGTGGCTGCAACAATGGGCTCAAATGTAGCAACGATTGTGAGGGTGTTATAGGACGGGCATTGTGTCGTTTTGTAGTGTGTGGGGTCACTATGAGTGAGAATGGAATCGACGGCAGTTAACAATAACAACAGCAACAAATTGTGAAAAAATAAATTTCTGTTTCTTGTAGCCACCCACTTGTAGTATTTCTGTTATAGCAGCACCAGATGACTAAGACGGGCACTAAAAAATCAGTTCCATACATTGGTAGCCAAAGAGTCCAACTGATAATCATATGGAAGAAGTTAGCTCCAATAAGCCTTGTAAATGTCCAGCAATAAGGTTCCATAGACTGAATATCCACAAAGATTATTTCATTTCTTAGAGCTGTTTAAAGAAATAACAAAAGCTAGAGTCACTGGCCATTCTCCCCCCACCTCTCTATTCAGGGAAGTTTGCATGTATGTGTACCTGGGACAGGGGCCTGGGTCCAGGGAACTCAATTTGGATTGTCCCTTCCATCTCTCAGTCATGATAACCTACTTTTTCTCAAGCTGAGGTTTGAACTGCTAAGTCAAACCAGCCTTTGACAGGAGGAGGATTACATGTTTCAGAGGTCAGGAGCCCCATCTTTTGCTTTGAAAGTGCCTGAAGCTGAAATTGAGCCAAGTTCAAAAGGAAGTCTAATGGACTATTCTTGGTCTAACCTCCCTGGGAATGGGTGCCCTTGGACTTCTGATATGTACCTGCAGGAGTGACCAGTGTGACCCTGGAGAGATAGTCTTTAGAACACCACAGGATGGCACCACCCTTTTGGGACAAGATGGCTTCTAGGATCCTCCCTAGGATCCTCATTTTTATTAGCCAAATTGTTGTTGTTGTTAGGTGTCATCGGCCCTGACTCATAGCGACCATATGTACAACAGAACAAAACCTTGCCTGGTCCTACACCATCCCCGCTATCATCACTATATTTGAGCCCATTGTTGCAGCCACTGTGTCAGCTCATCTTGTTGATGGTCTTCTTCAGGTTGTTAATGAGTCTTCCTCCAATTTGGATCCTGTTCTTCTTCATATAGTCCAGCTTCTTGGATTATTTGCTCAGCATAGAGATTGAATAAGTATGCTGAAAGAATACAACCCTGGCACACACTTTTCCTGACTTTAAACCATGCAGTAAGTATCAAGTAGGCAGAGCTTAATCAAATTTTGTTTTCGTTATGTTTTGGTCCATGTCTCTGGTCATCTAAATAGTGAAAGAAAATGTTGGAATTAAAAGGAGATATGTGGATCTTGGAGCCCTAGTGGTATAATGGTTAAGAGCTCCGCTGCTAACCACCAGGTTGGCAGTTGGAATCCACCAGCTGCTCCTTGAAAATCTTATGGGACAGTTCTACTCTGTTCTATAGGATCTCTGAGTCGGAGTCAACTCAATGGCAACAGGTTTTTATTTTTTTTGTATGTGGATCTTAACACTCAAAGGCTTTCTCTGTCCTGCTTTAGGACCTTCTAGAGAGGAGACATGAACACAGAAGCACAAGCAATGGGAAAGGAGAAAGGAAGAGAGGAAACATTTGGCATCTTTGGGGGTACTTAGTAAAACTTAATGGGCATGGAATAAAGGGAGGATCCTTAATAATGATTTGTAGAAATTATTGGCAGTTTCTCTTGCAAAGACAGGTTCTTTGAATGGCATTGACATGGTGACAAGAATGAATGACTTCTACTTTTAGATGACATTGGTTCCGCGAATAAAAAAACTATGAACACAACTCTTATGGAAGAACATTTTTTGGCACACAGTGTTACATTAGTTGCCGTTGAGTCCTCTCTGACTCATGGTAACCCCAAGTGTGCAGAGTATAACTGCACCCCACAGGGTTTTCAAGGCTTTTTGGAAGCAGATCACCATTCTTTCTTTTGAGACACCTTTGGGTGGAAATGCTAACCTTTTGGCTAGTAGTCGAACATACAACCATTTGTGTCTCCCAGGGACTCTTTGACACACAGTAGGTATCCAATAAATACTTGTTGAACAAATGAACTACACACAGAGAGGATCCTAGAAGCCATCTTATCCCAAAGGGGTGGTGCCATCCTGTGGTGTTCTAATGACCATCTCTCCAGGGTCACACTGGTCACTCCTGCAGGTGCAGATCAGCAGTCCAAGGGCACCAGTTCCCCGGGAGGTTAGACCAAGAGCAGTCTGTTAGACTTCCTTTTGAACTTGGCTCAATTTCACCTCCAGGCACTCTCAAAGCAAAAGGTCAGGTTTCTGACCTCTAAAACATATAATCCTCCTTCCGCCAAACGCTTCTTTGACTCAGCAACTCAAATCTCAGCTCAAGGAAAATTAGGAAAAATGGAAAACACCACACACATTAAAAAACCAACCAATTATGCCCTCTCTCATCTCCTTCAGTCTATGGACATCAAAGAGGGGATTTGTAGCTGCAAATAATTGAGTTGGGAAGAAGACTGCCTTGCTATTTCAGATGTCTTCTTTGGTGAAGGTTAAGGGGTCAGTAATGGTAGAAACGTCGGCTGAGGAAAAGCTAAAGAGGGAACCCAGAAGGAAGAGTATGTATGTAGCTTCAAGAATTCATGCGTGATGACTCCTAACTGGCAAGGTGAGAATGTAAACTCTTTAGGAATTTCTCTGCTTAACTTCCAGCCACTTGTGGGGAGGCTCTGATAAGTGAATGGACTGTTTATTGGTGGGAGGAGAAGTACCAGCGTCATTTTTTAGTGTACAAGTGGAGGACCTAAGGAAAAAATGCCGCTACCTATCCGTCCTTCATACTGTGGTGGCTTCTGTGTTGCTGTTTATGATGCCGAAAGGAGCTCCAGTGGCGCAGTGGTTAAGCACTTGGCTGGTAACTGAAAGGTCGGTGGTTCTACCCCACCATTCACTTCGCAGGAAAAAAATGTGACAATCTGCTTCCATAAAGATTACAGCCTTAAAAACCCTATGGGGCAGTTCTACCCTGTCTTACAAGGTCACGGTGAGTCAGAAACAACTCCACAGCACAGGAATACAACAACACAATCCTGAAGCTACGCCACCGGTATTTCAAATACCAGCAGGGTCACCCATGGTAGACTGGTTTCCCCAGCGCTTCCAGACTTAGACAGACTAGGAAGAAAGGCCTGGCAGTGTACTTCCAAATATTAGTCACTAAAAAACTATGGATCACAACTGAACATTGTCTGGTATAACGCTGAAAGAGGCGATTCCTAAGTTGGAAGGTGCTCAAAATATACAGTGGCTGCAACAATGGACTTGAGCGTGCCAACAATCCTGGCAATGGCACAAGCAACGCGCCTTTCTGTTGTACGTAAGGTCATCATTAGTCAGAGTCAACTCGATGTCAGCTAACTACAGCAACAAGGAAAAATTGTGTCTATCATATTTTAAAAGGCTCTTTTTTGCAGAATAAGTAGTTAGTATTGCTGGTGGGGAAATACAGCAGCTCATGAATTCTAGTCTCAGTTGAGGTTTGAAGGGGGACCCAGGGTGTTGGAGCTTATGACGAGGTCTGTATTTGCTGAACTTAGGATAGGACTGGCTTTCACACAGCATGAATTGTTTTAAGGCACTGGACATGTCTTCACGAGAGAGCTATTGACAGCCAAGGGTTTTATAATTTACAGAAACAACCAGACTGGCGTTAATTCAAGTAGACACGCTTAGGATATTTTCCCTACAAGATGCTGAACAATTCTAATGGGATAACAGCAAAACTGATACCAACGCTCACGGCTCTTAATTGGATTTCATCCGGTTGTTTCAAAAAGAGCCCATGTTTTGCATCTGCTTAAAAGGTGAAAGATACTATAGAAGTTCCTTTTTTAAACCAGTTTTTAAACTATATCCAATATTTCATGGACAAGGCAATATTTTTAAAAATGAAAATTATTTTTATGGGAGAAAAACCCATGATCAGCAAAATATCAAAATTGTAAGTAAAGACAGGATCCACAGAAACACAACATTTTTACTTCAAAACTGGAATTATAGCACAAGTTATGTTGTAACTGGAGTCCCTGCGTAGTGCAAACGGTTAATGGGCTTGCCTACTGACAAAAAGGTTGGAGGTTCGAATTCACCCAGAGGAGCCTCAGAAGAAAGACCTGGCAATCTACTTCAAAAAAACCAGCCATTGCAAATCTTAACAGCAACTGGTTTGTTTTGTTTTGTTTTGTTTTTATTCTAAAAGATAATAATTAATACAATTTGATGGATTGGTTGGTTGATATCCTTCCTTATTCTAAAGAAGGCCAGTACTGCTGGCTCGAATGCACATGCAGCACATAGAAAGTTAAAGTAGCAAGAAAATGGCTAAATACAGCCCTCTGTGCATGGTTATGTGTATGCACTCGGGGGGAAAATTCTCGGGCAGTTTGGTATTTATTAAGTGCTTAATGTGTGTAAAGCACTGTTTTGTTCCCTATATATATATAAGAAATGCAGAAAACAATCTCTGTCCTCAAAAGTTTACTGTCATTTGGAATGACCAGGTTTATGTGCCAAATGTCTAGGGGTCAACCAAGAGGTAGGATGGTGCCAGGGAGAGAATACTTGACTGGGAGGCCAGGATTCTGGGTTCCAGTGCACGAGGCACCAATAGTCGCACCATGGCCTTGAGCAAGCTACTTCCCCCTCTGAGCCTCAGTTTCAGCATATATAAAATGGGGCTGATGAAGGCAGCTTGAGTAGAGGATATCTAATGTGTTATCACCACCACCCATCTGTCAGTTTGTCATACTATGGTGGCTTGTGTTTTGCTTTGAAGCTAGAATCTATGTCATGGGTATTTCAAATACCCATGCTGAACAGGTTTCAGTGGAGTTTCCAGGCTAAAACAGACTAGGAAGAAAGGCCTGGCAATCTGCTTCCAAATATTAGCCAATGGAAACCTTATGGATTGCAACAGTATGTTGTCTGGCTCACTTGTTTTGGACATAACATCAGAAGGGTCAATCATCACAGAAGGACATTAGGGGTGAGGGAGACCCTCAGTGAGATGGATTGGCACAATAGCCTTAATGATTAATTCAAACATGCCAGTGATCATGAGGATGAAGCAGGACTAGGCAATGTTTCATTCTGTTGTAACTAAGGTAGCCATGAGTTGAAGTTGACTCAAAAGTAGCTGTCTATCTATCCATCCATGCATCCATCCATCCATGCATCCATCCATGTGTGCATCCATGCATCC
>NW_004443981.1:14436417-14437698 GCF_000243295.1 Trichechus manatus latirostris
ATTCCTGGAAAGCTATCGACCTGGACCACTTTATCTAGCCACTTGCCAAATCACCTCTGTCCAGTTGTATTTTGTTACATCTTTGAGTCTTACTGAGAGTTATTATGGAAAACAGTCATAAGAAATTAGGTATACATTTATTCTGAAAGCTGGTATTTTGGACTTTGTCTATGATGTTAACTAGCTCTCCCCAGAGGGTTTGATCTGTGCCCTCTTTTCTTAAAACAAAACAAAAATAAAAGCAAAACTTTACAAATGACCATATTCGCCCCTTGCCTTGGCTGCCGGGAAACTCAGGTGCGAATTGGCTCCCACGTGAAATAATTATAATTCTGGTTAGCCAAAGTGTTTCCTCTTCCTTTCTATGATATTGACTTTCTACGCTTGGCCATTAGTTATTTACTCTTATTGTATGCAAATTCCTCAAAGCACGTTCCCCAAAGAAAGTTCAAAGAGATAATTTATGTTTAAAATGATCATAAAGACAGTAACATCTTGTCTTCTTTGCTGTTTGCATATGTGTGAATCCTGTCTTGAGTTAGACTCTAAATCTTAGAGAAGAGAGTTGGTGTTACCTGCCTTCAGGTTGCTCTGACTCATGGCAACCTCATGGTAAAATGTTGCCAGGTTCTATGTCATCTTCATGATCTTCGATACATTTGATCATTGTGGTTACTGTGTCAGTTCATCTGACCGAGCGCTTCCCTCCTCTCTGCTGACCTTCTCCTTTACCAAACCTGGTGTTGTTTTCTAGGTATTGACCCTTCCTAATGATATGTCCAGGAAAGACACTCTCACATCCTCACTTCTAAGGAGCATTCTGGAAGTGCTTCCTCCAAGACTGATCCACTTGCTCCTTTGATAGTCCATGGTGTATTTTTCACCAACATCACAATGCATGACCTTTTATTTTATTTCTACTCCCTGTGATTTCTAGAACAGTGTACATAGGAGTTCAATGATTTCAATGTTATCAATCACTGGAGATTTAACAGACATCTAATTAGCATCATCCTTTGCCAATATTGGAGCCCTACTGACACAGTGGTTAAGCACTCAGCTGCTAACCAAAAGGTCAGTAGTTCAAATCCACCAGCTGCTCCTTGGAAACCCTATGGGGCTGTTCTACTCTGTTCTATAGGGTCGCTATGAGTCAGAATCAACTCAGTGGCAATGGGTTTGGTTTTAAGGTTTGGTTTGGGCCACATTGCCATTGGAAATCTGCATTCCTGATCCATCAACTGTCTATCATCCTTGGCCCCCTTCCAGCAGAGGAGACAA
>NW_004443981.1:14438933-14446529 GCF_000243295.1 Trichechus manatus latirostris
GGACAGATTTAAACAAAACCTCACATTCGCCCACAAGGGTTTTATAATCTATTAGGGCTGAACTATGTGCAAAGGACAACATTTGATTACTTCTGACAATTTCATATGGTTCCATCAAAGAGAAAAGCAATAGGAAGCAGACGACCATTTATTGAGTGTGTGCTCTGACTCAGGCACCGTGGTAGCTGATGTAGAACCATCATCAGGCAGCTCACAGTCTACAGCAGGCCTCTAGGAGCACCCCCGCTAAAGACCTGAGATCCAGAGGTCAAGTTGCTGGCCCAAGGTCACAGGTTTAGAAAGGGACAGGGCCCTGATTCATGTCCCATCTCCTCAGCTCTGAAGTCTGTGTCCACGTGGTGGTTCTAGCAGGGCCAGTGTGGGGGCAGGGGAGTGGATGGTGGAGAACAACCACCCGGCTGCACAACGCCACGATACGTGCCACTTCACCAGGAGCACCCCTGCCCCCCATCTTGAGCCTTCCTCCAGCTCACTGTGTCCCCACTGTGCTGGTCACCCTCCGTCTGCCCCTATAAATCCATTCTCTGCCTTTTGTGCTCCTGCCTCGTGCCCTCAGCAGGGTGTCACCCACACTTCCTGGCTGCCTGGTGTCTGCTGAACTCAGCCACGTGGAGGTGCTTGCAAGAGACACCAGGGCAGGAGGAGAGAGGCTGGCGCTGCGAGTGTGCCCTTCAGCAGGAGCATCGCTCCTGGACAGAGCTCCTGCCCTGCAGCCTCGCCTCTGCACCTCCAGCAGCACTGCCCCCCCTTCCAGCCCCTGGGTTGGGCAGCTCCTCACTGTTGCTGAATCCCCATCTCTAGACCCTGGGAGGCACATTCAGGTTGTCTCTATAAGCATGACCACCATGAACCTCTGAGAGACAAAGGGACTTCTTGCTTGAAGTGAAGAGCTGGGAATTGATGAACCACCATGATCCAGGCCGTTGACTTTCACACAAGCTCTCTTCTTCCTGTGGTGGTTCTGACTTGGCTCCATCTTCTCTCCCATGCTGCCCTTGGAATGGCAGGAATTTGATGCAGAGGTCCACTGGTGTGGTGGTATCAGGACTCAGAAGGGTCACCTTTGTGGTGTCATTTTAGATACTGAAAATCAAGGGCAACAGTCAGACTATTAGAAGCAAATAATATTTTGGGCAGGAGTCCCTTGGTGGTGCAAACCATTAAGCACTTGACTACTAACGGAAAGATTGGTGGTTCAAACTCACCTAGATGCACCTCAGAAGAAACGCCTGACAATCTACTTCCAGAAGGTCACAGCCTTGAAAACCCTATGGAGCAGTTCTACTCTGCACACATGGAGCTATTATAAGTTGGAATAAACTTGACAGCAACTTTTTCTTTTTTTTTTTTTAAGGTTTGGGCACTCATCAGTCAGAACTGACACTTGACCAGTCAGAATGGATGTTGGCTGGAGATCACCAGAAGGGCGTTAAGGGGATTGCAACTCTGCTGATAACAGAGGAGCAGCGGTGTGGCTCTTGTTTTCTGAGAGTTTTAAGGGTATTTTTAAGAGGTTTGATTACTTTTCTGCAAGCATCCACTCCCCCCATACCGGTGATGTTGGGCTTGGCTGTGTGACTGGGTTTACCACTGGGATGCGGGTGGACATGATGCCTTTGGAGAGCTATGACCCCTCTGCCCTGAAGCTGTGTCATGATGTGCCTGCGGTAGCCACTGCCCCTGCAGCCTGTCCCCAGAACAAACACAGGTGGAGTAGATGTACCCAGCCTGCAGTCTAGAACCAAGCTCAGCCAGCAAGCAGCGTATAGCAGAGCCGCCCAGCTGAGCCCAGCCAAGCTCAGCAGAACCACGGTGGACCTGGAGAGCAGTGAGCAGGAGAACGCAGACTCAGGGCCGCAGCATCTGAGCAAGGATGGTCTGTCATGTGACTTCACTGTTGCAATCACCAACAAAAGCAGGACTTGAAAACTTCATCTCAAAGAGTGTGACCTTTACAAACACATAGAATAGATCTTTGTCTGAACTGGAATTCCACTACTGCTTGGCAGTGTGATCTTGGACCCCACCACTTTAGGCTCCCCAACTTCCAAACGGTTACGTTCCTTTTTTCTTGCAGGACTTTTGCTTTAAGCAAGAGTTTCAGACAAGGTTGTCAGGGCAGTGTTAATCCGTGGTGGTGTCTACTATGAACGCAAAATGCTCCATTAGTAATGTGATCATGGATTCATGGATACTTATAGTTGTCAATTGCCAGTTGCTGTCTAGTTGACTCCAATTCATGGCAACCCCATGTGTCAGAGTAGAACTGTGCTCCCTGGGGTTTTCAGTGGTGGATATTCTGGAAGTGGATCACCAGGCCTTTCTTTCAAGGCACCTCTGGGTGAACTCAAACCTCCCTCCTTTCAATGAGCAGCTAAGTGCATTCACCATTTGCACAACCCAAGGATTCCTTTGCAGAGTTACCAAAACGTAAATCAGTGTGAGGGGCAGGGCCTCTGGGAGGGAGCACGCTTATTTCCTATGGACCCGGTGGAGACATGACTACACACAGTTACATTTCCTATTTGCTCAGCAAGGTACATCAAGCATTGGCGATAAAGGGTAAGAGACACAACAGCAGCCCAGAGAACATTTGTGATGCGAAGCTCTAAGCCAACGTTTCAGACAAGGCTGTCCGGGTAACGTTAATAAATAACAATATCCAATAATTAAGAATACCCTCCATCACCATGACCATCTGTCGAGTACTTCCCGGGCAAGCCTGTGAGTGCAGCCTCTTGCCTATTCTCCCAACACACCCCAGGGAAGGCATCTTTATCCCAATTTTTCACACGTGGAAAATAAAGCTCAAGGACATTAGTTGATTCGCACAAGGAGTGTACGAGAAATGCCTCAGATACAATAAATGCAGCCACTCTTTCCCCCGCCCCACCTCTCTGACCCCATGCAAAGCACAGGGTGGGTCACGGCCATGCAGTGCCCATGGCCTCCAGCTGTACGTGTGGAGATGACAGCATCGGCCGGCCTCAGAAAGCAGGGATGGCTTCAGCCTGACACCTTGTGCTCCAGGAAGGGTGTTATCCTGATTATACATTATTTCACTCTCATGGAAATTAGCTGCTGCTTCTTGTATAAATAACCAATAATGAGCAGCAGTGTTCTCCCCATCGGAGCCTGATTAGGGCCATGGAGATACCTGGGACTCACCTGAGCTCGGAGCCGCTCGGCCTCCTGAGGCTGCAGCAGCAATCACCACTGTACTGATTTCCAGGTGAGACACTCCTCACACGGTGGTTCTGTTTCCTTATCCGGGTATGTGCATGTGTGTGTGTGTACACGTGTGTGTGAGAATGAGACCTTTCCCTTCCTCTTCTCCTTATTAAAGGAATGTCCTGCAGCTGGTAGGGAGCCAGGGGAAGGGGGTGAAGAGTCCGGGGAGTGCAAGCAGTCACGGGAAACATGAGCATGCCGAGATCCACCAGCCACTGTCCTCTCAACCTTCTATCAGAAGGCACACGTTGGTCCTAGAACTATCTCCACACCACTTCAGAAGACCTGGTCACCCCAGTTTGTCCTGATGCAGGAAAAGTGCAAAGAAAACATCACAGCAGTAATATATGGTCTATTTTCAAGCCACATGAGGGAAAAAAATAAAGGAAGGACAAGAGAAAAGACCCGATGCTGCAGTGCTGGCACGGAGACGCCGGACAGAGGGCGGCCAGCTCACCACAAACAGGCACTGCAAACCGTGTGTGTGTTTGATGTCGTCCTGCAGCAATGCGTTTGACGTTTGCAGCAACAGTTCTATTTGTGAACTTTGTGCGATCAGATGGGACAGCCAGAGAGACTTCTTTCCTGGCATTTTGTGTGTTTCATTTCCTTCTTAACGCGTCTTTACAACGAGGAGCACAGACACTGATGCATCGCCTGATCGAGCCCTGCTCATCCTCAGCTTGCAGCCGATCAAACACTAGCTAGTTGCCTGAGAAGCCGGGGCAATCTTGCTCACAAAGGACAGCAGAGACAGAGCGGGGATGAGGGATTACAAAAAAAATGTTGTTGCTGCTATCAGCTGACACCCTGAAAGGCAGGGCTGCTGTGTATGTCCCTAATAATAATAATAATAATAATAACAACAATAATACGCATTGGGTGTCGGGTGCTGACAGTGTTTAGAGGCTGGCAGCTATGACCTGTAACCTCAGAGACTTTCAATGAGGTCAGAACTGTTTCTAGATCTTTAAGATGATGAGATTGGGCTGAAGGACTTTGAAAGCCTGTGTCCTAAACCACAAAGCAGAGCTAGAGCTAGAGCCCAAGACTCTGGCCTAAAGACTGGCATTTCTGTTCCCTTCCTGGCTTTAGAATCCCCCAGGATCTGAGCGCCCAGGGGGTGGGGAGATGGTTCTAAGTGGAAGAACCTGAGGGTGTTTGTGGTAGTCCACGATTTAGAAAAACAATAGGGAGCAGTCATTATTTCACAGAGAAGGATACCCAGAGACAAAAAGGAGAAAGAGATAAAGTGGCAAAAAGATGAAAACAAGGTTGAATGTAAAAATTGCTGTTTTAGGGTGGAGGGGAAAAAAAAAGTGATAGCTCTGTGACAATGGTGAGGCTGCGTCTCTAAGAAAAGGAGGTAGAGGTAGTTTTAACAACAGCTCCCTAAAAACTCTTGCTGCTGAGTTTCAGGCTGCAAGAGACAATGTCTGCCAAGAATGCCCTCTTCTGGCGATGTTCTTGAAGCCCGGATGACAGCAAGGCGGCCTGAGACCTGTGTTCTCCAGATCCTAGGCAGATTCCCTAGTCAGCCATGGGTTCACCTAATCAAATACTGCCACCCTCTATTCGCCTCTCCAGCCCCTAAACTAGCTATAGGTAAATTCTTTAGTAAGGCAATAGAGATGATAGTAGAATTTGCATTCTTTTTATTTTTAACCCCAAATAATACTCTCTCTGTCATCTGTATATTTATGATAGCTCAAAGACATGGGTGTGTGGTTCTAATTAAAAATGTGAAAGGGTTTAGCAGCCTGCTGCTTCCCTGCAACTCTGTGGTTGCCAAATCTTGGCAGCCGTGTTGAAATGGAGCCAACTGTTTAGCCTTCAGCTGAACTGCTGCCAGCCGGAGCACTGCATTGTGGGAGAAGAGCACCTGGAGGTGCTGCCTTAAAACTAGCTTGCACAGGGCGGCGGGCGAGATGTCAACTCAGCCACCCCTGAGGAACTGGGAGAAGAGGCCAGCTCTGTCTTGTTCTCTGCTGGGGGCCCAAACTCCAACTCTTTGCAAATACAAGTTTGGATCAAGAATGTCAGGTTTGGGGTTAGTGAGGGCTTCAAGAGGCTAGGTAGGCAACTGTACCAATAGGTTTTGCTACAATTTAGTTGGGATTCAGAGGAGAAACATTTTGCAACTTTGTTTCAGCAGCTAGCAGCAGAGCAGACAACTGTCTCCTTCTTAGCTGTGTGTTTCCATTGAGTTCCAGGGATCGCCACTCTAAGTCTGAGCTTGTCTTAATGCCTGTGATTTGTCCTGTGTCTTCTTGCGAAAGAAACAGGCCAGAGAGGGTTCCTCAAACTCTATTGTGCACACATATCCCTTGAGGGTCTTGTGAAAACACAGATTCTGATCTAACAGAAAAACAGAAGAATTCATTTTGCCTTCACCAGAACTGACTAGAACTGCCTATGTTCTGAACTATGATTGCAGACTCAAACCTTCATGGATTCAAGGTTGCTGGGCTCTGAAATAGTACATCTTGGTGGTTCCAAGTCAGAGAAAAAGAGGAAAAAATATTCAAAGAACTCAGCATTCTCCGCAATATGTTGACAAGATAACTGAAACTGAAGCACATCAAAGACATAGGTGACTTTTTATTTCCTCAAAATGTGCCATCGAGAAACAAGTTAAAGAGGAAAAAAGGATCTTATTCTATTCAGAAACGCTCCCTTGCAGAGAGTCAGAAATTAGCTTTAAAAAAATCTGCTAAGATATATGGGGATACCATAGTTTGGGGAGACTAGAATAAGCAATGAAGGAGCCCTGGTGGTGCAGTGGTTAAGCACTCGACTGCTAACTGAAAGGTCAGCGGTTCAAACCCACAGCCGTTCCACAGGAGAAAGACGTGGCAGTCTACCTCTGTAAAGGTTAAACCGTGAAAACCTTATGAGGCAGTTCTCCTCTGTCCTACAGGGTCACTGTAAGTCAGAATCAACTTAATGGCGATGGTTAGAATAAGGGATGAGTGGGAACTTTCCCTTTTAATACTATAATGTGTGTGTTATTGATTTTCCATGAAAATGAATGATGATTTATGACTTCTGTAATTTAAAAAGAAGGAGGCAGAGGAGAAGGAGAGGGAGGAGGAGAAGGGGGAAAGCAGGAACAGGGCTAGATCCTATAGGGAGCCTGGATGCCCGTGTCCAGGGCAGACCACTCTAGTGGAGAAAGCAAAGGTGCTGGCAGTCCTTCAGTCCTGGAATGCAATCTGGACTATGGCAGTATGCTTGGGACAGTTGACATTGCTGAGCCTCTGCTGCTCCATCTGCAGAATGGGGTAACAGGAACCTTCTTGCAGTGCTCCTGTGAGTACTGGGTACCCAGTAGGCTTGCTGGGTGTCTCACACACTCAGAACCTCCTCCCTCTGGGGCCAGGCAGGACCCCAGATAGAATTCCATCCTGGCAGACTGCTTCGAAGCACGAATATATTTTGAAACCTCTGGATATGAGCTAATCACTTTGAAAGTTACAGAGCCTGCTTTCCCGATATCAGAGGAGCCGGGAAAAAAATTAGGCCCTAGGGAACAGCAGGGCATTTTCTCTTTCTTTTCGACTGGTGCGTTTACACATATGCAAGTTTAAAATGACATGCCAAATAAACCATATGGAGTCAGGATTCAGGCAGCCACTTGCATTATGAAATCATCAAAGGCATGAAGGCAGTTCTAGGGGTGATGCAGGTCGGGGGCCCTGTGCAATTAGGGGCTGATACTTTCCTAATATCCTAAATCGACACTGCACGTGGCTCGCACTGTGGTTGGGTTAATGCAGAATGGGCTGTTCCTATCAGGGAGAGAGGCTATTTGCGGCTGAGAATCCCAGGCTTTTCCTAGGAAAATTCCACTCCAAGAGACTTTATCCAATCTCATCCCTAACACTCGAGCAGGTGATTGTCTAAACCACCAAGGGAAGATGCTGGAGGTAAACCACTAATTAATTAGAGAAAACCTCCTTCTCCACCCCAACCGGAAAATGCCCTGCCAATGAGAAACACACTCATACACACATACACATGCACACATACAAACATACAGACACACACATACACAGATATACACACGAGCACACAGACATACACACTCATACACACATACACACACACTCACATACAAACATACAGACACACACACATACACAGATATACACATGAGCACACAGACATACACACTCATACACACATACACACACACACATACAAACATACAGACACACACATACACAGATATACACACGAGTACACACATGTGCCCAGACATACATAAACACAGACACACACACATACACACATGCACACAAATACACAATACACACACAGACATGAAAACACATACACACA
>NW_004443981.1:14447236-14510653 GCF_000243295.1 Trichechus manatus latirostris
ATGCATGTATATATACACACATAGACATACATGCACACACATGCACACACATACACATGTATGCATGTATATATATATATATACACACACATAGACGTACACCCATACACACTGTTAAAAAGGCTTCCAGGCACCTGAACCCTGTAGCCCGACTGCCTGTGTTAACAAACTCTACAGACTTTAACCCGCCACCTCCCTTTCAGCGTCTGCGTGACCACAGCCCCTCCACTCTCTCCAGCAACATTTGCTCCAACTTAATATTCCGATGCTTTCAGGAACAACATTTAAAAATAAACCGTTTTGGCACATTGTCGAAGTCTTATCTCAATTCCTTCATGACAAGCACCCTACATGAGATTTCAAAAGCCAAAAGGAATTGGGGCAGAAGGAGGCCCCCCACTTAGAGTTATAATTTCAGATCATGTCAAATGAGACTTTCTTTCTTGATTTGCTGCTCCCCTTTCTAACTCCCTCACTTGTGTGTGGGGCGTCTGAACCCCACTTCCTGGCTCCTCGGCCCAGTATCTTTTGTCTTGTCCATGGAGCCTGGGCCCCTGAGTTGCTGGGGAACAGGTTCTTAAATCCTGCAACACCTTTTGGCCCAAGGCCCAGGCTGGCCACTGGAGGAAAGAAGGGCTGGGTGGAGAAGCGGCCCAGGCAGGTGTTAAAATGTTGCTGCTGGCTCCTTGGTCATAATCACTGCAAAACAATCCTGTCTGCTCCATCCCTATCAACAACCTGCTCTCCTCAGTCTGTTGCTAAGGGACCAGTCTGTTGTTTACAAGATTCGCGGTGGCATAGATGTCCGTAATTTAAAATTTATTATCTTAGTGTCAAAACTTGTGTTGGTTTTTATTTTATTCCACCATAGATCCAATCATTGTTATGTGCAACAAAGGTCAGGCATCCGCGGGTCAGTGTGGTGTTTGCTCCAATACCGTCCCTGGCCACCCCTCAGTTTAGGTTTGCGGAAGAAGACGCTGTCATAAACTGAAGGTGAATTTCATTTTTGTCCACTAACTTCACTTATTATGTGAGTACTCAGGTCAACGGATTCCCTCAGGATTTGCTCACTATTGAAAACATGTTTCTGTCTGACGAAGAAGGAAATGAACTGAAATGATTTCAATTATCACAAGAAAGGCGCTGAGTCTTCTTGCTGTATACTTCAGCAACTAATAGTTCAGCTTGCCAATCCTCCTTCTACAAAGTTCAGGGCCAGAGAAGTGTCACCAGCGCTAGGAATCACTCCCCAGCCTCTGCAGGGCTTTGTGGGAACAGAAAACGCCTTGTGAAGGTGTTCTCTACTTAGGGCAATTCAATCAGTTCAGGGAGAAAGTAACGGCACAGAATAAAGCAGACCATTTACAGCCCAGACGCAACGCAATGGTTTCTAGAAGAGGAACAGCAAGGGGGTTGCTAACGTTTGTTGTGCCCTTCCTTGGTACCAGAAACAAGACTAAGTGCTTACCCTGGAAGAACTTACAGCAATCTCCCAGCACATCTTTGAGGAAAATTCTAGTATCAGCCACATTTTACAGATGATTAAGTCAGGGTTTTGCAATCTCAAATTTGGTGTCCAGCTATACCCAGCTATTAAGTGGTGGAATTGAACCCAGGGGGAATGACCCCAGAGCCCTTCTTTGCAAGGATTAAAAATATCAGTCTTGGCTTTGTAGTTTATTCCCTGATTACAAAGGCACCACATACATTCTACGAAGCACGGGAATTAACGTAGGTTCCCAAATCCTATCACCGCACTCTCTCTCTGCAGGGTCTTCGGAATCTCTCTAAAAACCACACGGCGTAAGAAATGCCTGGGAAGGGCTTTTGAGTTTCCCCATCAGAGGACCTGGCAAGTTCTAATGACATTTTACTGGGAATTTGAAGTGTCTTTTTTTTTTTTTTCCCAGAAAGCAATTATGGCAATAATCTATACCAGTGTTTTTCACCACTGAGTGCCCACCCTCTTGCTGGCAGTGTAGACGCCACCACCCTACATTTTACCAGGGTCTCCTGGGCTGTCCCTGGTGGGGGCTGGCGGCCTCTTTTTTACTGATGTGGTGAAAATAGATAAACAGACAAGCCAGAAACCACTGACCATCAAAGACCCAATCAGCCTCTTGATGAATTAACAGTTTTCAAGGCTTGTCTACTTGCTGTTCCTCTCCCAAAATCAGTTGCCATGGAGTCAACCGTGACTCATGGCAACACCATGTGTGTCCAAGTAGAACCGTGCTCCATAGGGTTTTCAGTGGCTAATTTTTGGAAGTAGATCGCCAGGCCTTTCTTCTGAGGTAACTTTGGGTGGACCAGAACCTCTAACGCTTTGCTTAGCAGCCCAGCACATTAACCATTTGAAGTGATGAAGAACTTCTTTCCTCCTCCAAGCAGAGATTTAGTCTCATTCAAAAGCGCAGACTCATGATCTGGAAGCCACAGGTGTACCCCCAACAACAGAGAAGGGGTACACATCCCTCAGTTTATTTTACGAGATCACCTCTGTAAGATTGGAAGCTCTTGAGGGCACAAAGGGGACCTTATTCAGCTTTGTATTTGTAGCTACAACAAATATGAGCACATTGCTTTTATATATGTATAAACTGGTTGCTGTCGAGTCGATTCTGACTTACAGCAACCCTATAGGTCAGAGTAGAACTGTCCCATAGGGTTCCCAAGGAGCGGCTGCTGGTGGCTTCAAACTGCTGACCTGTAGCTCTTAACCACTATGTTTGTTTTGTTTTGTTATATGCATATATACACACACCACAATAAAAAGAAAGAAAAGGTAATGAGAACGTGATTTTACTGGCCACCTAGATGGTACTGCCGTCCATGTCAGCTGGAGCCATCATACTGGTAGGGCCAGTACTGACCCCCCTGCCACACTCCACTGACTTTAACCTCTCTTGTGATCCATAGCAAAGCAGCAAGCTAAAACCTCAGGGATAGTAGGGTCAGCCAGCTGCTTTGCCAGGATAACATCCATCTCTAAGTGTGGTCAATGCAGGAAGAGAGAGATGATGGAAAAAGGGTGACAATTCCCTGGGAACCAGAAGGAGTTGGGCTAATTGAACTCGGCCATTTTTAAGTTGTGACTCTGGGCAAGTCACTTAACCTTTCCAAGTTTCCTTCCTCATCAATAAACTGAGGGGGCTAACGACACCTCTCTCATGGTGTTGGTGTTCACGTGGATTAGATCACATGGCTCAAACACCTAGAACACAAGTGGTGTTCAAAGAAGGCAGTTGCCCCCCTACCAAAGAGGCTGAAAGACTAGTGGTGCTGATGGAGGTTGGGGCATGGCCTGGGTGAAGGTTTCTGCCCTGATCTTAGGGGTCAGATAGAAATCCATCACCAGGGTTTGATTTCCTTTCATCCACATTGACCTGTTAATATAGTTCTTGACTTCTGCTTCCCTCTCAAACTTCTAGCATCTAGCCAATGCGGCTGCCCAGTATTTATTTATTTATGGAAAACTGTAAACGGGTGGCATTGTCAGAATTAGCTTCTCCCAAACTGAACCATAGTTTGCCCACCTCTAAATCTTACCCCCTCCAGCCTTCCCAGAATGGCAGAACTCTCCACTCTGATGCCCAACACAAGCATCAAGATGCCATCAGTGATCCCCAGCTCCCAGTAGCCCCTACCCCTCTATCCCACGAGTCACTAAAGCCTATTGATTCCCTTTCCTCAATATGTCTCCTCTCTTCCCCAGGTTGCTAATTCTTCTGCCAGCGTCTTAATTCTGGTTATATCACTTCTTTCTCAAAGTACAAAACCAGAGTCCTAACTCCTTCAGTTGTCTCCAGGGTAGTGAATGAAGACATGATTTGAAACCAGAATGAAACTTGTTTCTCATCTTCTTGTAAAGTTCTGATGGTGGTTCACTTCCTGCAAGAGAAGCCTCAAGCTCCTTAGCACAGGTTCCTGATCTGAATCTTAGTGTGTCCCAGTATCTTCTCAGGTGTCCCTTCAACACAAACCCTTTGGACGTGCTACGTGGACTTGCTTCCTGTTCTTTGAGCATGCCATGCTGGGCCAGGACTCTGACCACACATGCAGCCGCTATGTCTGGTCTGCCTTCTCCTATCCCAGCAAATCCCTGTTCAACCTTCAAGACACAACCCAAGTGTCACTTTCTCTGAGAAGCCTTCCTGGCTTCTCTGGGCAGTTAAATAAACTAAGTTTGATGTATCCATCTCTTTATCAACAAAGCTTCACACATAATAGAGTCTTAGTATAATACTATGGCCCATCCTTCTGAAAACACTCACCACGTTGGACTGCCCTAGCGCCACTGGATCTTGGTTTTTCTCTTGCCTCCCCCAAATGCTCTGTTTATTCTCCTCTCCAGAATTGCCTTCCTCCACCAGCCATTATATGCTGATGTTTTGCCAGGCTTCACCATACGCCATTAAAAATATAATAATTTTTTGCGCTCTCTCTTGGTAATTCATCAGTTCCCCAGGCTGCACCAACTGCTCATGTGCTTCTGATGCCTGGAGTTTCATCTCTAGCCCTGTGTTTCCGTAGACCACAGACTTTTGCATCCATGCATGTGACGGCAATCTTGAGAGTTGGCCCCTTCACAGAGCTCTTAAACTCAGTCTGTTCAAAACTGTTTTTAGTTTCATCTCTGTAGGCCCTCCCTTAAAAATCCTTATTCCAAGGTTGATGCCCTCCAGCTAATGGCGTTACCATATACTCAATGCCCATTCGAGAACTGTTGAAGTCTTTTCTGACTTCCCTCAATATCAACACAACCACCTGATTCATCAGCAAGGCCTTTGGAGTCTACCTTTTTAATAGTTTCCAAATGTGTCCAGTCTCTCCAACCCCACCACCACTCTCCACCATCCTCTTAGTCTTGATGTTGATAGGTGCCATCACCATGTCAATTTTGACTCATAACAACCCTATTGAACAGAGTAGAACTGCCCCATAGAGTTTTCTAGGCTGAAATCTTTACAGAAGCATCACCAATGTCTTTCTCCCATGGAGCCACTAGGTGGGTTCGAACAGCCCACCTTTTGATTAGCAGCCAAGTGCTTAACCATTGTGTCACCAGGGCTCCTAGGCTACCGTGATTTCTTTTCTGGATTTCTACAATAAACTCCTAATCATCTTCCTGCCTCTAATGTTTCATCCTTCCCATCTATTCTATACATGGTGTTGTTAATTGCCATCAAGTCATGTGCACACAGTAGAAATGCTTCATAGATTTTCTGTGACCTTTTGGAAGCAGATCACCAGACTGTGTCCCAGGCGCCTCTGGGTGGCTTCAAAATGTCAACTTTTCAGCTAGTAGTCGAGCGCTTAGCCATCTGTGCCACCCAGGGACTCCTCATTCTCCACATAGTAGCCAGGTTTGTTTTACTAAAACACAGGCTTTGTCATGTAATTATTCTGTTTAAGATGGTCCCATGTTCCCCCACTGATTTGGGGTTAATGTTCAAAATTCTCTGTATGGTTCACAAAGATCTTGGCCTGTGTCCAAAACAGCTCTGGGATTCTGTGCCTTGCAGCTCCTGGCTTTGTAGCCATAATGGACTCCTCGTTGTCCCTGAATTGGGATCTGCTCTCTTGGGATCTGTTGTTGTTGTGTGCCTTTGAGTCACTTCTGACTCAACCCTTGTCTGCTAACTGAAAGGTCAGAGGTTTGAAACCACCAACTGCTCCATGGGATAAAAGACCTGGTGATCTGTTCTCATAAAGATTACAGCCTAGGAAACCCTGTAGGGAAGTTCTACTCTGTCCTATAGTGTCTCTGTGAGTCTTAGGGTCTAGACCTTCACGTATGTTGCTCTCTCCTCAGCCCTAGGTAAGACCTAGGCAACTGTCATATCTCAGTACACAGTTTACTTCTTAGAAAGTCCTTTCTCCCTTGTTCATCATTGTATTCCCAATGCCATGAATGAATGAATGAATTAAGTGAAATAATGTATTTTTAATAAATTATTAATAGTCCCCTATTTTCTTGATATCAACTACAGGACTAACTTCGTAAGACCTTGCCTCAAATATGGTAAAATGCCTCCATGAGCAAATGTCCCCTTTACTATGAGACCAGAAGAACTAGACGGTGCCCAGCTATCATTACTGAAAATTTTGATCAAAGAGAATAGAAGAATCCTGGTTAAAAGGGGGCAAAATTCAGAACAGAATTTCAAATTATCATGTAATCCCAACTTTCTGGATCCATTGAGGCTAGATGAACTCTGAAAACTATTGCCCTGATATAATCTTTAAACCTTAAACAAAAAATATCCCCTAATGTATTATTTCATTTTATTGTGCTTTAAGTGAAAGTTTACAGCTCAAGTTAGTTTTTCATACAAAAATTTATACACATATTGTTATATGACCCCAGTTGCTATCCCTATAATATGTCAGTGCACTCCTCCTTTCATCCCTGGGTTTCCTGTGTCCTTTCAACCAGTTCATGCCCCTTTCTGCCTTCTCATCTCACCCCCAGACAGGAGCTGCCCATTCAGTCTCATGTATCTACTTGAACCAGGAAGCACACTTTTCACACATGACATTTTATGTCTTACAGTCGAGTCTAATCTTTGTCTGAAGAGTTGGCTTTGGGGAAGGTTTTAGGTCTAGGTTAACAGAGTCCAGGGACAAAGTCTTCTGGGGTTCCTCTAGTCTCAGTCAGACCGTTAAGTCTGATCCTTTAACTAGAATTTGAGTTCTGCACCCCACTTTTCTCCTGCTCCATCAGGGACTCTCTGTTGTGTTCCCTGTCAGGGTGGTCATTGGTGATAGCCAGGCACCATCTAGTTCTTCTGGTCTCAGGCTAATGGAGTCTCTAGTTTATGTGGACTGTTTTGACCTGAAGTATTCTTAAAACAAAAAAATAGTTTAGCTTAATTAGTAAAGAAAGTTAGCCTTGGGCATCATGCTCCTTTAAACAAATATCTATACAAAATCAAATTGACAATGGCAACTCAAAAGGTTAGATAGGAAGCTTAGGGGGCAGTGAGTTTATGTTAATGGGGGAGGAACAATTCAGAAAAGGAAGGAGAGAATGGTTTCACAACTTGAAGAATGTAATCAATGTCACTGACTTGGCCATGTAGAAATTGTTGAATTTGTGTTGTTAGGTGCCGTCATGTCAGCTCTGACTCACAGTGACCCTGTGCACCACAGAACGAAACCCTGCCCAGTCCTGCACCATGCTCACAGTCATTATTATGTTTGGGTCCTTTGTTGCAGCAACCGTGTCAATCCATCTCGTTGAGGGTCTTCCTCTTTTTCGCTGATCCTGTACTTTACAAAGCATGATGTCCTTCTGCAGGAACTGATCCCTCCGACAGCATGTCCAAAGTATGTAAGATGTAGTCTCACCATCCTTCCTTCTAAGGAGCATTCTGGTTGTACTTCTTCCAAGACATATTTGTTTGTTCTTCTGGCAGTCCATGGGATATTGAATATTCTTTGCCAACACCACAATGTAAAGGCGTCAATTCTTCTTCGGTCTTCCTTATTCATTGTCCAGCTTTCATATTCATATGATGTGATTGAAAATACCATGGCTTGAGTCAGGCGCACCTCAGTCCTCAAAGTGACATCTTTGCTTTTCAACACTTTAATGAGGTCTTTTGCAGCAGATTTGCCCAACGCAACACGTCATTTGATTTCCTGACTGCTGCTTCCATGAGTGTTGATTGTGCATCCAAGTAAAATGAAATTCTTGACAACTTCAATATTTTCTCCATTTATCACGATGTTGCTTATTGGTCCAGTTGTGAGGATTTTTGTTTTCTTTATGTTGAGGTGTAATCCGTACTGAAGGCTGTAGTCTTTGAGCTTTACCAGTAAGTGCTTCAAGTCCTCTTCACTTTCAGCAAGCAAGCTTGTGTTATCTGCATATCGCAGGTTGTTAATGAGTCTTCCTCCAGTCCTGATGCCACTTTCTTCTTCATATAGTCCAGCTTCTCGGATTATTTCCCCAGCATGCAGATTGAGTACGTATGGTGAAAGGATGCAACTCTGACTTTAAACTACACAGTATCCCTTTGTTCTGTCCAAACAACTGCCTCTTGATCTGTGTACAGGTTTCTCCTGGACACAAATAAGTGTTCTGGAATTCCCATTCTTCACAATGTTATCCATAACTTGATATGATCCACGCAGTTGAATGCCTTTGCATAGTCAATAAAGCACAGGTAAACACCTTTCAGGTGTTCTCTGCTTTCAGCCAGGATCCATCTGACATCAGCAATGATATTCGTGGTTCCACGTCCTTTTCTGAATCCGTCTTGAATTTCTGGCAGTTCCCTGTCAACATACTGCTGCAGCCGCTTTTGGATGATCTTTAGCAAAATTTTACTTGTGTGTGATATTAATGATATTGTTTGACAATTTCCACATTCAGTTGGATCACCTTTCTTAGGAATAGGTGTAAATATGGATCTCTTCCAGTCAGTTGACCTGGTAGCTGTCTTCCAAATTTCAGGGCATAGAGAAGTGAGCGCTTCCAGCGCTGCATGCGTTTGTTGAAATATCTCAACTGATATCTCTCTCGTCAATTTTTGTACGTTTCCAAAAAAAAAAAAAAAAAAAAAAAAACCCAAACCTGTTGCCTTCGAGTTGATTTTGACTAATAGAGACCCTATAGGACAGAGCAGAACTTCCCCATGTGGTTTCCAAGGGGCGGCTAATAGATTTGATCTACTCACCTTTTGGTTAGCAGCCAGCTCTTAACCACTGTGCCACCAGGGCTCCAAAGCTGTATATATTTTCAACAATAACAAAAATAAATAAAATAAAGTGGTGCAAAAGAGTCTTCTGTCTCATCAGTCTGATTTCTCATCCATTCTCCTTGAATATCCCTGAGTTCACACCTTCAGATACAGTTTCATTTTCTGTTTGAGGCTTATGCTGGAACTTCTTCCAAAGAGATACCCTATATCCTACCATGGCTGTAAGAAACTTCTTCTTGTTATTGCTAGCTGCCATTGAGTTGGCCCCTGACACACAGTGACCCCCATATAAACTGAACTAAATACTGCCTGATCCTGAAACACTGCGTATTGCAATAAGCAAGACTTCACTGACAGATGAGTGGTGGCTGCACATGAGGTGCATTGATGGGGAGTCCCTGGTTCTCCTACGTGGAAGATGAGAACTCTATCACTGAATCACCACTGTCCCACAAAAACTTAGGGATTCTGTTTCTATTCCTAAGGTTCTGCTTATAGAATGCACACATGATTGATCAATTCAGATGGGGCTTTTTATTTTCTGTCACATTGTCATAGTAAGCAGTGGTGAACTATCCCAGTCAGAATCTCTAAGCTATTCTTTTATTGACCACATGTTGTGGGTCCTCCCTTCCAAATGCATTTTTGACAATTTCTAAGAGTAGATTTTGAATCTTTCCCCAACTATGAGATCTTCCTAAGGAAATAATTTCCCTGTTAAAATAAAAAACAAAATAGTTTTTCTGCCAAGCACCCTGCATTTTAGCATCCTACTTTTGCCCTGGTTTTTGCGATTCTAGACCCTTGTGCCAGAGAGGGCAAATCCTCTAGTCCTTCGATCTTCACAATCCCTCAGTTATCTTCCTGCTTTCTTCTGTTGCCTTTTGGGGTAAGTCAGTCTTTGTACCTGTCCGTGAAAGGTAATCATGCTTTTCTTTTAATTATTTTGGGATCCCTTTGCTGAATGCCTTCCAGTCTGCATGCAGTGTTCTTGTACTGCACAGCCCAAATCTTACCAACCAAGTCCAGGTGCAGTCTGCTCAGAACTACAAAGCAAAGAAAGATCACCTTTCAGCTCAGGAACTCACAGCCCTTCTCCCTCCCCGAGAAGGCACAATGACCTCAAGGCTGTCACCATCTGGTCAGCATGTTCAACTTAAATGCAGTTGTCCTTTTGAGCTGGTAAATTACATTGAAGCTTGAGCACCGACTGTTGGGCACTCTTATCATGAATTTTCTTCCTGTATTTCTTATACTATATATACTAGATAAGCAAAGATGTCACTTTGAAGACTATGGTGTGCCTGACCCAAGCCATGGTGTTTTCAATCATGACATATGCATGCGAAAGCTGGACAATGAATAAGGAAGATGGAAGAAGAATTAGCGCATTTGAGTTGTGGTGTTGGCGAAGAATTTTGAATATACTATGGACTGCCAAAAGAATAAACAAATCTGTCTTAGAAGTACAACCAGACTGCTCCTTGGAAGTAAGGATAATGAGACTACGTGTCATATACTTTGGATATGTTAACAGGAGGGATCAGTCCCTGGAGAAGGACATCATGTTTGGTAAAGCAGAAGGTCAGCAAAAAAGAGGAAGACCCTCAACGAGATGTATTGACACAGTGACTGCAACAATGGGCTCAAGCATAACAACGATTGTGAGGATGGTGCAGGACCTGACAGTGTTTCGTTCTGTTGTACGCAGGGCCTCTGTGAGTTGGAACCAACTCCACGGCACCTAACAACAACATATACTAGATATATAGTGTATATATACTAGAAAGTACATACACTTTAAGGAGACCATCAGCCTTTCCATGGGAGAAAGATATGGCAGTCTGATTCCTTAAACATGACAGCCTAAGAAACCCTATGGAACAGTTCTACTCTGTCCTTATAGGGGCGCTATGAGTTGGAATTGACTCAACGGCAATGGAGGTATATATACTTGAAAGTGTCTGTGTTCTCAATAGTTATTACAGTTTTCTCTTTTGAGCTAAATTTGAGAGTTAACATCTTTGACTATATTATTACAGCAGGCGTTACCGTCACTGCTGCTTTCTGGATAGTTCTTTAACATCTTTGAGATGGACTTGAGGGACAATACAGTACTTGGTTGCACAATTTCACTTCTTAAATGAGGAAAAGGGATGGAGAATGGATGTGCAACTTACTCCATCAAGATGGCACACATTTTTCATCTCTCACTCAGCCCCGATGGATACCTTTCCCTCCACTTCACACCAGATTTTCAGACCTCTTGTTAATGTTTTGGAGCCCTGGTGGCACAGTGGTTTAGAGCTTGGCTGCTAACCAAAAGTTCGGCAGTTTGAATTCTATGGAGCAGTTCTATCTACTCTGTCCTATAGGTCGTTATGAGTTGGAATCAACTAGACTGCAACGGGTTTTTGTTAACATTTTTAGGTAAATGCAGTTGTATCTGCTTTTTAAACAAAATCTGATGACACAAAGGCCAGTATGAAATTTGATGTCAAGTAGACTTGGGTTCGCTCCTCTGTTGGTTGCCAGGTTTGCACTCTTGGTGATTCTCTTCTACTTCAGCTTTATCATCTGTGAAAGGGGTGGAAAAATTCCTCCAGTGTGTTGTAAAGGAAGGGGTGATAATGACTTCAAAATTTTCTGTAAACCCTAAAGCACAATATAAACAAATCTTACCACCTTTAGTAATCAAAAAAGGAAGCATTAATACCTGAAATGGATGCCTTTTTCTTTTTATTACAACTGCTGTATAGTCAATTTTTATTTAGTTTAAGTTGTTAAGCTAAAAATAGAGAGGAAATTGGGTAAAGAGAAACTGGCATTTCAAGCATATCACAGTAAAATTTTTTTGTTTATTTTTATTTTTTCCTCATAGAAGGAGATCTAGTATTTTTAAGAGTCAGGGACCATGAAACACATCTTTAGTGAGTGTCGTGAGCAGATCTACTAGGTGTTCAGGATCTCTCAGGGAATCAGAGGAATTCCCCGGCAAGAACACGGCCTCCTGAGAATTCACGGTGGAGCTAGGGCTATCATACCCACACAAAACAAGAGGGTCTAGAATACAGCTTTGTTGGTATCTAGAGAAGGCTGAGAGATTGAGAAGAGAGGGATGGGGGAACATTACAGAAGACTTCCTAGAGGAGATGTGGTTCCATCTGGTTCATGAAGGGCACATCGTGGTCACAGCAGGCAGAGAGAATAGCAGAGGGCATTTCTGCTTGAGACTCCCAGCCTGAATTAGGGGGGAGAGTACTTACAGAGAGATGGATTAACAGATTAGCAGGGAATTAAATTGGTTGGGCTTTGCAAATCAAGTTTTGAACCTGAATTTGATATGTTGAGGAAAGTGAGGGGTAGAGGGTAGGGAGCAATAAAAAAAAAAAAGGAAAAAATAAATAAAGCTTGGATGGTAGAAATAACTAATAAGTCAACCTGAAAACGTATGAAAGTATTCTTCTTTAGATTTTAAATTTAAATCTTAATTTTAAATTAAATATTAATTTAGATTGCATTGAAATTTAAAAAGTTCACTGTACCAGGAGTTATGGACCCTCTTTTTGGAAAGCCATCCCCACTCATCTTTGTCCAGCTAACTCTTCAGCCCCTCTCTAGGCTCAGTAAGGAGCTATTTCCTCCATAAGCCTTAGCTCAACCTTCCTCCTTCCTAGCCATGTGGATCACCCAGAACGACCTGGATTTACCTCATCAAAGTCCCCTTCCCACTGTCCTGGGGTGAACAATTTATTCTGAGCCATGTGACCCTCCTCCTTCCCTCTACAACTTTACTGTAAATACTTCTCAGTTTGCATTTGATGGCTTGTTACCAGCTCCGTGCATCCCCTCCCAAACACACCCCTCATCCAATGAGTGAAGGACACCATGGCGCTCTCAAGAAGCCCCTTGCAGCCACCAGCTCTGGTCACCAGGCCCTGGGGAGACTCTGCTGTTCCCTCACCTGTTCCTTTACTTAGTGAGATTGAGAAAGCTGTGGAGGCTGAACCAGGAATTCCTTGGTTGTTACACAAAATATGGTCAGTTTAAGTGGCCTAATTGTCCTAGATAATGGATATCCCCTGGGATGCTTGAAAATGCTCTTTTAGCCTGACTAACAACTCCTGGCCCCCAGATCCCCAGTGTTCCTGTAAGCAGGTGGTGGGCATCCATTGACTACTTCACCTCCTGCCCTTTCTGGTTTCACCTGGGCCCTTAGCATCTGGGCCTCCCAGTCTCCAGAGGTCAATGCCTGCACTTTCTAAGCTTCAGCCAAAGGTGCTGAGGTGTTCAAACAATTGCCTTTCTTAATCCAGTGAGCCTTGAATCTAACAGAACGTGAGAAGGATTTGGTGTGAGTACTCAAAAAGGAAAGAAATGATTAAGCAATGATGTTGTCTGTAAAACCAAAAACCAAACCCTTTGCTGCCAAGTTGATTACTACTCATAGCGACCTTATAGGACAGGGTAGGACGGCCCCTTCTGGTTTCTGAGGAGCAGCTGGTGGATTGAAACCGCCAACCTTTTGGTGAGGAGCCATAGCTCACCGTAGCTCTTAAGCACTGCTCCGCCAGGGCTCCCTACCGTCATCTACAGTAGAGAAAAAAAAAAAAAAGTTCAAGTATCAGGCATTCTTGGTGTAGGGTCTTGATGAACGATATGACTTTACCATGTTATAGGATCTGTCAGAACTTCCCTTTCCTTATCTGTAGTATGGGATAATAGCACACACGTTGTAATGTTGCTTGAGGATCAGAAATAATAACGTGGATGAAGCCCCTGGCATAGTGCCTGATACAGTAGACCCTAAAAAGGGTGGCTATTACAATGTTTGCTGTTAGTACACTAAATAGTACAAGCGACTTGGAGAGCTAAATTGCTTGTCATATTAGAAACCCATTTCCACAAGAGGGGAGGATCCTATTTTCCATGCCTGTTAGAAGTTTAATGGTGCCCTGCTGGGTTTACCCTCTGTGAACTTTCCAGAATTAAACGGCTGGAGGGGGTGCTAAGATCGCCTTTTCCATGTTAAATATACTCTCTGTAGAAAAGAGAAATGCCCTCTAAAAAGGATGAGAGAGTCTGCTTATAATGACCACTCTTGAAAAGCCTTAAGCCATTTCCCTGGTGGATAAAGAAACAACACGAGAAGTGAACCAATTCACGGTAGATTTTTATCCTAGGAGAGTAGCAATAAACCCTATTTCTCCTTTTGTCAATGCCTCTTCAATTTAAAGAACTAACTGTGACTCATAAGAACTGAATTTGCTTATTGATTAATCCATATGTGTACACACAGCATTTGATACCACTTGATACCATCACATTGACATATAATTTGCTCCAAACTATACAAGCCTGGTCATTTTAGATATAGAAATTAGGTAATTATAGCCAGAAGTATTCTTTAAAACTTGAAAGTAGATAAATAAAAGGGACCATTACTATCTAGTCATTAAAGTTCTACAAATAAAATGTGAAAAGGGTAAAGAAAAAAAGACACAAAACAAAATGCACACCCTTCCTATTATCGTCCACCCCATATATATATATATATATATAATTTTTTTTTTCCTCATGAGTCAGTCAGCAGGTCCCTGGGGAATAGTTATTTCTTACCTCTATGAGCGGGCGGAGTAGGTTGTGGGGAGACGAATGTCCACCTGGGAGAGGAACGCAGTCCCTCAAGCAGAAGGTGCAGCTCCATCACCTGTAATTCCTGTCAGGAATCCAGCATGAAGGCTGTAGATTAGACACTGTTTATTGGGTGACAGGAAGGGGAAAAACCACACTAAGGTTAAAGAACAATACATGGTTTTTACAAAGTTGAAATAAGCTACAGCACAAACACGTGTCCACAACTGCAGTGTGACTTTCTGTATGTAAGTGCTGCTTAGAGAGGGTGGCAGCCAACACCGTGGTTAACAAATTCTTCAGTGAAATGGGAAAACACAGGTCAATGGTTCTTGTCTCTGTGTGGGTGGTTACAGGTGGAAGGGCAAAGTAAGGAGATGGTAGGATTTCAACATCAGTAGAAAAGCACAGTCTACATAACTTCTCCCCAGACCAGCTGATCCCTGCTCCCCCCAGTGAATTCACCAGGGAGAAGGGATTTGAAGGCAAGATCTCATTACTAATTTTGTTTAAAACCCACCTGTGAACACAGTAAAAAAAAAAAAAAAAAAAAAAAATTCCCTGGGATGTTTGATTATGTGCTCAGGTGTAGACAGACCTCAATCTAATCAGCTGCCTGACTTTAGGGCTCCTGATAAACTACTATGAGAAAGAGTTTCCTCACGTAAGGTGAACGTGGATCAACTAGAAACCAGACCATGTGGCTGCTGATTGATCATGCCAGTTCACAAAAGCAATGTGGACCATTTCAAGCAAGTGATTATGGATGATGAAATTGTGGTTGCATTTGGTAACCTATCCAAAAGGGTAAATAAACTAAGGTAGTTCCTTCCTCCACCTTGATGGTATTATATGGGGGATCATGCATCTGCTAGGAATCTCTGTATTCCATTCAATCTAAAAAATCCTTAAAAATAAAGGAAATTTTTCGATTCATAAAATCTGAATAGTTCAAATTCAAGCTGCAGGAGAGTCTTGATCAAGTGGATCAATCCTATCACCAAGGACCTGGTTTTTCTGGGTCTCTCTTCTTTCTGCATCCTTTGGTGTCTTCTCCATCCTTGGGCTCTAAGCATGGCTCCTGGTAAATCCCCACTCTTCCTTCTCTGCGTCAAAACAGATGTCCATTCTGCTTCTCACATCCTCCATCACACTATCACAGGAAATCCAGGGGCTACTTTAGTGGCTCCCTCTGGTAGCCAGCCTCCAAGATGGCTCCTGATGGTACCTGCATCTTGGTAGTCACACCCTATGTAATGCTGTCCTCTGGAGTATGGGCTGTAACTTAATGACCAGCTTCTAAGACATAGACTGCAATGACGATGATGAGACGTCATATCCAGGATTAGATCATCACAGACTGTGACATTCGTTTGTTCATATATACCCTCTCTGCCTCTTCTCATTCGCTTGCTGTGAATATGCAAGTTGCCATGGTATGAGCTGTCCAGTGGACAAGCCCATGTGACAAGGAAATGAGGACAACCCCTGGACAACAAGAGCTGAGTTCCTCAGTCTAACAGCCTGTGAGGAACCGAGTCCTGCCAACAACGCCACAAGTTCACTAGAGAGTGGACACTTCCTGGGTCAAGTCTTGACATGACATGCCAACATCTGGATCACTGCCTGTGAGCTAAGCCACACCTGGACTCCTGGTCCACAGAAACTGTGAGATAAGAAATGTGTGTTTTTTCAAGCCAATACGTTTTGATGTAATCTCTTATCCAGCAATAGATAATTGATACATTCCCACAGAAGACAAAAGATGCTTCTCTTTCCCAGAAGCCCAACTAACACATCTTTGATTCTCATTGCTCTGAATGCTGTATGTGCATCGCCAACCAATCGCCATATTCTGAATAATCATTCCTGAGATCTAGAGACAAGAGGAGTGTGGATCTGTAGTCAGAGGAACAGGCCTCCAACCTTATGGGTTTTTTGTTCTTGTTGTTGCTGTTGTTGCTTGCTTGTTTGTTTTCATTATTAGATGTGCACTTGGGGCTGGCCACTTGATCACCTGAATCCCAACTTTCTCATCTATATAATGATGCAGTGTGTTGAATTATGTCCCCCAGAAAACACATGTCCATGTCCTAATCCTGGTACCTGTCAATGTGAACTTATTTGGAAAAAAGGTCTTCACCGATGTGATTAAGTTAAGGATCTTGAGAGGAGGTCATCCTGGATTTAGGGTGGGCTTAAATCCAATGACTGGTGTCCCTGTAAGAGAAAGGAGAGGGAGATTTGAGGCATAGAGACACAGAAGAGAACCAGAAGGGGGAAAGCCATGTGAAGATGGACGCAGAGCCTGGAGGGCACCCCAAGCCAAGGAAGACTAAGGGTTTCCAGCAGCCACTAGAAGCTAGGAGGGAGTCATGGATGAATTCTCTCTCAGGGATTCCAGAAGGAACCAACCCTACTGACACCTTGATTTCAGACTTCTGGCCCCTGAACTGTTAGAAAATAACTGTTTGTTGTTTGAAACCACCCCGCTTGTGGTAATTTGGTGACAGTGATCTACACAGTTGTGAGATTGTGGATGCAGAAGTTGACATACATGTGATGACCATTTAATGGTCAGTGTCCTGCCTATGAATTATCACTCTCTGCAATGTGATCAGATGTGCCAAGGAGCAACCTCACTGGCAGAGGGATGGAAGAATTTAGGACTAAGGATAGAGGTGGGGTACCAAGTTTGAGAGCTGATCAAATGGGAGTGGAGACCGCATTGAATTTGGGGTCAGATGATCTGGTTTGATGTCTGATGGCACAGAAATTCTTCATGGGATTGAGCTTTAATGATGTCATCTGTAGCTTGGGAATGATAAAACCAAAATTGAAGGAGGATTGTTACCAGGGAGGGAGAGAGAGAGAAAGAGAGAAGGAGGGAGAAGAGAGGATATGAAGGAGGGAGAGAAGAGAGGAGAGATGAAAGAGAAGAGGCGAGAAAGGAGAGAGAATGCACAATTACCTTAGATATTATAGGCTCACAATAAATGCATCTGATTTAATCATGCCCTACTTCTGAATTTTCTTTATTGACTCTCATACGCCTGGCTTTGGTCTGCCCACCATTCACTTGCACTTCTGGTGGAATATCTTCACAGAACAGATATAAAAAAGGGTGTTTGGTCATGTCACCCTCTTCTGAAATTGCTGAGGACAGTCATGAGAGGGAATCCAGTTTCTCAGGGGGCAGTTGGCAATAAACGTATCCATTTCATATCTGTGCTTATACTCTTCCAAACATGCTTGTTGTCTTAAGGATGACAATTGGGCTCCTGTGGTCTGGCCACTTGCTCACTGGCTTCATTCCTCACCCTTCCTTCCTGACACCTTTGTTGCTGAAGCTCAACATCACCTGTCCTGACCCAGGCAGGCTTTGCATTTCCATAGTCTTGTGCCTTGGTTCCTACTAATGCCACCAACTGGAATGTCCTTTCTCCCTGACCACCTTTTTACTCCTGCCTGTCTTTTCAAATTCAGACCAAATGTCACTTGCTCCAGGAGACACTCCCTGATTCCCTCAGGCTGGGGACATGTCCCTCCAATGAGTTTCCAGAGCTCCATTGCACCTCTCCTACAAAGGCACTCATGTTATTGTTGCTGGGTGCCATCAAGTCAATTCTGACTCATGGGGAACTCATGTGACAGAGGTCACAAAAACTGCCCCATAGGGCTTCCTGGGCTGTAATCTTTACAGAACCAGATCTCCAGGTCTTTTCTCTCATAGAGCTACTGGATGGGTTTGAAGGGCCAACCTTTCCGTTAGCAGCCACACACTTAACCATTGCACCACCAGAGCTCCTTATGGCACTCATAGGACTGTTTACCTGCCTGTCACCCCAATTGGACTGTGGGCTCTGGAACTACAGAATCCATTCATCTTGATTTCTTCAACACCTAGATTCAGTAGTTAAAAACACTTTTGTTGACCTGAACCATTGAACTGCACTTACTTTTCCAGCATTCAGTCCAACATTTTCTATCCCTGGAGATAAAAACAGTTAACATACTCAGCTGCTAACCAAAAGGTTGGCATTTGAGTCTACCCAGAGGCTTCTCAGAAGAAAGACCTGGAGATCTCCTTCTGAAAAATCAGCCAGTGAAAACCCTATGGAGCACAGATCTACTCTCACAAGTGAGTCACAATGGGTTCTATGGCAAGTGGTTTTCACTGGTTTAATCAGGGATTTAAATGAAGCTAGAAGCTCTCATATGATGATTGACTTTATGGGTAAAAATGTGTGACATGTGGTGGTGGTGAGGACGAGAGAAAAGGATAGCAAGAGCGTGCTCCCATGAGGATATTTTGTAAGAAGCAAAAGATTAGAAGGAAAAGGGTAGAGACATCAGTTATGAGGTAAATACTGTGGGTCACGCCCTGTTCCCGTTCTATTTTGTATGTTTTATCAAATTAAATACCAACAACAACAATCTAAGGCAATTCTATCTTTCTCTCACTGATAAGGAGACCAAGTTCAGAGTGGCGTGGACCACACAGCTAAGTGGAAATCTCAAATTAAGCTTATATCCATCTGACTCCAAAACGGTCCCCAGCTTTCCATGCTACGTCATGTTGCCTGTGCAATGTAGGTAGTGTGCAACCTCTAGACGAGTGGTTCTCAACTATGTTTTCATCAGCCTACTCTTCAGGGTGCTCTAAACCAAGTCACAAATATCTTATGAATCACTTAAGACCATTCAAAAATTTCATAAATTGGAATGCTAGATCTATATCACTTAGGTTGTCTTAGGATAAATAAGAACCAGGGAAGTGGACCAAGATTTCAGGGTGAGGAAAGGGAGAAGCAGACATACAGCTGAAGCATCCTAACTCCTCCTTCAGCCAACCTGGGATGATCAGTAAATATCTCACATGTCAATGAGCTCTGTATGTGGCACACATTGCCTCCCTGTATTCGACAAAGTGATACCACTTTGAGAGAAGCCAGATTCTGTCCAGAGGCAATGGAAATGCAGAAAGGCACCAGCTGCACAGATCTCTTGCATGTATCTTTAGAGAAGTGGAGGGTATTGATTTCCTCTTGCTGCTGTAAGAAATCACCACACACTACTGACTTAAAACAGCACACATTTATTCGCTTACATCTGCAAGATAGAAGTCTAAATATTTGTTGTTGTTGTTAGGTGCTGTTGAATCTGTTCTGACTCATAGTGACCTTATGTACAACAGAACAAGACGCTGCCAGGTCCTGCAATTTTTACAATTGTCGCTATGTTTGAGCCCATTGTTGCAGCCACTGTATCAATCCATCTCCTTGAAAGTCTTCTTCTTTTTCACTGACCCTCTTCTTTTCCAAGCATGATGTCTTTCTCCAGGGTTTGGTCATTCCTGATGATGTGTCCAAAGTTAGTGAGGCAAAGTCTCGCCGTCTTCACTTCTGAAGAGGATGTACAACAAAAAATAGGACAAACTGACAGGTAAAATGGATCTTCCTGGACTAAAATCTGGGGCAAAATTCGTTCCTTGCTTTTTCCAGTTTCTAGAGGCTTCCCCCATTCCTAGGCCCATGTTGTCATTAATCTCATCTCTCTGACATCTTCTTCTACCCTCTGCTTCTCAAGAGAAGAGGAGAAGAGGAGGGGAGGAAAGGGAAAGGCAGGGGAAGGGAGGGAAGGGAAGGAGAGGGGAGGGGAGGAGAAGAATGGGGGAAAGGAGAGGGGCAGTGGGGAGAGAGGAAGGTGGAGAGGAGAGGGGAGAACACATCGATGGAGAAAAGAGAAAACGCACTGGTGGTCTCCAGCTTGTACAGCATGTCCACAAATAGCTCCGGATCCCTAAGGTGGAATTATTCTTTAATTTCAGAGGAAGAGACACATAAGTCAGGCGCAGACCCCGCCATTGTCTTTTTAATTATCATTCCTCCAGCCCAGACCCACATCAGAGACAGCATGCCTGTCATGCATTTTAATCTCAGAGTTCTCAGCTGACATTTGTCAACCTCAGAGAAAAAGCTTCTTTTTTTTTGGCTGTGAACACACTAAGTATTTCTTGGCAGAGTCTGCTGGAGCTCAGCCTCTTCCAGAGTCAGAAAGGCCTGAGGATTAGAGATCAATGGGTTCAGATATCAGGCAGGGATCCCATCCCTCTCTGGTGCCATCTTGGAGAAAGTCATGAGGACTTAGGGTATTTCCACTTTCCCAGCTACATATCCTCTCTGACTCCTGAACACTCATAAGTCAATACCTCCACTCAGTTCATGTGAGCTTTCTCTTCATTATAGCCTCACCACCAATGGAGAATCATCAGCAAAATATGAGAACTCAGGGTGGAGGGCTATTTCTTTGGCATTGCCAATTTTTGCCACCACCATCTCCTCTGTGTCTTAAATGGCCTGGCATTCTCATGCTCAGCTTAGGAGACTCATCCCTATCCTAGAGAGATCTGAGGTCAAGGCCATCAATTATGGCACTCTGGTTGTTTGATATGGCTTGAATCCACTGAATATCAATTTAGTAGTGTCAAGGCCACTGTGTTTGTGTTTCTCACACTTCCTGGGCCTCTCTAGGGTACCCCAAATCCAGCCCTCATGACATCGAAGGAATGACACACAGCTGGGCTTCAGAGGTGGGCAGTCCAGCCCCAACTCTATCCTGTCACAGACGTATGCTTTTGAGAGAAACACCTCTCTCCTGAGCCTCAGATTCTCTACTGGTCCAAAGAGGTGAAGTTTAGACCTGGTGGTTTTTAACAGTCTTTTCAGCCCTGGCATTATAACATTTTGGACTGCTTGGCTTTGTTTAGGATTGCTCTGAATTAATTAGGCCCTAGACTTTTCCCAGGCCGGTAGAGACGCTCAGGAAATACACTTTTTACACATATGCAGTCAAGTGTTCATGCAAATTGCCTGAGTCCTGGCTTTCGTTATTCTGAGGATCAAACCACGCCCCCTGTATGCACAGTAATGATCAGTTATGGTGGCCATATGTCCTGGGTTTCCTTGGACAGCCTTGATTTCAAATATTCTGTCCCATTGTCAGACCATGTGTCAGATCACGTATCTTGATTTTTTGATTTAGAAAATATGGTCACCATATGGCAAATGTATCTCCATCACTGTGGCATGGAAGGCTTGTCTTCATCCTCCTACAAAATCTCTGCTTTACTCTCCCGGGAGCGCAGTGGTGCCTCTCCTCTGGGCCCCCACTCTTGTGGCTCCAAAGTCTCCACCCCAACATTTCCACGCCTGTGTACTGCACTGGACAGTGCCTTAGTCTCCTAGGGCTACAGGCACAAGACCACTACACGTGGGTCGCTTTAGAAAACAAGAATTTATTATCTGACAGTTTGGAGGCTAGGAGTCTGAATTCAGGGCACAGGTGGGGCTATGTTCTGTCTACTCTCAGAGAAGTTCCTTTCTTATCTTTCAGCTTCTGGGAGCCCCAGGGTTTCTTGGTGTTCCTTGGCTTGTAGAAGTATCCTCACACGCTGTCTTCCTCTGTGTGTGTGTCTCATTGCCTCTGTTCCCTTTCACCACTCACAAGGGGTTCGGTTAAGGACCCACCCTACTCCTGAGTGGGCCCATTAACATACCACGAGAAATAATCCTATACCCAAACAGGGTCACATTCACAGGTACATGGGTTAGGACTTAAGGTATCTTTTTTGGGGACACGGTTCAATCTATAACAGGCTGGGGCATTGTTTGTTTCATCTCTGAATTCCTAGCACCAGCTCTGAATAAATTAAAAGCATTTTTCAGGGGTCCACTATACAGTAGAAATCTTCCTGAAAAGTTGGGGGACATTCATTTTTAAATCATAATCTCTTTTATAGGGAACGAGGGAATTTATCACTCAAAGAACAAAACCTATACTGATTGTTTTCTTTTCTTTTCGTTTTGTTTTATTTCTCTTTTACCCAAATTATCCTTCTGGAGTTTCTAAAAGATCTAGATTTCCATGTGCCATTTGCTAGAAAGGATGAGATCCTGGAACCCGATTCTCCCAGCTCTAGGAATCCAGCCCACCTGTGGCCAATGCATTGAGACATTAGTTAATCCATGTCCTAAGTCTGGCAGGACTGCAGTTATAAACTCCTGTGCAAATATAAACCCAAATTGCAACTCTTGAGTTGTTTTATGAACTAAAGAAGGAAAAAGGCATTTCTAGGAGCTCAAGGGGAAGAAATTCTTCTTATGTACTGTATGATTTTCCCAGGGCTTCCGTAACAAAATAAGACAGTTTATGCGAATCTTTCAAGGGGAATATATATACCATCCACACAGATCTATTCATATATTCAAGCTCAAACAGGCAGCAGAATTAATCTAGGCTTTTCTTCTGGTTGGAACATAAATAGAACCCACCAAGGCTCTGAGCTGGTGGAAAAACTCTGTGTGCTCCCAAAGGCATGGGTGAATAAAATAGATCTGAAAAACTCACTCTTTCAGATGAATCAGTGGCCAGAGGATCAAAATATTGACTCTGGAAAGGAAATAAAGAAAGAAAGAAAGGAAGGAAGGAAAGAAGGAAATAAAAAGGAAGGAAGGGACGGAGGAGAGAGGGAGGGAGGGAGGGAGGGAGGAGGGAAGGAAGAGAAAAAAATAGAGAAAGAAATGAAGAAAGAGAGAGAAAGAAGAGAAGAGAAAAGACAAGTGAAGAAAAAAACAGGTCATAGCAGATGAAAGCAAATCTTTAGTATTTGACTAAAGGCACAGTGTAACCGGCATGGGAATCTTGTTTGGTCCCTTGCTTGAGATTGGCACTTAAAGGTTCTCCAAGAAGCCAATCTGATGGTACAAAAAATCTCATGCAGTGAATGAATTCGCAGCCCACACACATCAATCAATCAAGAGCTAAAATGAATCTCCCTTCAATCCTTTATACATCAGCAAATAAAAGCCAACCTTTCTGACCACCTAGGTAGAGGAGATTGGCAACCTTCTGCCTGGTTTGGTTTGGGTGGTTGGGCCACATTCTGTCCCAAGACCTGGGATTGGATCTGCTACTACAGAGGCATTGCAGTAATGAAAACATTCTGGGTCCAACACACAGCAAGGTTTCTCCCACCTCCCTCATCTTACTCTAGCCTGGACAAGGTTCATTAGTAGTTCTGAAGGCTCTCTTGGATCTGACTCAGTAATCAATCAAGTCTCAGAAGTCCCTTCAGGCATACAAGCTGTTCAAAATAGTTGCATTCCTATTGGCTGGACTCAACATCACCAGCTTCTCGCTTCCCAGGGTTGAGTTTACCTCCACTCTGTTCCACTTCTAGAAGGTTCATTGTTGTTAGGTATTGTTGAGTCAGTTCCAACTCATAGCTACCCTATGTACAACAGAACCAAACACTGCCCAGTCCTGCACCATCCTCACAATTGTTTCTTTGCTTGCGTCCATTGTTGCAGCCACTGAGTCAATCCATCTCATTGAAGTTCTTCCTCTTTTTTGCTGACCCTCAACTTTACCAAGATGATGTCCTTCTCCACCAGAAGTTTTAGAAGTTGGCAAATTAAAGCACAGCTGCTAACTGTCTACTATGTGCTGACTGCTGAGCTGGGAGGAATGGGAGGTATGAGTTTTATAATCACAGATCATAAATAGAAGCTATAATTAAGTTGATCTCGGAAGAAGTATGACCAGAATGCTCCTTAGAAGCAAGGATGGCGAGACTACATCTCGTATACTTTGGACATGTTATCAGGAGGGATCAATCCCTGGAGAAGGATATCATGCCTGGTGCTGACTTGACGGCACTTAACAACAACGACGACATGCTTAGATATGAAATGACTGAAAGGATTTTTTCTGTTCACATGGTCCCTTCTCCTTTGGATTATGGAATTCTTTATGATAAGATAGGGATTTATTTATTTTTGCATCCCCCGTGCCCACTATAATTTCTGCCCATAGTAGGTGCCCAGTAACTGTTTGTCCACCACCCATCTGTCAGTTTGTCATACTGTGGTGGCCTGTGTGTTGCTGTGTGTTGTGTGTTGTTGTGTGGTACTAGAAGCTATGCCTCTGGTATTTCAACTTTCAGCAGGGTCACCATGGTGGACAGGTATCAGTGGAGTTTCAGGACTAAGACAGACTAGGAGGAAGGACTTGTGATCTACTACCAAATATTAGCCAATGAAAACCCTATGGATCACAACAGAACACTGTCCAATATAGTGCAGAAGATGAGCCCCCTAGGTAGGAAGTCACTCAGAATACACAGTGACCACAGCAATGGACTGGAGCACACCAAGAATCATGAAGATGGTGCAGGAGTGGGCGTTGTTTTGTTCTGTTGTACATGGGGTCACCAAGAGTTGGAGTTGACTCTACAGTAACTAACAACAACAAGAATAGGTTGTCGAGGGGCTTGGCCAAATCAACACTCTACCAAATTCAGCCTTCTTCCTCCTTCTGTGCATCCTGAGACCTGCAAGGACAGCTTTAAGTATAACTGGAAACCTCCCATGCATGGCCAGCATCTGCTGAGGAACACGGAGTAGGACTGGATTCTAGCACCAGCTTGCCTTCCATGGCCCAGGGGGAGGGGATAGTGTCTGGGGAATGTCAGCTTGGACAGAGACACTGGCAGAGCGCCAGAGGCTGGCCCAAGACCCTATGCCAATATCTTTCTCCGGGACACCCCTGCTGGATCTGTGGCAATGCGTGACTGGACCAGGCCTCCCACAGCTGAGCAGCGCGGGAAGCCTCCACGGACACATTCCTGGTTCCCACTTCACTTTCCCTGCCTGGTTCCCATTAGCGAGGCAGGTTTCCAAGCTAATGCAGGCCTCTGGCTGCAGTCAGAGCTGCCTAGGGCAGCTGCTGCCAACCAGTTTCTGAACAAACAACATCTTCCGAATCACCCTTTAGGGCCCAGGCACTTGTTTGTTTACAAACTCCTAAAAGATAAAAACAAAAAAGAAGGAAAATCAAATCCAAACGGTAAACCTTGGAAGACACCCCACTGGACATCTGCTTCTGTATTAAGGGACAGAAGTCGGGCAGATTGGAAGACGTGCTTGTTGGTAAACTTCGGCCCCCTGAATTGTATGCCATTCATTTTGCACTGAGTAGTGCCATGATTTGGCTTCTTCATCAGGTTGCTGGAGACACCCTACCAAGCACACCTGGGGCCTAGGTGGGGTGAGAGTGATCAGAGAGGTCACTGTCCCCTCTCACGCAACAGGATGAAGAGCAGGGGAAGATCCTGAAACTTGGGTCAAGGAGAAGCTGGCTCCATACGTTTGAGGCCCTTTGCCAGGTCAGCCCTGGGCTTGCTCAGCTGGAAGGAAGGTGCCCACCTTATCCTGTCTGGGCTCTGCAGTCCTCCTGTGAGCTCTGTCTTCAGGCATCAACATCCTGGTACTCAACGACCTCTGTGGTCCCCTCCAGTGCCTCCAGGTGGTCGGCCACCAAGTACAGTGGCCCCAAGATTCCTCCTCAGGTGGGAAGGAAGGGTGAAGTCAGAAGATGAGGCCAATGTGGTGATGTTGCTTTGCTGGGGCCCCATCCATGGGGTCTGCAGTATTCAATGGTTTAACTTTTCTGTGGTGAAACCGGGGTCATTTTGTGAGGGGCCTCTGGCGGGTGGAAGAGTCTGAGACTTTCGAGTTATCTCTTGGCAGTCCATTTTCATTATCCAATTCACCCCTTTATTCCTCCATTTATTCAAAAATCTTCAAGGAATGTCTATGCCAGGAACTGGGTTTGATGCTGTCTATACAGAGGTAGAAGAGCCCTGGTGGCGCAGTAGTTAAGTCACTCAACTGCTCACCAAAAGGTAGGTGGTTCGAACCCACCAGCCACTCCGCAGGAGAAAAATGTGACAGTCTGCTTCCCTAAAGATTTACTGCCTTGAAAACTCTATGGGGCAGTTCTACTATGTTCTATGGGGTTGCTATGAATCAGAATTGGCCCTACAGCAATGGGTTTGGTTTTAGATTTATACAGAGGCGACCATTAAATGGCCCTCATGGGGAGACAGTATCAGAAACTCACAAAATAAATTTTAGTGGGACAAATGATAGTAAAGTGACAAAAAGTCACCCAGAGTGGCAGGAGCTATGGTAGAGAGATGTAGGTTTTTGGGACATAGGCAATAAAGTTCTAACCCTGTCATGGGTGTTCAGGAATGATTTCCAGGAAGAAGTGACGCCTGAGTTGAGTTCTTAAGGGTGAATGGGAGTTTTCTGGGTGAAAAGTAGGGAGAAAATGTTCTTGGGCAAGGGGACAGCACATGCAAAGTTCCGGAGCAATTTGGCTGGAGTATGTGGTGTGCTGATGGAGATGAGGTTGGAAGGAAAGGAGAGTCCTGATCTTGAAGGAACTTCAAAGTCATGCTAAGCACTTGTGACCTTTACCCTCAAGGAAAGAGCATCATTGCAGGTATAAAGAGGACCTCACTGGGATCAGATGGGCAGTATATGATTCTCCCTCTGGCCAAAATGAGGAGCATGGGATATATATATGAAGCCATGGTTGCACAGTGGTTAAGGAGCTTGGCTGCTAACCAAAAGATCAGCAGTTCGATTCTACCAGCTGCTCCTTGGAAACCCTATGGGACAGTTCCACTCTGTCCTATAGGGTCACTATGAGTTGGAATTGACTCACTGGCAATGGGTTTGGTTTTATATAGATATATATATATATATGTATAGATATATATGAGAGAGAGAGATTTATCTCAAGGAAATGGGTCATGCAATTGTGGAGGCTGACAAATCCCAAATCCATGGGTCAGGCATCAGGCTGGAGGCTTCTCCTGATTCCTGTGGTTGCAGGGGCTGAGGAACCCAAAGCTGGCAGGTCAGGCAGCAGGCTGCTGGCTCATGTCCCAAGAACCAGAGGTCAGAGGATGACGAGTTAGATGCAGGATCCAGAGAGAGCTCTGCCAGAACATCCATATATGTTGGATGCAAGCCACATCCCCAAGAAAACTGACCAGCCTTCAACTGACTGGCCCCCAACAACTGGCTTTCAACAGATTGGCCCTTCAACACACTGGTTGCTCACATCAGATCACAAAATGGGGGATGATTACATAATACCTGCCAAATCACTAAGAAGCATGCCCTAGCCAAGCTGACACATAACGTTGACCATCACAGTATGGAACCCAAGGAGGTGGGCAGCAGCAAGACCAGTGATTGGGCTACTATGGTAGCCCTCTTGCTAAGCACTGGAGGACTATGGTGGGGATGAGCAGGAGGAGTGCATTCAAGTGACACGAAAGTCACAGTGGATGGACTTGGGACCAATTACCCAACAGGGGGTCAGGGACACGATGTAGTTAAGATGCCTCCTGGTCTTCAACGGCTGAGACGTTGGAGTTACCATTCGCCAAGTGATGGAAGGTCGGACCTCCAAGTTATGTGTTGATGAGTCTTCCTTCACGTGGGGATGCTCCCATGCCCCTCATCCAGAGCCCTGCCCTGGAGAAGCAGGCTGTCAGCCCATTGCCGGCAGGGCCCAAGGAGTCATTTGCACACTTCTGGGTAATCTGGATCGCGTCCATGGCTGCTTTGCCTTCACTTTGAGAATAAATGAAAAAAGCGACTCCTCCGGATGCCAGATTTGTGTTCCTGTGTTAGGAAATTGTTTTTTCTTTTTTGCATCTGTGTGTACGTTAAACAGCAAGAAGAAAGTCGGGAAACTCAAGGAGTTTCCCCAAAAGTAAATCAATTTGCGGTTGAATGTGCTGTGGAATTTGTTTGCAAACCTAAGAGAGCGAAGCGAGCTTAAAAAAGATGCAGTTGGATGAGACTGCAAAGTTTTGGAAAGTTCTTTGAACACATGTAAACATGATATGTGTAAGCAAATGTTTAACTTGCCTTTTTTACTTCTACAAATTATATTATGAAATCAGACGTCTGTGACTTCTTAAGAATGTCAAATCAGTGTATTCCTTCAAAACAGATAATTGCCTGGCGCTGCTCAGCTTCCAGGCTCCAGGGCTTGGAAAGGCTGGGGCTCCAGTGAATAGGAGCCTGTCGGAGAAGTTGATTTGTGTGGTGCAGGTAATGGGACAGGCTGGCCCCTGGCTCTCAGCAAGATGGCCCACTGGACACAGGCCATCTGCCCCCTCCTCCCGCCACAGAAGGAGAAGGAACCACCCTCGCCGTGGACTTGCTGTTCCTGAGGACGTCACCATGCTGATTCCCCTTCCCTTTGATGGGAGAGACCAGCATTTTAATCCATTGCACAAGACGCATTAGATCTGATAGTCGTTTCAGCACTGCTTCAATACTCTCCTCTCTGAGAACCAGGACTGAAGCATTAAGAGTGAAACTGCCCTTCTGGTGCCCAAGGAGATGGAATTTGCCAGATTAGTATTTATGAGCCCTGCTAACCCTCAGCAGAGGTCATCTGATACACTGCTCTCCCGTTGTTCTCAGGAGAGTGTATCACAATGGTGTGGAGGCAAAAATGGGGACGATAGACTGGATGTGTCAATACTGCACTCTCCCTCGTACATTTAGGCTGCTATTACTACACACTTTCATTAGCATCGCGGCCAGGCCTGGATGGAAATCCTCAGCAACCCTCACAGCACTTTTCAAAGAGCACACAAAACCAAAAATAAACCATTGCCGTCGAGTTGATTCCAACTCATAGCGACCCTATAGGCCAGAGTAGAACTGCCCCATAGGGTTTCCAAGGAGCAGCTGGTGGATTCCAACTGCCAATCTTTGGCTTAGCAGCCGTAGCTCTTAACCATTGCGCCACCAGAGCTACTAAAGAGCACACCAAACCAAAAAAACCCACTGCCATTGAGTAAATTCCGATTCACAGTGAACCTATAGGACAGAGTAGAACTGCCTCGTGGAGTTTCCAAGGAGCACCTGGTGGATTCGAACTGCCGACCTTTTGATTAGCAGACATAACACTTAACTACTACACCACCAGGGTTTCCAAAGAGCACACAATCCCACTGAAATCAACAGAATATTGCCTGGCCTCCCTACTTCACCCCGAGGGTCTCTTCGCAGCCCTCAAAGCCCCGGCCTAACTCCTGGTAAGGTGAATAGCAGCACATGTGCACTTCCAGGAGAGAGAGGACCACATAGAGCTTAATACGCAAGCAGGCAGTAATCTGATTCCTTAGATGCAAAACAATGTCAATGGGAGCATTATAATGCATAAGCTCCTGCTCACAAGCCCAATGAAATCAAAGGATTATTGCTGTCTTGCATTATCCATAGCAGATGCACATATGATAAATTATTGGGGATGCAGTTTGCAGTGTCCTACAGTATTTACTCCCAACTTATTAGCTGTTTGTTGTTGCTTCAAAAGGGTTGTTTTACCTTGAAAGTAAACTCAAGTTAAATATATACATATATATATGTATATAATATAATATATCTGTATCTACCTGTTTGTCTGTCTATCTGTTTGTCTATCTATCTATATTCTTGATTTGAAAATAGTAAAATTACAGCTGTCATTTTCCAGAAGTCTGAGGGAATTTTTACAGGATCTTCAGGATGGGAATAAATATCCCTGCCACCTAGTAAGTATCTTCTGGGCAGCAATTTTTGTCCCAGACACTTGCTACAGTCATTCATCCATTGAATGTGGACACAATTCCTGCTGAATAAATACTGAAGACACAAACCGAGGCACAGCCTCCACCTTCAAGGAGTTTCTGTCCCTGATCAGAGCTCAATCTCTCTCTCTCTCTCTCTTCCTCTCTCTCTCTCTCTCACAGACACACACACAAACCCACGTGCACGTGCATCCCTACACACAATGAGGAATTTCTGCTCTCCATAGTTTATTAGCTTATTTCATTAGGCTTTGACACTTTGAGAAGGGAAATGACTCGCCCAAGGTCAGCAAGCTGGTAAACGGAAGAGATAGGGGTAGGAGCCAGGATTCTTCTTCTTCTTTTTTTTTTTTTTAATTTTAATTGTGCTTTAGGTGAAAGTTTATGGCTCAAGTTAGTTTCTCATACAAAAATTGTTATATGACCCTAGTTGCTATCTCTATAATGTGATTGCACATTCCTCCTTTCCATCCCGGATTTCCTGTGTCTATTCAACCAGTTCCTATCCCTTTCTGCCTTCTCATCTCACCTCCAGAAAGCAGCTGCCCATTTAGTCTCATGTATCTACTTGAACTAAGAAGCACACTCTTCACATGTATTATTTTATGTCTTACAGTCCAGTCTATTTTTTGTCTGAAGAGTTGGCTTCTGGAATGGTTTTAGTTCAGGGTTAACAGAGAGTCCAGGGTCGTGTCTTCTCGGGTTCCTCCAGTCTCAGTCAGACCATTAAGTCTGGCCTTTTTACTAGAGTTTGAGTTCTGCACTCCACTTTTCTCCTACTCCGTCAGGGACTCTGTTGTGTTCCCTGTCAGGGCAGTCATTGGTAGTAGCCGGACACCATCTAGCTCTTCCGATCTCAGGCTGATGGAGTTCTGGTTTCTGTGGCCCCTTTTGTTCCTTGGGCTAATATTTGCCTTGTGTCTTTGGTGTTCTTCATTCTCCTTTACCCCAGGCTGGTTGGGACCAATTGATGCATCTTAGATGGCCACTCACTAGCTTTTAAGACCCCAGACAGCACACACCAAAGTCGTATGCAGAACATTTTCTTAATAAATTTCATTATGCCAATTGACCTAGATGTCCCCTGAAACCATGGTCCCCAGATCCCCATCCCTGCTACTCTGTCCCTCGAAGTGTTTTGTTGTACTCAGGAAACTTCTTAGCTTTTGGTTTAGTCCAGTTGTGCTGACTTCCCCTGTACTGTGTGTTATCCTTCGCTTCACCTAAGATAATTCTTGTCTATAATCTAGTTAATGAATTCCCCTCTCCCTCCCTCCACACCCTTCTAACCATCAAAGAATGTTTTCTTCTGTGTTTAAACCTTTTTTTGAGTTCTTATAATAGTGGTCTTATATAATATTTGTCCTTTTGCAACTGACTAATTTCACTCAGCATAATGCCTTCCAGATTCGTCCATATTATGAGATGATTCATGGATTCATCGTTGTTCTTTACCATTACGTAGTATTCCATTGTGTGAATATACCAGAATTTGTTTATCCGTTCGTCCACTGATGGGCACCTAGGTTGTTTCCATCTTTTTGCTATTGTGAACAGTGCTGCAATGAACATGGGTGTGCATATATCAATTCATGTGATGACTCATTTCTCCTTGAATATATTCCAAGGAGTGGGATTGCTGGATCATATTGTACTTCTATTTCTAGCATTTTAAGGCAGTGCCAAATTGATTTCCAAATTGGTTGTACCATTTTACATTCCCATTAACAGTGTATAAGTGTTCCAGTATCTCCACAACCTTTCCAACATTTATTATTTTGTGTTTTTTGATTAATGCTAGCCTTATTGGGGTGAGATGGTATCTCACTGTAGTTTTGATTTGCATTTCTCTAATGGCTAATGATTGTGAGCATTTCCTTACCTATCTGTTAGCCGCCTGAATGTCTTCTTTGGTGAAGTGCCTGTTCATATCCTTTGCCCATTTTTTAATTGGGTAATTTATCTTTTCATTGGTGAAATTTTGCAGTATCTTGTAGATTTTAGAGATTAGACCCCGATTGGATACGTCGTAGCCAAAATGTTTTTCCTGGTCTGTAAGATGTCTTTTTACTCTTTTGGTGAAGTCTTTTGATGAGCATAAGTGTTTGATTTTAAGGAGCACCTAGTTATCTAGTTTATCTTCTGGTGCTTGTAGAAGCCAGGATTCTGTAACCCCAAATCCACGACCTTTATACATTGCCTCTGCAAGGAATGACATGTACATAAGTCAATGACATGACTACCTCATCTCCATGGTTACCTGAGAGCCATAGCCCTGGTGTCAGAGCGTCAATCATGACTGAATTTCTTTTGCATGGTCCCTACCATGTTCTGTTCAATGAGAGACGACAAAAGGATGATGTCTGAATTGATAAAGTTCAGGGATAATAGCCACCTCCCTTTCTTAAGAAGGTCAGTTCCAATTTCTAGATTCCAAGGAGATAGTCACTTATTTATTATGAATATTTTCCAGTTTAAAAACTAAAATTACTCAGCTTCTCATGGGGTTGAAATGAATTGGCTTTATAGACATGTAGAGACAGGCTGGTATCTTTTTTCTTCTTCTACTTTTTGGTGGGAGGTTCTTCACCTCTTTAAGACGATATTTTTAGTTTTTCTGTAAAATAGGAAGTGTAGCCGCAAGTACATTAGAAGGTGTGGTGAGAATGGAATGAAAGGAAGTCTTTGAGGCTCATGGTACAGTGCACGTATCTTCGTGTCAGTTGTTAATGAAGATGATGGCTGTAAATGCCAGAGAACACTTCCCCGCATCTTTTCTCATTCGAGCCACACCAGAGCCTTCCTAGAAAGGTGTCTGTTCACATCTATTTCAGAAACGACAATAGAGGATTCAAAAGTCACTTATCTAAGGTAGGAGGAAGTATATCTGGGAATAAACTCAGGTCTTTGTCCCCACGTTCTGTGCTCTCTCCCTCCACAATGTCACAGTCCAAAGAAAAGGGGTGCTGGAGCTAGTCATGGCTTGCAAGAGCAGATTACATGCACCTCTTCCCAACTCAACGCTCAGGGATATTATGTTGGTAGCTTGACATTGGCCATGAGGGAGTATTTACACCATGGAAAGAGGCAAACACTACAATTCAAGCCAGCCTCCTCTCCGAGAGTGGGTTGTTAAACATTTATCAGCACATCGCTGCCCCTCTGCTTCTAGTCTTCATGTGTTATCAGGTGAAAATATTATTTCAGAGTGTCTTTGTTATAGTTTCTTTCTCGACACTCTTGGCAAGTTTCAATAGACCTTGCCAAAGCAGACTTCAAGGGGTTGTTTAAATGGATTGCCTCTCAAGGGAACTTCAAAATTCAAGAGAACTTCAAAATGATGGCTCTTCTAGCAAGTTCTGGCTGTGGGTCCCTGGGCAGTGACACCTGGGAAGTCATTGGCACTTGCTGTCCTTAAAACTTCAGAAAGCAGAGACCCCTTAGACTGGGCTAACCAGGGTCGCTGTCAACAGAAATTTTAGTAGCAGTGTTGAGAAATGTGTTCCTTGCTGGGAGCAGGCCCCATCATCCAGAACTGGGAAGGAAAGAGACTTTTTCTGGATGACATATTGCATGCACGTCACCTCATAGCAGGATTGCTTTCTGCCCTGGCACCGAAGAACAAGATGATGGGGGACTGGGAAAGAATAAAATTGTTGCTGATAGCAGATCCACGGACTACTTTTTTTTTTTTAATCTTCAAAATCATTAGCAGCTACTCTGGAGATACAGAAGGGGACCACCTTTTGCCACACGTGTGAGATGTATAGTCTCTGTGTCATGTAAAGGGCATCAAACGTGAACGTGGAACAAAATTACACTGAAACATATATAATGTACACTCATAATATCATAAACAGAAAAACAAAAAACTATAAAAAACAAATAAACAAAAAGTTTCAGCCATATGGGTTTGGGCAAGGAACAGAAACTTCGGGAGGCTTACATTGTTCTTCTAACAAGAATCAAAAACAGTTACCATAAGATAAATTAGGGCTTGTCTTTCTCCTCCGATATAGAACCTAACCCCTCCCACCACACACACACACACACACACACACACAGATTTTCTCAAATGATAGAATCACTACATTTTTTTGAACAACAAACACACACAAAAAATTCTATACACATGGTCTGAAGAAAAACATTCTTGGAGTATTTCCAAGTTAAGAGGCAATGTGGAGAATACAGCTTTTAGGCTCTGATTGGTGGCGTTGTAGAACCTCTTTTTGCTTTATTAGGACAATGGATGGAAATTCTGACACCAAAATGTTCTGGAAATAAACAAACAAAGAAAACAATTGGGACATATGGTTTCTGTGCAGACGGAACAGAGTTCTAGCACTCATATGCGTATTAACTGAATGGAATCAAGCTAAATGTTGCTGTTCTCCTCCTCCTCCTCCTCCTCTTTTTCCTCCTTCCTCTTGCATTCCCTTCCTCCTCCTCCTTTTCTTAATAATGTTACCTTAAGACTCTTTTCAAGAAATATTTCTTCTTGGCCACAGTGTGAGAGTTTCCTTTTCTTGGTGGATGAACTACAACTCACCATCTCCTAGAATTCCCTCCTGGAGAACTAGTAACACAAAAGAAGCCACTTCCACCAGTACTACTAAAGGCCAGACTTGAAAGAGGGCGGATTTCCAGAAAATCACTAGAACCTTTGAAGTGAGGCAGGAGAACTAACTTCTACTCCAAAAAAAATGTGCCCCACTGATGTCGATTGAAGTATGGCACCCAAAAATATGTGCTGTAAATCCTAACCTCTATGCCTGTGGCCTGAAACCCATTTGGGAATGGGTTGTCTTTGTTACGTGAAGGAGGCAGGGTTAGTGCAGGATGTCTTAGGTCAATCTCTTTCGAGATATAAAAGATTAAACAAGCAGAAGAGAAGTAGAGATGAGGGAAGAGAAATGCCAAACCTCATGAAGATTGCCCAGGGGCAGAAGGTGAAAGAGATAAGGGCCTTCCTCCAGACCCAACAGAGAGAGAAAGCCTTCCCCTAGAGCCAGCACCCTGAATTCAGACTTCTAGCCTACTAACCTGTGAGAAAGTAAATTTCTGTTTGTTAAAGCTATCCACTTGTGGTATTTCTGTTACAGCTGCACTCCGTAACTGAGACACCCATTTAGCTCCCCACCAATTCCTCCTCCAGCACCATTACTCCCAGTTATCCAAATATGTAATCACACTTGTCTTTAAAACACAGCCTGTTTGCCCAATGTATTTAATGGCTGTGATGGAGAATGAGCACGGCCAACAGGGCTCAGGCTTTCCCAGTGCAGTTAAAAAAAGAACTCTGTGGTTTGATGCTGCTGAAGCCATATTGCTCAACAGTTAATGTAATCATATTACAAGCGCTTGTATTAAAATCATATGCAAGATGAACATCGGCTGAATGGGAGCAGCTAAGAAAAGACAAAGAAAGATCTGTGAGTTGTCATAACCCGTAAAGAAACCTTGGGAGGAAAAAATACTGATATGCACATGCAACTCACTCACGCGCGTGCACACACACACACACACACACTCACAGACAAGAACCCATTAAGCACACAAGGGTGTTTACAAATGCCCACGGTGATTTTTAAACAGCTTTTCTTCATACCCAAGCCTTCTTAAGTACACAGAACTTTTTGGCCTTCCAGGGAGCTCAGCGCTCACCTATACAAGGGGCCTAGCCAAGTCCAGCTTGATAGATGGGATATTGTGCATTCATTCAATAGCCAGGGTTTTTGCCAGACAAGATCTGGCAGGTAGCCTCTTGAAAGCTGACAGTTTCCCTGGTGTGGTCCTGGTTTTTGTTGGCACTTGAACTCTGCTATTTTATATGCTTCTGTGGTAGGGATTAAGTCTATCCTAACTCCAAAACTTCTTATAATGTGAGACCAATGGATAGAAAGCCAGCCTCCTGCAATTGTCCCCACGCCCTCCTCCCCATGAAAGAAAAATCAGACTTCTTCTCCTTCGCAGTACCTGGGACCTTCTTCAGACACTCCTCCATGGGACCAGAAGCACGGAATGCAGGCCTTTTCCAAGCAGGACTTTACCCAAACCTGAACCCCATCTGGATTTTCCATTTCCCCTCCAGGAAAGAGGTAAAAGGGCCAAGAGGCGATCGGGCACCATCATGGTTTCTGAGTAAGTTAAACACAGAAAGTTCCCAACCATGCAACAGTGCAGATCCTTCCAGACTTAAGACTCCTAACAGAGCCGGCAGCTGGGAGCCTGCAACAGAAACAACAGAGGTAGCAGAACAACCACGTCTGGGTTTTTCATTTTGTTTTGTTTATCTGTGGAAGCATATCCTTCCTACCGTCCATCCCGCTAAATCTGTGGCTTATTTCAAGTTGCTTCCCCCAGTCCAGATTCAGAATAAACTGCCCAGGAACACCATTCTGGTGGTACATTGTCAGCCTTCAAGGGAGGAGTATTGTTCCAAAGTTAAATAAAGGCTTAAAATATATTTCAGCACAGCAGACTTTGGAGGGGATGCCTTATCCATGAGAAATGCCTTCTTATTTGATTTAGAAGAAAAGCCAAGTGTCTTCCTTAACTAGGATGGAATGGCTCCAATGCTCTCGCTGTTTCCTTTCCTTTCTTTTTTTTTATTTCACTAGTTGAAAGAAGTTTTCTCAGTGGACAGAAGGTTATTTCTATCTGTTTTCTTTTTCCAGTTAATATATATTATTATCACTTTTTTTTTTTTTGACGTCTTATAATAGACCAATTAGGCCCCTGGGTGGCACAAAGATTTTGAGCTGAACTATTGACATAAAGGTTGATGGTTCAAACCTACCCAGTGGTGCTGAAAGGCCTGGCAATCTGGTTTCATAAAAATCACAACCATTAAAAACCCTATGGGGTTCAGTTCTACTCTAACACATGTTGGGTCCCCATGAGTCAGAATCCACGCAGTGGCAATAGGTTTGAGTCTTCTGGTTAACAGACCAATCAGTATGGCTAATCTTATTAACTTATCACTCTGGTCAATGTCAATTTGGAGATGGTTTTAATTAATGACTTTAGCTACTGCAAAGTCAGCAAAAACAGAGACTTTTTTGCTGTGTGCATGTGTTGGGGGGTGGTGGTGAGCATTACATTTGTGGCAATTGCTTTCTGAATTTCATTATTTTTTTCTCTCATTATGTACTTCTCAGTACTTGGTCTGGCATCTCTTTAAAAAATGTAGTGATTTCTTCTTGGATGATGTAATTTTATGAAAGACCAAAGCTTTGCAAACTCGAATTTAGCAACGGGAATTCCCAGTATTTATATGTGTGTTAGCATGAATATAAAAAGAACTAACATTAGCCAGGCAACAGCAGCTAACAGTTCTGTTCTTTTGTTTCTTCTTGCTTTCTCTCTTGGCCTCTCTCTCCTACTTTCTTTCCTTGTACAATTTTTTTTAATTGTATTTATTTTGTTGATATTGTTGTTGAGAATATTCACTGTAGAACATAAACCAACTCAAGTTTCTACATGCACAGCTCAGTGACATTGATTGCATCCTTTGAGTTGTGCAACCATTCTCACCCTCCTTTTCTGAGTTGTTCTTCCCGCATTAACATAAACTCACTGCCCTCTAAGATTCCTGTAAAATGATGGACAGGCATCAGAAGAACTTGTCTAACTTCAGGGAGGATAATGCAAATCAAGATCAGCTCAAGACTGATCCCTATAGGCAGAGATCAGATATACCGCCACTCTCCAAAGTTTCTACCAGTTCTGACACCAGCTGCCCCTCCCATGGCACTCTCTACTTCTTTTCTGGGTTCGATAATCCATTGCAATGGCCCCACAGAACTCACATACCATACTTACAATTAAGACAAAGGGATCGGGATCAATAGGCTACAACTCAAGATTAGGATCAGAAAGCATGCAGGCAAAGTCTCCCTTCTTAGTACAGCACAGTTCTTTCAGTATCTCTCGGCCCTTCAGAACCCTCCTCTAGGCCCTGTAAGGACAGGCTCCTCTCGATCCCCTCAGAACAGGCTTTGTCCCTGCCACATATTGCCACCTGCTCTGCCACTGAGCCCCTTCTGGCCTCTCACCATCCTCAGTGTCACAGCCCTTGACCAGTGCTACCGTTCTTTTAGGAGGCTTCTTGCCTCCTCTCTCTGCTTCTTCGTTTTTCTTTCTTCCTTCTGCTTCTTCCTGCTACTTCTCTTCCTGCTTCTTTTTCTCTCACTTAACTCTGTGGGGTTGGCTGTATATATACACAACTCCTTGTCAATTTCAAGCCATGACCCCTCCTAGCGGGGGGTCCTGAACTGACCAATCCCCTCTCGGTAGGCCACAAACACTTTATTTGTGTAATAGGCTTGGCTGGGCTAAAACTCACCTCATTTGTATAGTCTATCAACCAATCCCTACAATGTGCATACCAATCACAGGTAGGCTGCAGCCTAGGAACAGGTAAAAAGTATCAAACCACGTTGTTTACAACTTACCCAGAAAATATCAATAAACCTGGACAAAAGTAACAAACCCTCTGCGGTACAAATTAGGGCAAAAGTAACTCCTTAGGGCTTAGGGGAAAAATCTCTCAAGCTGTTTTTCCGAAGAAGCAAGGCTAAAGGCCACATAAAGGAACTCATTTCACAACAGTTCCTATCTAGTCTTCCAAGTTGTTGTTGTCAATTTGATCCCACATAGATAATTCTTAAAAGAGCATAATGCTCAAGGCAGACTTTTTTTTTTACTAGCTAAGCTAAATTATTGTTTGGTTTTAAGAAGACTTTAGGTGGTATTTTTGATTTAAAGATGATCTCAGGGCAATAGTTTTAGGGATTCACCCAGCCTCTGTGGCTCCGTAAAGTCTGGATTCCATAAGAACCTTCAGTTCTGTTCTATATTTTCCCCCTTTTGATTAGGATTCTTCTTACGGAATCTTTGATCAAAACATTCAGTGATGGTAGCCAGGCACCATCCAGTTCTGATCTCATGGCAAAGGAGGCAGTTGTTCACAGAGGCAACAAATGTTCTAAACTGATTAAGTACCAAAGTCTATCTTTAGAATGGAGAAAGTATCGGTTAACCAGACAGTCCTTGACCTTAAAACGTAGAGTGATAGTCTATAAAACCCCATTGCTGTAGAGTTGATTCTGACTCACAGTGACCCTATAGGACAGAGTAGAACTGCCCCATAGGGTTTCCAAGGAGCAGCTGGTGGATTCAAACTGCTGACTATTTGTTTAGCTGCCATAGCTCTTAACCTCTGCACCACCAGGACTCCAGCCAATAAAAAATTTGATTCAAAAGGACTTGGGTGTGTAGAAAGAGGCACACTCTGAGTTCCACATGAGCTCGAGGGAAGTTTCCAATTCATCCTGGGTGGGGTTGGTTGCTGGAGGAACGAAGGGCCACAGTGGTCTTCCTGGAAGAGCTGAAAGATCAGTTGTTGATACCCATGCAATTTGATGGATGAGGGTGAAGAGGATGTTGTAAAAAGAGAGAGTGTACTGCGTTCCTGGAATTAGGATTGCAGTGTGTAGGAAAAGGGACAGGAGATGCCACTGGAAGGGGAGCCAGAAGCCAGTGATGAAGAGCCCTGCAGGACTTGCTAAGAATTTCAAACCTTATTCTTTAAGCAATGAGGAGCCATCTCAGACTTTTAAAGAAGGGAGAGAGAAGGCAGTGTATAGCCCAGTGGTACAGCATGCATGTTCTGGAACCTGGTTGTCTGAGTTTGAATTCAAATTCTATTGTAGACATGTGGTACTATCTCAATCAAGTTATATAAAATCTCTGTATAAAGGTTCTCTCATCTGTAAAATGGTGATGCCAATATGGCTCCTAGCTCCAAATATCAATGTACTCAAGCAAACAGTGAACGAGCTGCAATAAGAGTGGCACAGAGTGGCCTAGCGGGAAGAGCATGAACAGAGGGAATGAGCAGAGAGAATGAGTAGAGCTCTTAGGACCTGGCTTAGCCACTTACTCGGTTACCTCCGCATGTCTACTGTGGCTTCTTTATCTCTCTGGTTGGGTGATGAGAATTCTGACAAGCAATGAAAAGAATCAAGTGAAGAATCATGCAGGAGGCATTGCCCAGCATATATACTGGCTCATACTAGGACTGAATACTTTAGGCTCCTCCTCCATATAAGAGGAGTTTGGCACGATGAAAATAGCACTGATTTTTTGGACTCTGTTGAATGTAATACAGGTGTCTTAAAGTAAGGTTGGGAGGTAGGGGTCTCCCATGGTGAAAGGTTAAAACAAGAAAATAAATAAATAAAAACTCACTTGGTAGTGTTTCTCGTTATACATTCAGCAAACCTCAGAACCCTATTAACTTTGGAAGATACAACTAAAAGATCTTTGAAAAATAACCTCCATGATGATTTTCTCGTGGTGGCCAAACATTCCCAGACACAGTCGTTGGCTTTGGAACATAGAGTGACAGCAGATAAAAAAAAAAGTTGATTCAAAAGGACTTAGGTATGTAGAAAAAGGCATGCACTGGGTTCCACATAAAAGAACTTTTTTTTCCGTAAAATATCGGTGTACCTGCCCTACCCCCAAAAGACTCGCTCTCAGATATTACCATTCACACTCGTCCACCAAACCAAATGACCTTTCTAAAATGTAGCTGTGACTTTGTTATCTCCCTACTCTGAAACCTTTGGTGGCTCCCCGTAATCTCCAGAATAACACCAACCTCTCAGCCTGGCACACTGTGTCCTCCATGCCTGGACCCCCAAATGGCTCCAGGTATCCTGCTGACTGTTTCTACTTATATGGTGCCCTCTTACCTCTAGTTATGTAACCGGGCCCATCTTCTGTGTGTCCTTTCTTTCTACCAAGCTCTTCATTGTTCTTAGATGAGCATCCTCCAATTATTCATCCAGAAAACTCCTTCTCACCCTTCAAAACCCAGCCTAGGTATGACATTCCCCAGGAAACCACCACTGATCCTTTTCAAGAAGATTCATTAGCTTTTCTTTTTGTCTTACTTTCTCAGGGCTGCTGTAACAGAAATACCACAAGTGGGTGGCCTTAACAAACAGAAAATTAATTTTCTCACAGTTTAAGAGGCTAAAACTCTGAATTTAGGTGCTGAGTCGAGGGGACAGCTTTCCTCTGTTGGCTCTGGGGGAAGGTCCTTGTTTTCTTCAGTTTTTGTTCCTAGGTTCCATGGAGATCTTCATGTAGTATGTATCTTCCTTTGTTTGTGCTTTTTTCTCTGTGTCTAACCTGATCCTTTCATATTTCAAACGTGATTAAAACACAGGCTACACTGATATAGCCTCGCTAACACCACAAAGAAAATCCTATTTCGATATAGGATTATATCCACATGTATAGGGATTAGGACTTGCAACACATATTTTTTTGGAGGGACACCATTCAATCCATAACACCTTTGTGATAGCAATTCACTTTAATCACAGTTTTATTAACAAACTTATTGTACTGAGCTTTGATTTATTTGCTTGCATATATCTTTCCTACAAGGCCCTAAGCTCCTTGAAGGCAGGGACTGGCTATCAGCCATTTCTACAAGTCCTGTGGTCTTGTATGGTGGCTGACACATATTATCCTCACTTTAAATCAAGGAACAAATAAAGGAATAAACTGAGTCTTAAAGCACAATTAATCCAAATTTAGATTGTTTCAATTGTTGTCTGTATTTGGCTGATCCTGTGGATGGATAAGCTGGAGTGGATGTGGGAGGTGGGGCAATATTCTCACTTTTTTGCATATAATGAAATGAGCCTCTAAAGTGCATGAGGGACAGAATCTTCATCTTATATGTAAAATTCCTCCCATCAATAAACATTTATTGTACATTGGGGGTAGGTGGTAACATTAAGACACAAATATATGGTTCATGTCTTCCTAGATCAAAACTTTTAATGACATTATTTCTTCCTCCAGTTAAGATAATCCTTTTGGTGACAAATTTGCCAGCACATCCCCTCAGTAATGGCACTTAGCACATTCTTTACATGTCATAGTTACCTGTCTGAATACCCATCAATCACTTTAGCTTTGATTATGAATTCCCTGAGGACAAGAATTGTGTCTCTGTCAACACTGAATTTTCTAGGGCTACACTGTCTTACACAGTAAACACTAGCCCCACATGGCTGTTTAAATTCAAATTAATTAGAATGAAATAAAGTTAACAATTCAGCCCCTCGGTCACATTTCAAGTGCTTCACAACCATATGTGGCTAGTGGCTACTTTACTGGAAAACTCAAAAAGAACAGTTTCCATCATTGCAGATCCTATTGGACAGTGTGGCCCTGAAGTGTCCAGGAGCTATCTGACACATAACGAATAGTTAGTAAGTGACATTTGAATTGGTTTAAGGAGATTTTCTGACTCCAGGGTAAGCAAGTTGGAAAAAACAAATGAGTTAATGTCTACTGTCTCCTAAAACCCTACTAAAATAAGAGTGTATCTATTTTTCAAAGATATAAGCCCACAAGGACAAGTAGGATAAAAAGGGAGAGAAAACAACACCAAACAAAAGAGAGACAGCCACACAGTTTTAGAAGGTGAAAAATGTATAGACAGATGGCAACTGGAGAAACTTTGCTAAAAGGCTGAACTCTCCTGGCCTGCAGGGGGCACTGGCAGGGGTGTAACTAGGGATGGCAGGTCGGGCTCCTGCCCTGGGCGATGTTTCAGGAGAGACGCTAATGAACAGTTTCTCTTGGCCATCGCGGTTTCAATTGCCAGCTGTGAGAGATCATGAGCAATTTAAAACTAATTGACACAGATGCTGTTTTCCATAGATGGGCCCCTGCACTGATAAGAAGCAAGCTGATTTGCGACAAAGAACCTGGGAAGACTTAGAGATCAGGGGCACCAAGGTACTTCTGAAATCCAAGGTAAAGAACAGGGCAGAAAATAGGGGACTTGGTTAGAGGGTGTTGAAGGAGAACTTAGACCCTCAGATGTGTTTTCCTGTGGAGCAGAAGACCAGATTACTATCAAAGTGTCTGTCACTCAGAGAAGCCAAGCCCAGCTGAGATGAGGAGAAAGGCAAGGTAAAACCATAAAGCTGATTAGGTGGGCAGCTCCAGTGCTGAACACTGAGCTCAGCCCTCCTTCACTGCGTGACTCCAAACATAATGCCACCAGACATCATCTCTGGGCATCCCCTCAGGAGAACCTGACTGGCCTAAAAGACTACAGGCCCTGACATCTGAGGGATTTCCATTTAAGCAACAATGAGGCTGAAGAGTACATAAGCCCCACCGAAGCACACAAAGTTTCCGTTTAGATATTTAACGACTTGATGTTAAATAAGAACAACAGCCAAGTATCTCCAGACACTTGATGAAAGCCCCTAAAATAAAACACAGTGACTAAAACAAACAAATACAGAAGAATGTCAAGAGGAATAGAGACTATACTGACTGGAAGAAATTGTCAAGTAACTATAATTACTATCCTAAGAGAAAACAGTATGTCCATGAAACACTAGAATGCAATAAAAGAATACTCAGAGAATAGGAAAGAATTCTTACAATTTAAAAGCATGATCACAGAAAAATATTCTATAGGAGGATTATAAGATGAAGTTAAGAAATTTCCCAGCAAAATGAAGAAAAAATAAAGAAAATGGGATAATAATGATAAGTGGATAAATGCAGGAAACCCAATATTTGGCCCCTATGAGCTCCAAAAGAGAGAACAGAGAAAACAGACAGGAGAACATTTTCCAAGATATAATACAAGAAAACTGCTTAAAAATAAAACACATGGGTTTCAATTTTGAAATCTACTTGTTCTTTCACAACTGGCCAGAATGGTTAGAAAAAAAAGTCCACACCAAGATACATTGCTGCGAAATTTCAGAACAGCTGGAATAAAGACACCATCGTACACACTTAGGGCAAAATAAATACTTGACTGATAACAAACCTGTAGGGTACTGTATTTCTCAATAGCAACCCTGAGAATTAGAGAAAAGAGGAGCACTGGCTATTTTATTGTGAGAGAAAGTGTATTTCAAACTAAAATTATACACCATCCAAACTTTTAATCAAGTGTGAAATAAAATGAAGATATTTCAGACACATAAGTTCTTGAAGTATGTATTTCTCGTGCATTTCATTCTCAGGAAGCTACTAGAGTATGTTCCCCACCAAAACAAGATGTTAAGTCAATAAGGAAGAAAACAATAACAACAACAACAATTCAGGAAAAGGGAATTCCACAAAGAAAAGGAACAAAGAGAAATCCCAAGAGAAGAGTAAAGAAGAATTCCCTATCAAGCTGAACCAGTCTAGGAAACACCTAGTATGATCGGAGCAGGGCAGAAGGGTCAAGGATGAATATCTCAAAAAAAAAAAGCGGGGGCAAGGGGAATCCTAATAAATTACAAGTGTTTATCCATACTGAGAGTTACCTTACAATCCTGTTAGAAGTTAAGTCTGACAAAAGAATAGCTATATAGAAATTAGATTAAACCAAATAATAATAAAAGTTATTTACTCCAGGGGAATATCTTCACCATCAATAACATGTAATTATAGTACACCGTGTGACTCAGTATTTGATATATCCAAAAACCTCTGAGTTATCAAAAATCATGTTATGGTTACATGGGAAGAAATGTGTGGGGCTATAGCCTGAAGAGATTAAGAGAACTGAACCCTCATCTCCCAGAGTAGGGAGTTCATATTTAAAAGAGGAATCCGAAAGGTAGCAAGATTATAATGATGTTATTTAGAAGAAGGAAGGTAAATACTATAGGAAACAGCTATAGAAATGTAGACTGTTAGCCTCTGGAAAGCAAGAATTGAGGGTGTAGTGTAGGTAGAAGAGTGAATTCTCATTTTTGTTAAAATTCTAGTATTATTATTTTACTTTTAAATTATGTACACATACTACATTAATAAAAATTTTAAAAATCAAAAAAGGAAATAGTGTGGTTTGACATCATTGATACTTTTCACTTAACATTCATATGTATGTGATTGAATTGCTTCCCATAGTTGAAAAACAAAAGAAAAAAGAGCCAAAATCTAAAGGGAAATAGCAAAATAATGAAAATAATATAAATATACTTTACTGAGCTTCTAATAGGTTCCAGTGGCAATGCATAATAGATACATAAATTCATTCATTATCTTGTACAGTTCTCAAAACAACCAAAAGTTTTATACTGTCATCTTCAAATTAAGCTGAGCAAAGTGGTTGAAGATTATACAGCTAGGGAACAGGTAAAGCAGGATCCGGCCCCAGGTTTTTCTGAATAAAAATTCCATGCATGTTCCGTTATTCCATTCTTCCTGTTGAGATCCATTGCTGGTTATTTAAGCAGTGTGTGCTAAAGATTGTGGATGGTCCTGGGACAAATCCCGTGGAATGTGCTCACGTCTAAGCCCCAGAATGGTCTCCTGTCATTGTTCCCTTCTGGACAGTTCCTGTCAATGTCAAAGGTGTCATGGGCTGTATGCAATATGGCAGTATACGGCCAAGGAGAAGGCGGCCTCCTACTCTTTTATGTGTTTGTTTGTGGAGGAAGACAAAGAGCGGATATTTACATTAGTTTTTTAGCACTGGTGTAACAAATTACTACGAACTTAGTGGTTTAAAACAACACAAATTCATTCTCTTACAATTCTGTAGGACAGACGTTCAATATGAGTCTCACTGGGCTACAATCAAGGTGTCAGAAAGCCTGTCTTCTTTTGGGGAGGCTCTAGGAGGCTCTAGGGAAGTATCAGAGCCCTGGTGGCACAGCGGTTAAATGTTCAGCTACTAACCGAGAGGTCTGCAGTTTGAACCCACGAGTGGCTATGCAGGAGAAAGATCTGGTGATATGCTCCCATAAAGACTTACAGCCTTGGAAACCCTATGGGGCAGTTTTACTCTGTTCTGTTGGGTCACTATGAGTCTAGGGGAGTATCTGTTTCCTTGCCTTTTCCAGCGTCTAGAGACCTCCTGCATTCCTTGGCTTGTGCCCCTTCCTCCATCTTCAAAGGCAGCAACACAGAATCTCTTTGACCCTTCTTCCATAGTCAAATATCCCTCTGATGCTGAACTCAGTCAGGAAGGGTTGAGATTATAAAGGCCCAAGTTAATAAATGATCCACCAGCATAATCCAGGATAATCTCTCATCTCAAGGTCTTTCACTTAATCACATCTGCAAAGACCCTTTTTCCATGTAAGATGGCAGAATCACAGCTTCCAGGGATGAGGATGTGAACATGCTTTAGGGAGCCATTGTTTTGCTGACCACAATATTTCATCACATAGATTCTGGTTCTCTCAAACAGCTGCTGCAACCCAGGCTGGTGTCTCCCTGGTGCCCTCTGCACTGTACAGCTGGACAAAATGTACAGCGAGCAGCATCTTGCTCCTTTGTACTCAGAGCAGCTTTGCCATGATTCAAACACAGCATAAAAACTACACACTGGAAGCACTCTGCCTGCTCCTTGGTTCAAGGATGATGCTATTGTCCCGCTCCCATTCAAATTTGTGCATTTGGAAGATGTCTCCATTTTCAGATTCTTCATTGTCAGGGAGCGTGAGTCCTCATGTGCAAGAGAAATTCCGTTCCGCTGGGTCTATTAGCTGTCTGTGCGCATTTGAGGATGCCTGGTGTGGTGAGGTTGACGCAATGAATTCCAAGGACACTGCTCAAAATAGTCCCTCTGACTGGGCACAGCTCTGTGTGAGGGAAAGGGTGCCAAGGAGCCTGTTTATTTGTGTGTTTTCAAATCCAAGTGCTGTGAATGGGGGCAGCCTGCTTGAAGGCTTTTGCACCTAAAGGCTGGCAAGTGTGTACTCAAGTTCAGGGATACTCTGCCACCTTGAGCTTCAGTTTCCTCTCTTGTCTGTGAGGAAGATGGTCCCTGGAGCCCTGGTGGCACAGTGGTTAAGAGCTACAAGCTGCTAACCAAATGGTCGGCAGTTCAAATCTACCAGCCACTGCTTGGAAACCCTATGCGGCAGTTCTACTCTGTCCTGTAGGGTCGCTGTAAGTCAGAATCGACTCGACGGTAATGGGTTTTTCTGGTTTTCACTCTATTGGGTACTGTAGATATTAAGCAATAATGTAAAGCTTCTAGCACAATGTCACGGTCATACAGAGCAATCAGGAAATGGTAGCTATTCTAGCTTTAATTTTGTTTAGTCTCCAAAAGGTACAACCATTTTCAACTACTCAGGGCAAAACACGAGGACGTTAGCGGCTCTAGTTACAAAGGCAACTGAAACCTGCCATCTCAGGTCTCTTGGGGAGTGGCAGGCCCATAAGCCAACAATGGCTTTGGACAGTGACCACAGACTTGGGCAGACGTTAGGCTTAGGAGACTCTTCACCAAGAAGGCAGCCTCTGGCCTGGCCCTTAGAGGATTCAAAGGGAAGAAGATGGAAAGGGTATTCCTGGAAGAGGAAGAGCACATGCAAAGGCTAAGAGGCATGACAGGGCCTGGGGTGTTTGAGAAAGAGCCCAAAGCTGGCATGTAGGGAACAACTGAGGTGTAGTCATGCAGCAACTTCTTGTTTCCCAAGCGAAATGAATTGTCCTGACAACGTCCACCAGCCCAAGCCTCCCAGTTGAGGATAGAATATTCTGGCCTTGAAACCAGCAGAGCTATCCCACAGTGCCTACTCCTTGGTACTAGTCAAGAGAAAGTGACTCTCCCTTTTGTTAAGACCCTGCTTTGTCCCCAACATGGATTATGTGCAGAACACGCACCATTTCCTGTCATCTTCACCACCTCCTTGAGCGGCACATGCCATTAGCCAATGTTACAGGACAAAGCACAAGTTCAGAGAGGTTAAGTAACTGTAGCAAGCTCACCGAGCTAGCGGCACACTTTTCCACCCAGGTCAGTCATCCTCTTTCCACCCGCTTCTCTGCCTGTCTCTCCCTTCTGGGCCTTCTTCTTCCCATCTCCACAACCAGGCTCTCCAGATCACCAGGTTCCAGAAGCATGTGCCTCCCCCCAGTTTCACAATGTGATTTCTTTTTCTGATTTCAAACCAATTTAAAACTATCAGAGACTCATATTCTAAACTCTTCACACTGGTGGAGACCATAGACTATTCTATCACACTCCTTTGGCTGGCACTCAGGTTCTGCCTAAGCTGATCTTACCCTTCCTCTAGGGCAACATCTCCACTTCTCATTGCCTTTTTGTGGCTCTCCTTCTACCCTGGACTATTCTCCATCTCTAGATTTGCTCTTAATCCCCTGCCCCATGCCTTTATTCACTGGGATCTCTGTTTTTGCAATTTTCACCCCTTCTTCCAGTTCCGTATTCCAAACTCCACCTGTTCATTGAGGCTTAGTTTCCCTAGCATCTTCTCCAGGGAGCCTTTCCTGATTTACTCTCATAGAAGAAGGATTTATCCAGGTCAGGCATTGACAAATTATGGCCCATGGGCCAAATTCAACCTGTCACCTGTTTTTGTAAATAAAGTTTTATTGGAACACAGCTAGACCTTTCTGTTTATGCACTGTCTGTAGCAACTTCTGCCACAATGGCAGGCTTGAGGAGTTGTAAGAGAATGTGTGGCCAGAAAAACAGAAAATATTTACTATCTGACCCTTTACAGAGAAGTTTATTGGCCCCCACTCTAAGCCCTGAACCCCAATCACTTTATGGCATTGAGTTTTCTTGATGACAGGGTTTAAGTGCAGCTGCTGATGACAGTAGTCCCTGTGTGGTGCAAATGTTTAGTGTATTTGGCAGCTAATTGAAAGGCTGGCAGTTCAAGTCCCCAGAGGCACCTTGGAAAAAAGGCTTGGTGATCTACCCAAAAAATCAGCCATTGAAAAGCCTATGGAGCACAATTCTACTCTGACACTCTTAGGGGCACCAGGAGTTGGAGTCCACTTGAGGGCAGTTGGCTGACAGTTGATGAGAGCAGCATGCGTGTATGTGAGAGAGAAAGAAATAGAGAGAGAATGTGTGTATGCACGTTCGGGGTCTCCCACCAACCCCACCACAGGCAGGAAGCTTCCAGGTTAGAACTGCCAACATTTGGGGAGACTTGGTATCATTCATAAGCAGTGAAAAGACTACAGATTTGGGTGTCACAAAGCATATTACCTGTGCATCCTTGGGCAAACCAGCCACCCTCTCTTCTCCTCACTTTTCTCAGATACCCCTCCTGGGAATACCACTCCTGGCTTTAGAGGAAGACACGTGTACTCCTGTTCTGGTGAAGACACTTCCTCCATTTCTCCTGCATTTCCACCATACCGACTCTGTAATGGCTGGCTTAGCCCTGAGACCAATTCTTCCTTGACATTAATGCGGAAATCCTTGACATTGAAGCTGAAGCCGGGAATGGGGGGTGGGGGAGGGAAGGCACCTTGAACTCAGCCCGCCAACTCCTTTCACAGAGTGAGTCTCCCATAGCAGGGAACTTCCTGTCATTAGCAGCCTGGGTCGGTTCCAGCTGGTGCCCTGGAGAGGAGGGGTTTCTTATCCATTACCAGCCTCCGAAGCCAGCCTGTCCCCCCCAGGATTAAGATCTTATAAACATCAGCCAGTCCTCAGGGGTGATCTGCTGAGGGCCCCCCATTGATTCCAGATGGAGGAGAGACTTGTTTTGAGGAACAAATGTTAACTGTCTCTTTTCAGCAAGGAAAAACAACAGCAGCACAACCACAAGGAACAATCCTACGTGAAACGCCTCACACAAACCAAGTGATTTTCTTTCTAAGCCTTGGAGACCGAGAGGTTCTTTTTAGGGACTGTGAGCAGAGAGCATCATGACTAAGTGTTTTGTGCCCTTTGGAGCACCCCACCAGGGCCAGGACAGAGACAAGGGGCAGGGCAGGCTCTGGAGGTTTCATGTGAAAATCTGCCATCACGGAGAGAAGCCAAAGAATAACCAAGTGGCCATCTTTATATGGAAGCTGCACTCACAAAGAAAGGTTTTAGCTCGCTTAATTTTCCTCCTATGGATTGTGCAGCAATTCTTGCCTCTATCTGGGCTTTGCCAACCCCCAGCAGACTCTGATATAGTGCTGTTCTTTTCAGTGAGAAGCAAACAGCCCATCTGCTGGGACTCCTGACATCTTCTGTCTCTAGTGGAGAAGCTTCTAGCTCCTAAGCTCAGGCCACTGCTCACACAAGGAGTGGTGGACACAGTCCTTGCTTCCATGTATTCCTCAGACCACCACCAACATAGTGACCTCTCTGTGGGCCATGACACGGTTTATTCAAATCACATAAAACATTGGTAGGAATTTGTGTTCACTTCTAAAGATATAAATAACCCAATTCACAATCTGTAAATTACCTGGAATTCCTAATTTTAGAGGCACTTTGGAATAACTGAAAAACCATGGGTTCTAAATTGAGACAACTAAGGAGATTCCACTTGTGTTCACTGGGCTTCTGACCCAGCTGTTCTCTCCCAAGAGTTGGCCTCCTTCTGGGATCCCCATACTTAACTCTGACTCTGAGGTTCTCTTTGTAAGCCTGTAACCAAGCACAGGAGCCCTGTGGCACAACAGTTAAGTGCTCAGCTGCTAACCAGAAGGTTGAAGTTTGAACCTACCCAGCGACTCCATGGGATGAAGACCTGGCAATCTGCTCCTGTAAAGAGTACAGCCTAGGAAACTCTATGAAGCAGTGGGTGTTGCTAGGAGTTGAGAATAGACTCAATGGCACCTAACAACAACACAACAACTAACCTAAAGGTTGGTGGTTCAAACCCTCCCAGAGGCACTGTAGAATCCTTATGGAGCAGGTCTATTCTATCATATATAGAGAGAGTCAGTACCAACTGGACAGCACCTAACAACAACAACCAAGAGCAAAGAGCAAGTGTGTCTCTTCGAGCCTGGGTGGTTGCCCCATCAGGCATTCTTCCCTACCTCCCAGACCATGGCAGGACTGTCCAGCCCCATTCCCAAGGCCCCCATGCTCTCTTACACCCCTTGTGTTGGTTTTCCATGCCTCGTAACAAATTACCATAAACTCAGTAACTTCAAACACTACCCATTTACGAGCTGACAGTTCTATAGTCAGAAGCCCATCTGTCGGCTAGGGTCCTCTGCTCAGGTTCTTGGGAGGCTGACTATCCATGTACTGAGGCTTCCAGACCCAGAAAGTATCATTATCCAGACAAGCAAATAAACCAACCATAAATCTCGAGCATTTACTCCGGGCCTGGTGCATTCCATGAATTCTCTCATCTGATTTCTCTAAAACTCTACAAGGTAAGCATTGTTACTGTTCTGTGTTTCACGAAAGAGGAAACTCAGTCTTTGGGAGGTTCAGTAACCTATTTGGTGCCATGCCGATGGGGAGTGGGTGAAGCTGGATTTGAACAAAAAGAGTCTGGCTCCACAGCCGATGCATGACCACGGTGCTATGTGCTGCGTTGTAATAAAGCGTGTGCACTGAACATCTGGTCCAGGAATGCGTGTACTGAGCATGCTATTGGGAAAGCCAGAGCTCTGTGGGCTAACAACATACTTTTGAGCAGCATTAACCTGTCTGGGCATTGGAAGGAACCTGACTATCCTATGGGCCCCTTTGAAGCAGAAGGACAGGAGGAGTTGTGGCAGGGGACACACGGAGGTGCAGGCTCCTTTCGTGGGCCAGGGCTCAAGGACTATTTTAGTCATCTAGGGCTGCTGTAATAGAAATACCACAAGTGGATGGCTTTAACAGTTTAGTCTCTCACAGTCTAGTAGGCTAGAAATCCAAATTCAGGGTGTCAGCTCCCGGGGAAGGCTTTCTCTGTTGGCTATGGAGGAAAGTCCTTGTCATCAGTCTTCTCCTAGACTAAAAGCTTCTCCACACAGGAACCCCGGATCCAAAGGACTCACTTTGCTCCTCACACTGGTTTCTTGGTGGTATGAGGTCTCCCTGTCTCTCTGCTCCCTTCTCTTTTATATCTCAAAAGAGATTCGTTCAAGACACAATCCAATCTTGTAGAGTCCTGCCTCATTATCATAACTGCTACCTATCCCATCTCATTAACATCATAGAGGTAGGATTTACAACACATAGGAAAATCACATCAGATGACAAAATGGTGGACAATCGCACAATACTGGGAATCATGGCCTAGCCAAATTGATACACATATTTTTGGGGGACACAATTCAATCCATGACAGGGACCAATGCAGACAAAGACCTCTGCACACTAAGACTTTCCCTAAAGCTTGTTAAGCTATGACTTGGTAGAGCAGATCTCATAACATCTAGATGTTTATCACACATTTTCCTTTTCATTCATTCACTCATTTAATCAGTCAACCAGCCTTCATGGAAACCTCTCCATGGCAAGCCCTCTGCTGGGTTACTGGGGCTATAGGGATGAATCAGGCACCATCCATGCACTTGAGGGATTCACGATCACATTGAGGAGACATAGCTCCAAGGGTATCATTGTAATAGAGAGAGAAAAGTGTCAAGATAGAGGTTCACACACAGTGGTGGAGAGAGAGCAGTTCAGATCTTTCCTGTAAATGGTGGTCTGTGTTAGGATGGTTGACATTTTCAGGAGGATCCTTGAGTTGGTCTTAAAAATGAGAGCATGCTATTCCACGCAGAAAGAACTTATGAGTAATGGCACGGAAGCCTACAAACAGCATGACTCAATTAAGGAGCTGTAAGGAAATCATACTGCTCTAACAAAAGATGGTGAGGAAGGGAATGATGAGGCCAGAAAGATAAATAGGGGGCAGATTACAGTGGTTTTTATCACCACTTAGATGAATTGGAGGGAGCAGACTATGTGTGCAGATATCACCTTATAAACATGTCATCACGGAGGAGTCTGGTTACAAACAGGAATCCCTTTGCCCAAAGGACACACCTGACTTCAGGCTGAGAAACCAGTCTTGGCTACTAATGGGATAACAAAAGAGAAGGGTGTGAAGCCAAGTCCCATCAGCGCACTAGAAAGACTGCTTGATCAGCTCTCCAAAGTAAGGAGCATGGCAAGGCCCGCAGGAATCCAGGCACTGCTTCTCTGTAGTAATGCAATTAGGTGTGACTTTGGGCAAACAGAAGACACACGCTAATGGAAGAGTTGCATGAAGGGTAGACACAAGGAAGTAAACTCACTCAACACTTCCTACTACTCAACTGTGTGTGTGTGTGTACTACATGGTTAACAAAACAAAATTATGAGTTATGGATTATGGGGTAATAAATTATCAGTTATGGATTGAGGGATAAAGGATTATCAGTATAAATTATGGGGTAAAGGATTATCAGAAATAGATTATGGGGTAAAGGATTATCAGAAATGGATTATGGGGTAAATAATTATCAGAAATGGATTACAGGGTAAAAGATTATCAGAAATGGATTAGAGTGTAAACGATAATCAGTTATGAATTACAAGGTAGAAGATGACCAGTAATGGATTAAGAGGTTGAGGATTACCATTTATATATTATGGGGTAAAGTGGTTATGGATTATGGGGTAAAGGATTACCAGTTATGAATTACATGGTAAAGGAATATCAGTTATGGATTATGGGGTAAAAGATTATCAGAGATGGTCTGATGTGCAGCCCATTTCTCAGTACAGCATTGGAATGGGGACGAGTCCATAGATGGGTGTCCTGATGTCAGGAGTCTGTGGCACTAGCCTTAATATGGCTTCCAAGTATTGATCAAGCTACTTCTCCTCTCATGGTCCAGGTTCCTCATCTTGGAAACCAGGTCTTTGTTGTCCTTAAGTGCTTAAGTATGATTCTCACCTTGGAGTCAGTCAAACACACACATACACCTGTACATATATACACATATAATTTTTTTTAATTTCTTTTTTTCTCTTTGACCCCTGTATAAGAGGGAAGACAATGTAATGTGTCAGAACACGTCAACCGGGGTTACTTCCACTCCTGACCCACCACTCACTATTGGGCCACATATGGCCAATCTTCTCACTGCACTGAGACTCAGGTTCCCCATCTATGAGATGGGCATTGTTGTATCTGCTCTCCACCTCTGTGCACGGACCTCTATCTTATCCCCTTTCCCCCTATTACAATGATATCCTTGGAGCTACATCTCCTTCATGAGCTCATGAATTCATCGAGTGCATGGACCATGCCTGATCCATCCCTCTAGCCCTGCCACAGAGCAGAGAACCTGCCATAGAGAAGCTTCCGTGAAGGTTGGTTGAGTGATTGAACGAGTAAATGAAGGGAAAGGGACTGTTCTGAGAACTAGAGAGCGTGAGTCATATAAAACTTTGTGCAGAGCCAGTGTCCAGGGAACTGTAGCAGGACAATGAGCTGGGATTCTGGCTCTTTTGAGCACATGAGGATGGAGTGATCTACTTGGCAGAAAACTGTCAGCTGGACACCTGGACTCTCATTGCAGCCTCCTCATGAATAGCTGCTGTCTCCATTGTGTGGAGTTTTGTCCCCTCACACCCTACATTCACCGCATTGTAGGGCTTATTCCCCTGGGCTGTTGGGGAGACCAGGACAAGGTGGTCAAAGACAAGAGTAGAGCAACAAAGCAAAGGAGCCTGTGGGGCTGTTGTTAGTAGGTGCCCTTGAGTTGGCTCCCACCTATGGCAACCCTATGTACAACAGAATGAAACACTGCCCAGTCCTGTGCCATTCTCACAATCGTTACTATGTTTGAGGCCATTGCTGCAGCCACTGTGTCAATGTATCTTGTTGTGGGTCTTCCTCTTTTTCACTGACCCTCTACTTTCAAGCATGATGTCCTTTTCCAAGGACTGGTCCCTCCTGATAACACGTCCAAAGTATATGAGATGAAATCTCTCCATCCTCACTTCTAGGGAGCACTCTGTCTGTACTTCTTCCAAGATAGATGTGTTTATTCTTCAGGCAGTCCACGGTATATTCAATATTCTTTGCCAACACCACAATTTAAAGGCATCAATTCTTCCATCTTCCTTATTTATTGTCCAGCTTTCACATGCATATGAGGTGACGGAAAATATCATGGCTTGAGTCAGGCGCACGTTAGTCCTCAAAATGACATCTTTGCTTTATAACACTTTAAAGAGGTCTTTTGCAGCAGGTTTGCCGGATGCAATGAGTCCTTTGATTTCTTGACTGCTGCTTCCACTGTCCATGATAGTGGATTCAAGTAAAATGCAATCCTTGACTATTTCAATTTTTTCTCTGTTTATGATGATGTTGCTTGTGGGTCCAGTTGTGAGGGTTTTATTTTCTTTGTGTTGAGGTATAATCCATGCTGAAGGCTGTGGGCTTTGATTTCCTGACTGCTACTCCCATGGACGTTTCATGGGGGCTAGGGAAGAAGAAAATAAGGAGGAGGAAAGTAGGACAACAACAAGAAGAATGAATCCAAAGAACGGAAAGGGAAAACATCAAAGGAAGAAACGGCACTTAATAAAGCAAAGAAGAAGAAGACTTGGGGGCAGGCAAGGCAGGAGGAGAAGAGATGGTGTTGCAGACAATTGTCTAGTTGGAGACCTGAGTGTATTTGGTCAGCATGCGTGGTCTGGGCCCAGGTCTGCCCCTCACTGGTGTTCTGGCCGTGTAATCTAAATGTCTCTGAGCCTTACTCTTCTCATCTGTAAAATGGAAATAGTAATATTATTCACCTATAAAGGGTGTGGAGAGCAAAGAAATTGATAATAATACGCAAAATATCTAGCACAGTGCCTGTGATAAGGGCCAACAGCTATGACTTATATTATACTAACACCTATCAGCATCACAGAGGTGGGGATTCAGGGCTAGAAGGGGCAAAGCCTCCAAACACACACCCTGCCTGTGACATAGCAGACCAAGAGCTCTGTCAGCAGGCTGTAGGAAGCGTCTTCTCTTCCTCAGCCAGGGGAGCGGTGGGGAAGGAGGGTGGGTCTTCACAGCCAGTAGTAGGTCCCTGTCTTGGTTGGACCAGGGGCCCTGGCTGCTCCGTGGTCACTGGCTAGGTGCTGTCACTGAAGGTGGAGTCAGAAGGTGGGCAGAGGGCTGTGGAATTTGAAATGGACTCAGTTGAAGGCGACACAGGGTGAAATTAGTAATTCCCTCTTAGGACCCACTGGTAAGATCTCTGCGATAGGGTGTGGCCTCAACTGAGAGGAAGAGTGGGTGAGCATGCAGCTGGGGTGCTTGTGTGGACAGGGTGTGTGTGTGCTTGTGTGCACATGTGTGAGTGTGAGCTTGCTTGTAGAGGATGCATGCATATGGATATGCTTGTGTGCACATATGTGCATGAGTTCCTGTGTGGGTGAGCGTGTATATAGGCACACTCAGTCTAAGATGGGAAGAATCTGACCAAATGGATAGATGAGGACTGCGTGAGAGACAAGTTTTAGCACATCTGGGTGTCATTGTGGGTACCCGACGTTTTCCCTTGACTGACATCCTGGCCATTCAAACTCCAGAATCCAGTGAGAAAGAAAAATCAAAGAGTATGCTCAAATTTTTGACTCCACATTTGCTGTATCCAAAATAGTCAAAGCTGGCACAGGTTAGCGTGGACCCTGAGGGACCCCCACTACTCAGCCCAGAGGGAGAGGAAGAGGGCCTTCTCTCCACAAGCACCAGCAGCCCCGTAGTTGACTCCAACTCATGGCGACCCCATGTGTGTCAGAGCAGACCGGTGTTCCATAAGGTTTTCAGGGGTTGCTTTTTCAGAAGTAGATAACCAGGCCTTTCTTTCAAGGCACCTCTAAACCAAACTAAACCCATTGTTGTAGAGTCGGTTCAAAGGCTTCAGTTCTTCAGTCTTCTTTATCCATTGTCCGGCTTTCACATGTGTATGAGGTGACTGAAAACACCATGGCTTGGGTCAGGTGCACCTTGGTCAAGTGTGAGCCTGGGCAGGTTTTATTTTTACTCCTCCGAGCCATGGTCTCCTCATTGTCAATGGCTGCAAACATTGCCTCTCCCTCCTGGATTTGCTGAGAGGATTGAGTCAGATGGCAGCTAAGTGCTTTGACAGGCCCTCACTCATTTTGTAAGCACTCAGTAAAAATTAATCATTGTTATTATTATTATTGGCAGAAAGGGGATGTGACCGTGAAAGATGAGAAAACGGAAATGTAAGAACCCCATGAAGGCATCATCTCGTTCATGGAGGGCCTGCAGACTTTGCCCACAAACTGCAGTGTGAATTGGTTTCCACAAAAGCCGTGCTGAAAGTGCATGGCTTGTTCTATAAAAGGGTGTCTGTAGAGGTAGCTTTAGATGTGACAAGTCACCAACACCGCACTGCAAGCCACACTAAAACCTTAACACGTCTCGTCCTAATTTACAGATGTGTCACTCGAGGCTCATGAAGGGCAGCATCCTGTCTGAGGTCACAGGGATAGTTAGGCTAGAGCTGGGGCTAGAACCCGGGCCTCCTGGGTCTCAGGGGCTCCTGTCGGCCTCCTTCCTTTCTGGAAGCTAAGAGAACTCTGGAGGTCAGTGCCCTTGTTTTTCCTGTTCAGGGAGGCCAACCCAGCTCCCCGGGAGCCCAGTCCTATCCTGGGGCACTTGGCAGGGGAGCCCTCACCCTAGCTTTGCAATCAATCCCGCCCTTGGGAAACCCACGAAGAGTGAGGTGAGTGCCCCGCCAGCCCGCCAGCTGGGAGAAGAGAGAGTTCAAGTAGTTCTTGCAAAAATTATGCAAAAGCCCTGAGTCACCCACCACACAAGGGAACAAGGCCCCAGGCCTCTCTCCTCAGGTTGCAAGGGGCCACCCCCACACTCCAACCTTACTGAAGGAACACAGTGAACAGAAGCAGCTGGAAAGAATGAGGGGTTCCCTGCCCAGAAATAGAGAAGTGGGACAAGTGTGAAAGAGGTCAAATCAGGCTCTGGGGCCTCCATGCAGATGTAGAGGCTGGCAAGTCCCAAGTCCATGTGTCAGGCGTCAGGCTGGGGGCTTCTCCTGACTCATGTAGCTGCAGGGGCTAAGGAACCCAAGATCTGTAGGTCAGACCACAGGCCTCTGGCTCATCGGCTCTGGAGACTGATGAATCCCAAGATTGGCAGGTATTACAGCAGGCCGCTGGCTCCAGTCCCTAGAGCCAGAGGTCGGATGATGATGAGACAGATGCAGAATACAGAGCAAGCTTTACCAGAACATCGTTGTATATATATTGGATTCAGGCCACAATCCCGAGGAAACTCCCCTTATAACTGATTGACTGATCACATGAGATCACATCATGGAGGATGACTACATCATTACACAGTAGCCAGATTTCATCACTACATAATTGCCAAACTACATCACTACAGCACTGCCAAACCACTGAGAATCTTGGCCCAGCCAAGTTGACATACAACCTTAACCATCATGATAGACTCTGTCATCACTCTGGGGCCAGGAAGAAGTAGTTTGGTCTTTTCCGTTTTTCTAACCATTTGTACAAACCTGAGTAGGAAAAGGAAACAAAAAACTACAAGTGAAACAGCATTGACTGAACACCTTTGATAGAGAGGAGGGACTCATTCTCCCCACGTTGCACTCGAGGAGTCTGAGGCCAGCAGAGGTGAATTGGACCACGTGTATGCTTCAGATTGCAGCCAAGTGCTTAGCCATTGCTCCATCAAGATGACAGCCTTGGAAACCCGATGGGGCAGCTCTACTCTGTCCTATAGGGTCGCTGTACGTCAGAATAGACTCGGTGACACTCAGCAAGAACAATAAGTACCAACAAAGCTTCAGAGATGAGTTTTCAGAGCAGACACAGGCAGTTCAAGGGCGTTTTCTATAGTGTCCCCTGTCCCTCCTGCTGACATGTCTCTAGTGTCTCACTCCCTCTCTCCAGGGTGCCTTTATGTCTGCTCTCTCTAATGAAGCCTCTGGCCACCCATGCACAACCATGCATCTAAAGACTCCTACCAGGTATGACAAATAGGTGGCCCTGCCTGAGAGGGGCTGAGAAGAGCTCCACATTTTATTGATTTGGGCTTTGGGAAACTGTCTTCCGTATTCATTTCTCACCTCTGCTGCATTCAAAAGAGGTGAAATTTAAGTATTAATCAAAATCATACAAATGAGGCAAAAGTGCCAGCCTGCACGTGGGCCACACTAATTACTTTCAGCAGGCCTAGCCTCTTCCAGGGTGTGGGGTGGGGTGTGCACCCCTCTGCTCCATCCCGATCACCAGCGCCCCAGAGGGACTGGCTTTAATTAATCCTCTGCTACTGTTGAAATTGCATGGTCCTGAGGGGAGCCCTAACTAAGCAGGAATATTATTTTAAACACACACTGTAAACAATACTCGAACCCTGGAGGATTCTGGGGTGTGTGACTTTGACCCCTTCACTGCCAGTGTCGGAAGCCCTTCACTTTTCGTCACCTCCTCAGCTAAGCCCTTTATTTTTCTGTACCCCTTTCTGTTCAGTTGATTTTCAGATGCTAAGGTGAGGAGGTCAGAAGAAAAGAATCACCAACTGTGATGGCCATCTTAGCTTCTCTATAAATGACTACTCACAATTTTCTTAGAATATCCTCACTTGTATAGTAATAGCAATAATAACAAGAACTAACACTGATAGACTGTCACTGTTCTGAGATCTATGACAGGCACTCTGTCAGCATTGGTTACTATTATACGTTATATTTGCATATCTGTATATAAACTACTTGCCTTTGAGTCAATTCCAACTCATGGGGACCCCATATGTGTCAGAGTAGAACTGTGCTCCGTAGATTTTCATTGGCTAATTTTTCAGAAGTAGATCACCAGGCCTTTCTTCTGAGATAAGTCTGGGTAGACTCGAACCTCCAACCTTTTTGTTAGCAGCCTAGCTCATTAACCATTTATACCGACTGGGGATATGTTTATACATACATATATACATGCATACATACAGAAGGTCACTATGAGCTGGAGCCAAACGGACAGCAATGAACAACATTTGTATGTTTTCGTGTGTGTGTCTGTGTGTGTGTCTGTGTGTTCTCTAGAAAAGGACATCATGTTTGGTAGAGTATCAGTGAAAATGAAAGAGACCCTCAATGAGACGAATTGACAAGGTAGCCACAACAATGGGCTTAAACATATCAATGCCCCCGAAAGTGGCCAGGACCAAGGGATGGTTTATTCTGTTTTAAGTAAGGGGTCATGAGTCAGAGCCAAGTCAGTGCCAACTAACAGCAACAAGAGATAGACAGATGGAGAGATAGACAGACAGATAGATAGATATTTACATTTTAAGCCTCAACAACCTTATGAGAGAGGCATTATTCTGAATCTTATTTTATAGCTTGAGAACAGCAGGCACAGAAAGCTAAGTAACCTTCCCAAGGTCACACAGCCAATACAGGACAGACCCGGGCTTTGAACCCTGGCAGTGTGGCTTAGCTAGTACATTACATCAGGCTGACCTTTCATTCTTTCGAAGCTTCTAATTTTATTCAGTCATTTGTGACACTAAAGTCCAAACCAGGTTCAACTCTGACAGACCATAGGCTCTTTTGAAAGGTAAGTGCACACAACTTCTTTTTTGGCTTTGTCCTCTTTATTTATTTATTTATTTTTTCCTTTCCATCTACAATTACTTAATTGCATGCATAATTACTTGCATGGGAAATTGACTCCCTAGTATCAGACGAGCACTAGCAACCTCACGTACTGTCCCCGAGGCCTCTCGCAAGGTGGGATGGATCATTCAGAAGGAGCTGCTTTCTTTGGAATTCTTTAAAAAATGACCTGCTTTCCTTCCGAAGAGCCAGAGAGGGGATCTGGGGAGTGCTTTCCCCTAAAGGCTCCCCTGAGATCTCTGTGAACTTGGCAAACTTGCTCGGAATTACCCCAAAAGAGCAATTTGTTCCCTAGCAAAACAGGATAATTGTCTGGGGCAGACCAAGGCTGCTGATGCACAGGTCAACAGAACGGGAGGGGGCATGCACTCCGGAGAGAGTCTGTTTGGGAAACAATTATCTGGCTTCCTTTGAATCAAAGATAGTCCTGCACTCTGTGTGCACGCGCAGAGATCAAATACAGCGTCCTGTCTCCACAGATTCTTTTCCTTTCAGGAAATTATTCATTGATAAAGCTGCTGGCCCAGACAGCCGGCTTCCTTACAGGAACTGTGCTTTGCTTTCTGAGAAGAAGCCAACCAGGCAGCCACAGTTATTGCTCTTAATGGTGTTCTTCCCTTTGGAGAACCGTCCCCTTCTCTTCTGCCCAACTTGCATCATCTCAAAGAAAAGGAGCAGCAACTTATTCTCCCAAAGGAATGAAGACGGCTTCTCTACTGCTACTCGGGTAATGGGGTCACTTTGCAGCTTGCTTCAAATGTGCAGAAACCAGGGCTGTGATTGCTGCAGGAATTCATTCATTCTGCATCCAGTCAATACCAGCCTGGACTTGGCATAGTGCTTGGTGCTGAGATTTTAAAGAAATGAGGGGATGATCCCCGTCCTCCAGTGTGTCATTGTCTAGGTATGGCAAACAGATCCTATCTCACAAGGCATAGGGAACCAATGGATACTCACCAGCTGGACTCCTGATGGGTGGAAAACAATGCTGCTATTAGTTAGTGTGGTCCCTCATTGCCCAGGAAAGAAGAGAAGTCTTTATCATGCAGTTGTCTTCTTGGGTTCTAGTGAATGCCTAGAGACGATTTAGTCCAATTGTCGCATTGTACAAGGATGGAAATTAAAGTGCAGAGTCAGCAATGCTTTGCCTAAGGTTGAGTTGAGACTGGGATGGCAAAAATTAACCAGGGCAAGGATAGATCTAGAGTCTGTGGCCAGAGCAAGCAAGAGATAGAGAAGTCAGAGAAGCTGTATGTGCATGAGAATTGTGTGGTTCTAGGGAAGCAGGGTCAAGTCCAGAAAGGACCACCTGATCAAGAAAAAGAGACCAGAGAGTCAGAAAGAGTAGGGTTGGGACCGGCTGAATGGACATCAAGCCCTAGTGCTGGGCCAGAGTTATTTTATGCATTCTTAGTTCCCTAGTTCCATCGGTAATTGCAGACAGAAAGTATTTAAAAAATTTAGAAAAACTGTTGGCCATGATTGGGGCTAAATAAAAAAATAAAACAAAATTCTCAGGAGTCTATTTGAATTTTTGGCATTCATAGCTCTCTCCAATCCTTCATGATAAAATATATTAGCAAGAAGGTAAAAAAGAGCCAGTTCTTAACTAAATCCAAGAAACTGCACTGTTCCTACCCCAAAATATTTCATTTTATGTGATCATCTCATTAAATCTTTCCAAAAAAGATTTCTTGCACGGTGTCATTGTCTCTGTATTGATGAAGAAACAGAGGCTCAGGGAGGATGAGGGATCTGCTAAGTCTCAGCTAAAGAAAGAAGCTCTGCTTTAAGGCCACGTCCTCCTCCTGACATCTCTGCAATCCCTCCCCCACAGTCTGAAAAGCTCTTTGTTAGATGCTTTCTTGTTTGACCTACATGAATCCCTGTTTCATAGGTGACCAAACCAAGCCTGAAAGGAGTTAAATAAGATCACCAAATTCATATAGCTACAAGGACAGAAGGAATCCTGGTGGCATAGTGGTTAAGCACTCAGCTACTCACTGAAAGGTGGGTGGTTGGAACCCACCAGCAGCTCAGAAAGAGAAAAGTCCTGGTGATCTGCTCCTATTACAGCCTTGCAAATCCTATGGCGAAGGTCTTCTCTGTCCTTTAGGGTCTTTAAGAGTTGGAACTGATTCGATGACACCTGATAACAACAATAGTAAGGACAGAGCCAAACTTAGAAATTTGGGACATCATGTTTTCTGCTCCCATCTACTGCTCCTTGTATGAAATTTAAAGATTAACGACAGAAGGTAGAATTATATCAGGATGAGGTACACAGGACTTCAAGTAGTCAAAGCCTGTTTAAAGATTGCTTTCTCAGAATTTCCTTGACTATTGGACAACTCAACAAATTGGCATAGACAAGCACTCACTATGACATTTCTGTCCTCTTTGAATTTTTTCTTAATGTGACTGTCTAATGTACAAAGAAAGAGTACCAGACAATTCTGCATCACCATCATAAAATTTGTTTTCCCGCCTGTGCCTCCGAAAGCAAAAATCATGCACATGTTTTATAACGACACAGTAAACTTGATCAGAGAAGTCAATTCCAGCTTGAATCCATTGCTCTCTTCTGAGAACTCACACATACACACATGTGCACACATGCACACATACATTTAAAATAAAGAAGAGAAGACCATCTTCAGTACAACGGAGAAATGGCCACAACCACAAACTATGGAGACTTTCTGCCAAATACTATTAAATTTGAACCCAAATGTGGAAGGATGGACGGAGCCAATATAGACATCCTCAGACTGGCTGGAAGGCAGCTTTCTTTAAAAACCCTCTAAAAGTTGCTCTCACAGTCCTCAAAGTCATTCAGTGGCCCTAGATCTAGACTTGTGGATTAGACACAGGGTGAAAAAGGAGAAAAAGAAAACAGTAAGGGAATATTTCTATGGAGGCCTAGGTTTGTGCCATATTATGGCACAGTTGATGGAGCTGAAAGAGGAGTAACCACACAGGCGCACCGTCTCAATTTTCTGTGATCCTGTCTCTGAGCCAAGGGAGAATGATGGAGATCAGGCAAGGTGATGAAGGGAGAGGAAGCCACAGTCAACATATCACAGCACAAGCAGCTGTACATTATGGTTTCATGTAATGGTTCAGAGCACCTGA
>NW_004443981.1:14512329-14513505 GCF_000243295.1 Trichechus manatus latirostris
TGAATGTTCATAGCAGTATGATTTATAATAGCCAAGAGGTGGAAACTATCCAAATGTCCATCAACCTATGAATGGTAAACAAAATGTGCTATAGACATACCATGGAAAATTACTCAGTTATCAAAAATGAATGAAGTACTGATACATGCTGCAACATGGCTGAACTTCAACAACATGATGCCAAGTGAAAGAAGCCAGTCACGAAGGTGGCATATTGTATGATTATATTTATATGGAATATCCGTGAATATCTATAAAAAATCCTTAGAGACAAAAAGCAGATTGGTGGCTACCTGGCACTGGTGGAGAGGAGAATGAAGAGTGACTGTTTAATGGGCATGGGGTTTTCTTTTGGGCTGATGAAAATGTTTTGAAACCAGATAGAGGTGGTGGTTGTGAAATATTATTAAAGTACGGAATGTCCTTGAATCGTACGTATTAAAATGGTTAATTTTATGTTATGTGAATTTTACCTCAAAGAAAAAAAAAGATAGTAGATTAGAAACAACCAGAAAAATAGAGAAATAAACCAAACTAAAATAGAGACATAGAACTGACAGATGAGTGATGGAGAAGGAACATACTCTTGAGAAAATTACAGTCTCTCGAAGGGGGAAAAAATGAAAATGTCTAGAGAAGGAAGTGCTTCATTCTGTTGTAGATAGGGTCACTACAAGCTGGAACCGACTCAACAGCACCTAACAATAACAACAACAGGAGAGAAGTTATTACCCATAAGGAAAAGAGATTCAGTGTATCAATAAAGAGTATATAGGATCAAGATGGCAGAACCAGTGGCCATGGGAAAATACTCAGTGGTATAATTTAACAGAACTTCATTTTTCTATGGACTTGAATTTGGAGATTAAAAATACACACTGAGCCCCAGAGAAGAATTGGACAGAGGTACTCAGCACCAAGGTATATAAAAATTACTGACTAAGGATGAATACTGAATCCTATGGGCATCAAGGCAAAATAATCGTCACCATCATCATCATCATCATCTAGTTACTTACAAAGAAGAAAGCAATCAAGTTTGCTGTAGACTTCTCCACAGCAAAAGCCAATGGAAGAAGACTGGAAAATAGTGTAGATAAAGTAAGTCTTCAGGAAGTGATGTGTTCCAAGAATTCTAGCTTGTCTAACTTTCTCAGATGTATAGAATCTTGTTTT
>NW_004443981.1:14518215-14519805 GCF_000243295.1 Trichechus manatus latirostris
ATTACAGCCTTGGAAACCCTATAGGGTAGTTCTACTCTGTCCTATAGGGTCACTATGAGTCTGAATCGACTCAACAGCAAAGGGTTTTTTAATGGGTCTTCCATTCCTGAGGATCAGGCTACTCAAGCAGCCACAATGGTGCAAAGGGAGAGAAAAGTGTGTGTGTGAATTTGGGGGACAGTGGGGACTCACTAGAGTGACATACCAACTCTCCAAAGAAAGTACACAAGGAGGCTCCAGCCCCTTCACCTATGAGCTGGCGCCTGTTTGGGGCCTTCTCTACTGGCTGCTAGCCTCTAGATTTTGGCCCCATTCCCTCCCAGGTGAACTTGCATTGTTGTAATCAATCCTCATGACCAGCCCATCTGATTACCATGAGGATCAAATGAGATCGCTGATGGCATATCCAAAAAATCAACTCATAGGGTTTTCAATGGCTGTAATGTTACGGAAATAGATCACCAGGCTTTTCTTCCTCAGTGCTGGGTGATCTGAACAGACAACCTTTTGGTTAGTAGTAGAGCGCAAACCATTTGCACCACCCAGGGACCCGATGGCACAGAAAGACCCAACCACTTGCGTCGAGTCGATTCCGATTCATGGTGACCTCATGTGTGCAGAGTAGAATGGCTCCACAGGGTTTTCAAGGCTGTGATCTTTCCAAGGCAGATTGTCAGGCCTTTATTCCAAAGCATCTCTGGATGAGTAGGTTCAAACCGCCAACCTTTCTGTTAGTAATTGAACAGTTAACTTTTTGCGCCAACCAGGGACTCCTGGTGGAGTATAGAAGGTGTTTAATAAATAGTCACTGAATGAATGACTGAGTGGGCTTGGCCCAGAATAGGCACTCATAAAATAGATGCTATCATTATTGTTGTCAGATACTAAGGCATAGTTGTCCCATAGTGGGCTTTAATTTGGCTACCCTCAGGAAAGGGTCCATACTTCATCTCTAAGGTACTACTTGAAATTCAAAGAAACACTTGAGCTGCGTTGTGTGTGGAATTGCACCACCAAGCTCAGTATGACTTTTATGAAACTGCACACATTTACACCCAGCAGACAAAACACACACAGTTCAGGAGCTGTGATCCGTTTTGACGATAAAGGAAAATGCACTGGTATATATGTTTTTTCTCCCCTGTCTCTTCTCCCTCCAGGGGAAAAATGGGAACAGAATGAATGATACCAAGGAGACAAGAGGGCGGTTCTTGCTTTAAAAGAGTTGACGTGACTATTATTATTTTTATTCTCTTGGTTCTAACAGTCATCGGAACTGAATTAGGAAGAACAAAATTGATTTTGTTAAATTGAAAACCTATTCAGAATGTTGAGGTTTTAATAAGATTCTCATGATGATCTCTGGGTTTCTTAGGAAAACTCTTAATGCCTAGCTTTTAGGAGACACCTTTAAAGCTCAGAGTGGCTCCCCAAGCAACTATTCAGAGGCCATGCCTCTCGGTCGGTGGAAACCACTTGCTACTTTCCCCGCCTTCTCCTGGCCTCCTCTTTCCCCAGCTATACAAGCCATTCAGTGTAGGAGGGATCCACACAAGACTGTAAACGCCATGAGTGTGGTTCAATGGGGAC
>NW_004443981.1:14520773-14522244 GCF_000243295.1 Trichechus manatus latirostris
CCCTCCACATGGCCTCAGTCATTCACAGACTCGTTTCTTAGTCTCGGAGGAAACTACGGCCTCAGGCTTTCCAGCTGAAAATAAATTAGCCTATCAGTGGAAAGACACTCACTAGAAAGGGAAAAATGCATTTCATTTCTCAAGTACAAACTTTAAGTGACTATTGCAGGACTCAGAGCGCCTCTGCTCTGGGTCCAGCCCACTCTGGGTCCAGCCCGCTCTGTCCCTGTTGAATCATGTTCAAAACACTAATCGTATAAATGACTGTTGGGATATGGGGTGGGGGGGCGGCACATGCCTGGGTCTGGAAGTTCGGTGGACTGCGAGATAAGGGAAGGGTGTGTGCGGATGCTCACTGTTTGCTCTGAGGATGGTACAGCAGGATTGTTACTGACGAACCAAGGTCGCAGCAAAGGGAACAAACTGCAGAATGCCAGCCATAGTCTCTTGACAGCTTCTAATATTAAGTTTTAACTTCAAAGTGTCAAAGCTGGGGATGTGATTGAAGGTAGAGATTATGCTTGAGGCTATTGGGAAGCGTGCAAATGTGGCAAGATAAGCTGATAAAAAAGTGAAGGTGGGGAGAGACAGACAGACAGACAGACAAGAAAGAGACAGAGACAGAAAGAGAGAAAGAGTTGGGGGCCAATTAATATCTTGAAAAGCGTTGCCAGGCCAGCACTGAGAACGTAGCCAAATCTAAACAGTGTTTCTCATACTTGACTGCAAGTTAAAAACCCCCAAGAAAGGAGATTTTAAAAACGCTGATGTCCAGGCCACATCCCATACCAATTATATAAAAATACCTGGGTGTGGGACCCAGGTAGTATTTCTTAAACTTCTTAAGGCATTCCATGGGCATTGGTGGTTCAGTGGTAGGATTCTTGCCTTCCATGCGGGAAACCCAGGTTCAATCCCCAGCCAATGCACCTCATGTGCAGCCACTACTCATCTGTTAGTGGAGGCTTGCATGTTGCTGTGATGTTGAACAGGTTTCAGCGGAGCTTCCAGACTAAGACGGACTAGGAAGAAAGACCTGGAAATCTACTTCCAAAAATTAGCCAGTGAAAACCTTATGGATCACAATCGTCTGATACACAACTGATCACAGGGATGGCTCAGGACTCGGGAACTTTGAATTCCCTTGTGCATGGAAGTGTCATGAGTCGGGGGGCCAACTTGAAGGCAGTGAACAATGACAAGAACAAGGAGGTGATTCCAATGTGCAAGAAAGGATGAGAGAAAAAGTGGCCTTCTGGAACATTCTCCACGTTGTATGAGCATGAGATTACCTGAGTATTTGTTACATTGACCAATTTTAAAACCCCTTTCCTGCTTGTGGATACCTCTAGGAACCAAGTAATTTTTCTGTCCCTGAAGGTTTATTGGGAAGCTGCTGTGTCACTGACAGTGTGAGCTACCGCAAGGCAGGGCCTTCATGACCAGTTGAACCAAAGAAACCAGCGTGGGC
>NW_004443981.1:14529077-14531017 GCF_000243295.1 Trichechus manatus latirostris
AACAAAGACAAAAGTAAATGTATGCCTTAATAAGACTTGTTTCTCCTTGAGTTTGCTATTTCCGTCTTGCCCATGATCAGGCATTGCTAACTGAATGAAAACAGATTGGAATTTAACCCAGAGTTTGTTGTTAGTTGCTGTCGAGTCTGCTCCTGACTCACAGCGACCCTACACACCAACTGAAAGACGCGTGGTCCTGCACCATCCGCATGATTGGTTGTGAATCAGATCACTGTGATCCATAGGGTTTTCATTGGCTGATGTTAAGAAGTAGACCACCAGGACTTTCTTCCTAGTTTGTCTTAGCCTGGAAGCTTTGCTGAAACCTGTTCAGCATCCTAGCAACACACAAGCCTCCACCGCTACAATGGGCGGGGCGGTGCATGAGGTGCACTGCCAGGGAATTGAACCCAGGGCTCCATCGAGGGAGGGGAAGATTCTACCACTGAACCAGCAATGTCCCTCACCCAGAGTTTAAAAGGGCGTGCATCTTTTGGTTCCATGACCACTTACAGTGTGGTCCTGGTAGATGCCGAGCACCCTGCAGGCCTTAGCCACTGATTGAATTGAAATACATGGGACCAAGTAGGAGAGCTAGCAAGCTCCTGTCTGAGGGACCTTCCCACGGCATCTCGCGCAACTTGGCTTCCGATTCTTCTGTACAATGAAAGGGCAGCCCCAGGCTTCATGAACTCTAAGGAGACTTCCAGACGGAAACAATTCTAGCTTTTACAATTCCACTCTTGTTTCTCCCTCCTGTCATTTGGCTACAAAATAGAAACAAACAATGCCTTATTCTGGGAATGTTCGCATGCACCCCAACATGTGGCCTCACAGGTGGCCATGGCTGCACCTGTGGCTGCAGGCCACACAGCCAGACGGAGGGGCTAGTGCAATGTCTGGGTGGCTTCGGTGTCCTGCCAGAGCCTGTGCCTGGAGTGCCGAGATCACAGATGGGCCTCCCAGACAACTCAGAGCACATGCCTCTCCTCTTAGGCGGAGGTTGCCAGGCTCATGTTCAGAGCAGGCTAGGAAGCAGCCCGGCCTGACCATTCAGAGTGCGCTCCCATCACCAGGCTGGAACTACAGCTCTACTCTAGGTGGAGGAGTGTGAGGCACCTTCCACCCTCTGCCACCTCCACCATATCCAGGCCTGCCTGTTGGTTCTGGACCCCTGGTCTCCCTGGGTGCCACGGCAAACATGAGCAGCAACCTTTTCTTGTTTCCCTTTGCCTTCCCCTGAGGGAAGTCCATCGCGTGGCACCAAATCATTGCTGAACACCATGATGAGACATCCAGGCAGCCCTGGAGACCAGATCCCGTGTTTCGTGGCTTCTGGTCTTGTGTAGAGAGCTGCTACAGCCTCACGTTCGCTTTTCTGCCGTGCGCGTTCCTCTGATCCATCAGGAGCTCGTCTTGTTCAGATTGCTCAGGGCTCGTTCTTTATGGGCACAGCTCATCTGGATAGTACCCCATGGGCCCCAGAGTTTTGACAAATATCAGTGGTTTCACCTGGGAGAAATTCAAGGCCCAACCAGAACCAACTGGCCAATGTAGCCTGCACCCTAAGCTCCCTGCACCTGTCCAGGGCTGGGGTGAGGCAAACGAGGCACCAGGGTATTGTATTTAAGAAGGTAGTTCCTCTCAAGGTCATCCAAGTTCAGGGTCAACCCCTAAAAGTAAGGACCACCTTAAATTTTGAACCCTAGGCACCTAACTTGCCTCACCCTAGTCTCTGCCCTGTTACTCCCTTCTCCATAAAGTGAGCATAATCAGGGTCATTATGAAAATATAAAGAAATCATGTCTATAAGATAACCAGGACTCTCCCTGGCACCTCTCTCTAGCACTTCAGTGAAAACCACCGGAAATCTTGACTTCATTGTTTATAATGGCAAGACAAAGTCTTGGCTGAAAACAAAGTTTGAATCCACAGATTCA
>NW_004443981.1:14531584-14533839 GCF_000243295.1 Trichechus manatus latirostris
CCATGCGAAGAATTCATTGGCTTGATCCTACTGCTGCACTTCCTTGGCCACAGAACCCTGGAGTTTTGCCACTGAACTGTTCCATGCCCATCTTTTGTAAGTTACAGATACGCATGATTTAAACTCTGAGTCCTAGATAACTGTCAGTCACCAGGATATCTTCCTTTGTGTTTATGCATCAGCATTTCTGCATATTCTCTTCATCATATCTCCTTCTACAGGCTCTCCCGAATTTCCACTTAAAGGCAAAATCAGTCAGAGCTTTCTTAAGTGGGTACTGTGTGCCTGAAACTGTGTTGGACACATTGTATTATTTGTAAGCCTCAGAGCACCCTGAAACAGATTGTCACTCCCATTTTACAGAGGGGATGATTGAGGCTCAAAGAAGTAGAGAACCCGAATTTGAACCCAAGTTTATTTGATGTTCAAATGCACCATCTGCCTTGCTGGGGTCCAGCAAGTCTTATGTGTGTCTTGCTCCAAGTATTCGTTCATGTTGGTCCCCCGGCAAGGAAATTCCTACTCTTTTTTTAAAAAAGTTCTTGACCACTGTGGTCCAGGGTGGAGCATCTCGCTCCTCAACACTGTGGTGTTTATTACAAGGATCATTTAAGTACCCCTTTAAGTCGCAGTGTATCTGTATAAATGGGGACTATGGTGGCTCAGTGGTAGAATTCTCACCTTCCATGTGGGAGACCTGGGTTTGATTCCCGGCCAGTGTACCTCATGTGCAGCCACCACCTGTCTGTCAGCGGAGGCTTGTGCGTTGTTAGGATGCTGAACAGGTTTCAAGATAGGCCTGGTGATCTACTTCTGAAAATCAGTCAATGAAACCTATGGATGCCGACAGTCTTATTCTCAACCGATAATAGGGGTGGCTCAGGACCGGGCAGCATTTTATTCTGTTGTGTGTGGGGTCGCCATGAATTGGGGGCCAACTTGACAGCAGCTAACAACAACATTTCTGTATGAACTGCTCCTTTAATTGTGCTGAGAACTCTGAGAATCGGTGCTGTTATGGTGTGAGTTGTGTCCCTAAAAAGCTGTATTGAAGTTCTAACCCAGTACCTGTGCATGTGACCCTGTTTGGAAATAGGGCCTTTGAAGATGTTATAAATGAGGTTAACACAAGGTCAGAGCAGACTAGGGTGGGTCCTGATCTTCTATGACTGGTACCCTCATGAAAGAGAAGAGATGGAGAGATGGAGACCAAGGAAGGATGGCTGTGTGATGGCGGGGACAGCTGCAAGTCATAGAACGCCAGTGATGGCAGGGAGCCACCATGAGCTAGGAGAGAGGGTTGGAGGGGATTCTCCCTCAAGCTGTGGAAGGAATCAACATGGCTGACACTCTCATCTCAACTCTCAGCCTCCAGAACTGTAAGACCAGGAATTTCTGTGCTTATAAGCCTCCTGTTTGCGTTATTTTGTTTTGGCAGCCCTAGAACACTAATACAGGTGCCACATTTATTGCAACTTAATGTGCTGCCCACATGTAACTTGAACTCTATGCACACGATCAGAACAATATGTATCCAAAAGATAGAGTTCCAGAACTTGCAGTATCCAGGAAATCTAAGGATGTTCCCCAATGTTCCGTGACTTATCTGTGTGGCTCTGGACCTCATTTGCCTCGTAGTAAAAACCATGATGAAATATTTCTCTGAAGTTTTAAAATGTGTTGCTTATTTAGTTTTACATTCATGTAATTGCTTTGCTGCATATAGCTTCTAAAATATACATTCAGTGTTGTATCCACACTAGAAATTCAAAATTTACCAGGCTGGGGTAAATGTTAATACTTGAAATTTAATTTATGTGTTTAAAAGTAAAATAAACCCGCAAAATAGCTTACTGTGCAGAGTAATGGAATTGCATTTGATTCGGCATACAAAGTTTCCCCACAGTATGAATTCTGATCTTTTGGCCCCAAAGAAGCAGGAAGATCAAGACCTGCAGTTTCTCAACCAATGAACGGGACATGGGAGGTGAAGGGACTAAAATTAGGAACGCTCACCTAGTACAATCTCCTTCAAAAGACCTCTTTAAAGTGACAAAAAACAAAGATGCCACTTTGATGACTAAGGTGGATCTGATCCAAGCCATGGGATTTTCAATCACCCCATAACACGGGAAAGCTGGACGATAAAAAAGGAAGACAGAAGAAGAATTGATGCTTTTGAATTACGGTGTTGGTAAAGAATACTGAATATACGTTTGTCCCTCAGTATCTGTTTGGATTGGTTCCAGGACTCC
>NW_004443981.1:14534528-14564200 GCF_000243295.1 Trichechus manatus latirostris
TGTATATATTGTTGCTATGACTCTGAACCGACTTGACAGCATCTAACAACAGCAACAAGTGTTCATTCGGAGCCCTGCTGGCACAGTGGCTAAGAGCTTGGCTGCTAACAGAAAGGTTGGCTGTTCAAATCCATCAGCTGCTCCTCAGGAGAAAGATGTGGCAGTCTGCTTCCATAAAGATTACAGCCTTGGAAACCCTATGGGACAGTTCTACTTTGTCCTATAGGGTCACTGTGAGTCAAAATTGACTTGATGGCAAGGGGTTTGATTCAGTTTGGTGTTCAATAGCTACTTACTTCACGTCACTTTTTTCTGAAGGCTACATTTTCCTTCAATATTAAAAAGAGAGTTTTGTCACTGGATTACATTTAATTTCCATACTTTTCTAATTTATTCAATTAATAAATTCACAGTGAGAGAGCAAAGATCTCTCCTTGCTTCAGGAAGGGTCTGGAAGAGTACGTATATATACTCATGACTTTCTTAATTTACAGTGCTTGCAAAATGGCAACCAATGAATTCAAGCAAAACTAGAGTGAACAAAAATCTTTTTAATTAATAGAACTAAACAGATGACCCCGTATAAACAGCTCCAGGAAGCTGCTGGGTTTTGGTAACAGAGGGATATGTGCATTGGAAGATAGAGAACTTGGGAGGAAAAATACTGTTTCTAAAGTAGCCAAAACATGTAGTTGAGTTGCCTGGTGTGTGGGTTCTCAAACCCCTGGTTCCCAGCAACCCGGGAAATACACATTCGAGATACTCTTTTGGATTACCTTCTCCCCCTTTCTAAACTGAAAGTAGTTTCTTTTTTGTAACTGCCACCAAAGTCACACAATTGGAAGGGAACAATAGAATGACAGATTGCTTGTTCCAAATAATTGGATCAACAGTGCATCAAGCAGTGGGTTATGACAAAAATATTCCTCAGAGGGTGTCAAATATTCAGTAACTTGCTGGACAGAGAGATGCTGATCTGTGTCTTCCTGGGATAAGCGATGGTTTAAAAATCAGGATGAAATGCTCCATACTTTCTTCTTTTAAAAATCTGAATACAGGTCAAAAATGAAACTTGGCCAGCATGAGGGGCCAGGATCTTGAAGGTGAAAATAGCAGCTTCCTTTCACATTGGATAAAGAGGCAATTGGACAGGGTTGAGCTGGGGCTGAGATGAAGGCTTAGAGGACTATGTTGCAACCCAGCCATCAAGGGGGCACATCTGATGAACAACAGTGATGGGGCTAAGTGGGGGACTGGGTTTGGAATCTTTTGGAGCTATTTAAACATCCCAGGGCACATCCCTAAGACTCAAAGTCTATGCCCAGGGTGTTGGCCAGCATCCAGGGTTTAGGTAGTTATGGGGAACTGGCCACATGTCCTTTTGATCAGAGATGTCTGCAAACTGAGGCTGAGACGAGAGGGCGGCTGTGAGCTCCAGCAATGGTTGTGTCTTACCCCACAGGGCGTGACTAATGGGAGGCAGAGCTCAGCCCAACCCTCCCCTGATTTGGATGGAAGGGAATCTGAGACCATCACACCCCCCAAACCAGCCCATCGCTACTCTGATACTAGCAGGGGGTGAGCTCTATGACCCACAAAGTCTTTTTCATGTCCAATGTCTGCGCTGAAAGGCATAGCTTTCAGATTGGGTTAAGCTGACAGCTGGTCTGGGCTGCTCTTGCATGCAATGCTCTGTTGGGTGAAGCTAGTATTTTCAAAGAGTGAATTTGTCTTATTAAATTAAAAAACAAAACCTCATCGGCCAAAAAAGATAGGAATTCACTGTCCCTGTCATTACTTGGCTATTTTAATTTCTGAGCCCACGTACAGACCCACCAGGCCCGTGTAAGTTTGGCAATAGGATGGTCACACATGGGCTGCAAACTGTTTGGGCAACCTAGTGGTAGATGATAGGCCTCTACAGCAATTCTCAGAACACTCCAGAAAAAATAACAGAAGACAGAAGGTTTACTAGAGAAGTACCTGCATGCTACCAGAAACACCAACATAAAAAAATCAGCAATGATGGGATTTTCATTTATGGTCACCATCTGGAGGGCCAGAGAATAAGAGCGATTTCCCTTTTCTATAGACTATGGGGCAACTGTCAATGTTGTCACTGTTGTTGGCTGCCGTCAAGTTGGCCCCTGATCATGGTGACCCCAGACACAATGGAATGAAATGCTGCCTGGTCCTGTGCCATCCTCACGATCGGTTGCAGATCTGACCATTGTCATTCATAGAGTTCTCATCGGTTAAATTTCAAAAGTAGATCTCCAGGCCTTTCTTCCTAGTCCATCTTAGTCTGAAATCTCTGATGAAAACTGTTCAGCATCATAGCAACACGCAAACTTCCACTGACAGATGGGTGGTCCCTGTGCTTGAAGTGCATTGACTGAGAGTTGAACCCAGGTCTCCTGCATGGAAAAAGAGAATGTTATCATTGAACCACCATTGTGCCACAGTGAGTGTGTCAATGATCATACTTGTATAGCTGACATAGACGAGCCCAATGTCTTCAGAGCAACCCAAGATGAAAGTCCCTGCAGATTACCAGGAAACATGTACCTCCCTAGACTTCTTGAGCTGGAGCTTTGCTGGAAACAGCTAGGAGTTTAGTGCTGAAAGGATATCGCTCATTCATTTCCCAACTCAGTCCAAAACTTCTGAAACCAGGTGCCCACTACCTTCCACCATGCACAGTGTCACTGTCAAGACCATCAAGAAGGAGAAAAAGGCTCAGCTGGGAATCAGGTAATGAGAGTGCAGCTCTACCAGTTAGTGGCCAACAGGAGGATCTTAGATGAGCCCTTGGCACCACCCATCAGTCTTCGAGCCATTGGTCAGATAATGCTGGTTTGATGCTGGGTGATGGGCCACACACCTGAAACCATCTGTGTTGACCAGAGGCAGAGAGGAGGCTAGATAACATGTTAGGGCCAAGTCATCTGGCCTTCAAACGCCACGGGAAAGAGCATGAGCAAGGGCCTGGTGCAGAGGATGGACCAGGAACAGGTGCCATGAGTTTGCTCATTTGTGTTTTCCCTTCACTTATCCATGAAACACATGGCTCCATCTCTATGCCTTGTTGACCATCAGATGTCTGAGAAGATAGTTTCTACAAGAAGTTAGGATCTGGTTGAAAGAGCAAAAAGCTTGTAGCAGGATAATGCCTCATCAGTTACTCCTTGTCTGTGGCTAGTAGAGTCTGTGACTTCTCATAGGCATTGGTTTCTTTATATATCGTAGTAATAATAGCACCTTTTCTTGTTTTCCAGAAAGCTTTTGCATAAATCAAGTATAGGTTCTGAATCATATCTAAAAAGCAAAAAGCACTAAATAAATCATCATGAAAGCCACACTTCATAAAGGGCTGGAACCCATAATCAGAACATTGTGAAATTAATCCACAACCATTTATGGGACGCCTACAAAGAACAAGAGTGGAGCACTAAAACTTTTTAAACATAATGGTTCTCTCAGAGACTATGTAGTCCAGCTGAAAGACTGGAGTAAAGACATACAGAATGGTAACCAGCACTAGAGATTACCTAATTCATTGTCAAGTAAGCGATCATATATTCTCAATGCAAGCTGAAATGTATAGATGGCCCTAGGAAGAATATATGTATTTGATGTGAATATTTATTCATGAGAAGTTCTTTCAGGGTTATAAAAATAAGTCTATTTCTCAAATAGCCTTAATTGAGAAGAACAAAACAAGAAGATTATGATACTTTCCACAAAAAAGTAGGGCTTTGTGGTTGTCATTTAAGTGTGATTAATTTCTGAAAACACAATAGTTTTGAAAGGATATAAGCAAATTGAAAAAAGGTTCCATGTCAGATTCATTTTTCTATCTTCCAAAGTGACTAGAACAGTCCTTGATACATTATAGACCAAATGCTTGTGAACAGAAAGACATAAAAAGAAAGAAGAAAGGGAAATAAAATTTGAGAAGGAAGATTTCTCTTCCTGTAAATTTTCTTTAAATTTTTTTCCCTGTGCTTATGAGTTCCAAGGACAAACTTCTTTTTGAAGCCTTCCTAGACTTGGGTCAAAATGAATTAATTTTCGGTTTTCACTAAAGTTACATACCATTTTCCACACTCATGCTTCACATGAGATAAAGTCCTCATTTATCCCAAAACCACTCAATGAGTCATTTCAACTACTTGTGATTAGGATAAGAGCAGCAAAGGGTGCCAACCAATGGCTACTGAGCAGGCAGAACAGACCCCCAAGTCCTCACAGTTAATTCCACTGCTCAACCCCAGAACTCTCCACTTAGACCCTTTCTTATTGTTTTTTTTTTTTTCATACAAAAAGCCAATGTAGGTACCAGATACTGCACCAAGTTAAAAACTAGTTGCCATGAGTCAACTCCAACTCATGGTGGCCCCATGTGTGTCAGAGTAGAACACACCATAGGATTTTCAGTGGCTGATATTTGAGTAAATTGCCAGATCTTTCCTTCAGGTGACCTCTGGGTGGGCTCGAACATTCAAGCTTTTGGTTGGCAATTGAGGAATGTGTTAGTTATTTGCACCACCCATGGTTAGAGATAAAGAAATACCATAGCACACTTTTCAGCTGGCGGAGTGAGACACTTGAACAGACTGAGGTATTGAGTTTTATTGTGAAAGTATAGAGAGATCTTCTTGCGATACAGCAAAAGCTGAGAATAAGCATAAGAAAAGACTGGAAGAAAGGCAGGCTTGGAAAGTCCACGCATCCTGGGTGTCTCTCACTCATGGCCTCGCCTTCCATCTTTGCAGCACACCTGTGCTTCTGTCATTGCCCTTTCCTTCTTGATCAGTTCCTTATCATCTCTGGTCTCCAACACGTGCCAGTTGTTTCCCCAGTCATTGAGTACGCACAACTTTCAGCTCAGATCTCTACAACTTCTTGGCAACAGCCTCACATGCCAATTTCACAACCCTTGGCAAGAGATTTGCCTGACTCGGCTCATCTGCTTCAGCCAATCCACACAGAGTTGAGGTCCCTGTTGGAGGCATAATTAAGCTTGAGGTTCAGCTCCTTACTTTCAGGGGCCCCTTGCAGGGCCCTAGGAGGAATCCTAGGAACATGTTCATGTGGTCAGACGTCTTTGGAAAATCTACCCTTGTAAGATATGTTATCCACACTGGTTAAGAGAACTGTCTCTTTCCCCTCTGACCTTCTCTCCTTCACCTTGGTCCTTGTGCCAGGTGATGTTAGGGTGGCAAAGACGTTTTGGGAACCCAGAGAAGGGGAAGTTGAGTTGGAGATACATACATTTCAGATAAATGCATTCATAGTCACTTCCATGTACGGTTAAATTCTGCTGGCTCTCTTGGTGCAGTAAAGGGTCAGCTTCTAGAAATACTCCTGCTACCTGTGGTACTAACTCACCTGATGCTGTGATCTGAAGGTGCAGAACCAACCAGAGGTTGTGTTGGGATGTCAGTATGTCCTCAGGACCCAGCGCTGAAAGTAGGTAAAGGAGAAATAAGCTTTCAATAAATGTACAGAGGCAAAAGCAATTTTGTGGAAATGTGTTTCAATTATCATATGTGTAATATCATAATATACTATGGACTGTCAGAAGAATGAACAAATCAGTCTTGGAGGAAGTACAGCCAGAATGCTCCTTAGAAGCAAGGACGATTCAAAGACCAGACTTACTGGTCTGACAGAGACTGGAGAAACACTGAGCATATGGCCCCTGGACACTCTTTTAACTCAGTATTGAAGTCACTCCTTAGGTTGACCCGAAGATTAGACAGGTCCATCAAACAAAACGAGACTAAATGGGCACACCAGTTCAGAGGCAAGGACTAGAAGGCAGGATGGGAAAGGAAAGCTGGTAATGGGGAAGCCAAGGTTGAGAAAGGAAGTGTTGACATGTCATGGGGTTGACAACCAATGTCACAAAACAATATGTGTATTAATTGTTTAATGAGAAACTAATTTGCTCTGTAAACCTTCATCTAAAGTACAATAAAAATAATAATAATAAATAAGAAGCAAGGATGTTGAGACTTTATCTTATGTACTTTGGACATGTTATCAGGGGGACCAGTCCCTGGAGAAGGACATCATGCTTGGTAAAGTAGAGGGTCAATGAAAAAGAGGAAGACCCTCATTGAGATGGATTGACACAGTGGCTGCAACAACAGGGTCAAGCATAGCAACAATTGTGAGGATGTCAAGGACCAGAGAGAATTTTGTTCTGCTGTACATGGGATTGCTGAGTCGGAACCGACTCCGTCGCACCTAAAAACAACAATATTATAAGAGATCAGTTCTCATCAGTTTCTTGTAAAAATGGAAGTTCTATTATGTCTGGAATATAGTAGATCATATAGTATATCCAAGTATATAAACAGATAATATGTGTGTGTGCGTGTTTAATGGAATTGGGTGAATTTGTGTGTTTGTAGGACAAATGCCCGTCGTAGACTTACAAGCAGCAAATGCACTTGCAACAGCTCACATATATAAGAAACTTGACGCTGGTTTCTATGCATAGTCACTGCTTAAATATCTGCGTGATACTGTTAATAAAGAGTTGGGAAGTTGAAAGAAACTTTTGCAAACTATGATTAATAAAAAATCTGATCACCCATGAATTTACTTCCTATTTTTTCAAGAGAAAATGTTATTTCAAACATCTCTTTATTTGTACAGGTCAGGATAAAGCATTTTAGAGGTGTTTCAGGTAGTACATTAGTAACGATTATTCTGTTCTGGATATTTGTCAACTTTCTGAAATCTGTAATTTGTTGAAATGTATTTTGCCATGTTAACTGCATATTCAGCGCCGTACATAACTTTATATTCTTTTTCATGAGGTCACTGTTGTTCTTAGTTGTCACTGACTTGGCTCTAACTCATGGAGACCATATGTGTAATAGAACAAGGAAGGAGTCTTGGTGGCCATAATAGAAGTAAACATCGCCCAGTCTTGTGTCATCTTCATATTAATGCTATGTTTGTATGTATTGTTGCAGCTATTGTGTCAATCAGTCCCACTGAGAGTTTCCCTCATTTTTGCTGACCATCTACGTTACCAAACATGATGTTCTTCTCTAGCGACTGGACTTTCCTGATGACTTGTCCAAAGGAAGAGAGCTGAAGTCTCACCCTCCTCGCTTCTCAAGAACATTCTAGTTGTGTTTCTTCTAAGGCTGATTTGTTCCTTCTTCTGGAAGTCCATGGTATATTCAATATTCTTCTCCAACACCACAATTTGAGTGTGTCAATTCTTCTTTTGTCTTTATTTTTCATTGTCCAGCTTTTGCATGCATCTGAGGCAATTGAAAAGACCATGGATCCCCAAAACTGCATATTCTATGTCCTTGTGGATCCAGATCTACCCTGGTTACTAAGGTAGCAGAGGCTGGGCTAGCTTTAACCCAGATGGTCACTTCTGGTCACCTAATCTGTGACAGTGTGGTCTGGGATGGAGAGACATGTACAAATGAGTGCTACGGGACATGACTGAGGACTTGGTTGACCCCAGTTAGCTAGAATGGCCAGAAGTTCCGAGAAGGGGAGATGAGCAACTATGAACGGTAAAACACTCATTAAAAGAGATAAATAGTACTTACTACTGGAGAAAAACGAGACCTATGTTTTGGGCAAAAATGGACCGGCAAAGACTCAGGCATTCTGCTAACTATTATTACAAAATGCATTGTGCACCTTCTGTGTAGTCTCTGAAGCTGCTGCTTTTGCCCCTTTGAATGTGCATGTCCTTCCAGTGTGACGATTCTGCATTTCTGACCATGCATCTTGGGTAGCTTCCTTGCCAAGGAAAGAGGTGTTAATTTTTAGAAACATTTATCATGATGACCTTGATGATTAAGGAGGATAATTAAACAACGATGTGACTAATATGTTTTATATCATAAACATTGCTTTCTGATCTACTTACTGGGGGGAAATGCCATTTTTGAAAAGAAATGAGTATATTTTAACATGATTAGCAAGCCATCTGTTGACATTTCAGTGCAATCTCTCATGAAAGTCCCTAGCTTACAGCTTCAGTTTTATCATAGCAAGAACCCAAAATAGTACTGCCTTTTGCAGTTACATCAAAATAAGGTGATTTAGAAAGGGCACGCTCAGAAAATGCAGACATCCATGTCAAGCTTACCTAGGTCTTCTCTTTGGAGACCCAAGGAAGCTCCAAACTGACATTTAATAATTATAAGAGAAATGATTTCTTCACTATTTGCCTCCCTTCTTCTTTTCTTCCTTCTGGCGAAGGGGAAAGAACACACCAGGCTTTGGGTTGAGATGAATCTGGAGTTTCTTGGTGGATATACCTTCTCCACCGGCATCCCTTTTCAATCTTTCAGTTTCACATCTGAACTGCACCATTTTAACTGAGAAGTAAAAAATATATAGCTTTAGATCAGGAGTTCAACTTAACCCTCTTGTCTGCACACATTGGGTGACTCATATGTAGCTGTCTAAATTTGGGTAAAGGTCTTTGGGGTACAAAGATGGAAATTCCATTAACGTAACCAGGGGGTGGGAAGGAAGTCCCCTGATAAGCACTTTGCGTATTAATCTGCCAAATCAATCCCACACTTGACATGTACCTCTGTATCCCAACTAGCTAATGAAGACATTGAGGTTGTTCCACATTAAGAACACAACCTGATACGTAAAAAATGTTTTATGCACAAAGATGTTTTTAGCACAGTTATGCAAAATATTTTTAAAAAACAAGATTAGGAAATAGAATATAGGTTAGTTAAAACATAATCTATCAACTCAAAAAAATATTGGACAATGAATGGAGATAATATGTAAAAGGATATGTTCCTCTTTTGCCATATTAAGCCAAAAAATACCTACAAAGCTGGGTCACAGAGTTGCAAACACAATACATTCCAAACACAGTTGTGTTTTCTGTAAAGAATGGATAGCCGTATGAAAGAATGCTATCACAATCATCTTTTGGTGGTAGAGGGATGGGTGATATTTTTCTCCTTTCTGTTTGATAATTTATTTCTTTTGCAATGAGATGTTATATTTTTTTAATTGGAAAAGAGTATTATTAATGTTTAAAAAATAATTAATAAGAAACATACAGAAATCCTGTCTGTACTTCGGGGTCTATGTTCCATTCTACCCCTCCCCCCAGGAAGTCTTTCCTGATTCACTCCTCCCCACCCCCAGGTCTCCAGCCAAGACGCCCCCTCCCCGTGAATTCTGAAGGCACTCCAGCAAACTCCTGTGACATCTACTTCATTCTTCTTTGGATTCTAGTTATTTATTTCTATGTCTTAAACCCTCCCAACTCCCATTTTAATAAGATCAGATCATCTAAGTCTTGTTATTAAAAAAAAAAAACCCTCAACTAATTACATTTGATTTTTTCCTGGTCACTTGCATAATTGAATGAGCTTGGGAGAAATGGGATTTGGAGAAGGTGGCACTGGCTGGGTCAGATGGGTTCAAGGGCTAACTGGGTGTGCCACATCAGACCACTCCTGACCCCTTATACTCTTTCTCTTTATGAGCCAGGCAGCTTGTCCCAAATTCTGTCCCACAGACTGGTAAAAGGCCCTGAAGAAATAAAAAAATATTCAAAATCCTATGGAGAGTTCTTTTCTTAGAGACTGCCCAGAGTCTTTGATACACTTGTAGCAATGGTGAATCACCAGGAAGAAGACAAAGTGTGGGACATTTCCCAAACATAGGCCACAAAGACCACCAGTAGCTGTTAAGTTGACTCTGAGTCATGGCGACCCTTTATGTTTCAGAGCAGAACTGTGCTCCATAAGGTTTTCTATGGCTTTGTTCACCAGGCCTTTCTTCTGAGGTGATTCTGAGTGGGTTTAAACCACCAACATTTTGGTTAGTAGTTGAGCTCTCAACTGTTATTGCCACCCAGGGACTCCAAGGGCAAGTATCCCTGGGTGAATTAGCAATTCACTGACCACGTCTTGGAAAACACTGAGCTAAGTAAGAGGAAACCTTAAGCTGTGCCCTACAGGAGGCAATCATGGAGACTACTCAAAGGCAACGTCCAGGGTTTCCTTGGCATCCTTGCGTGCTGAGAAACCACGCTCTACTCTAGAGGTAGAGCTGTCCTCCCATTTCCAGCTAACTCAGCGCCGACCCCTTTCCTCCAGATGAATCCAACTGTTTGCATGTCACACGTGCCCTAGTGCTTCAGAGCCCAGAGGGCTCCCAGTGAATTCCTTTCAGCTCCTTTTCATGTGGTTTCCACTGGGGTCAGAGAGACGAACTCCATCTACAAAATATTTTAAATGCTTCCCGCGTTCATTATGAGGCAACCATGTCTCCTGATTAAAAAAGCCATATCAAAACTAGGGGGTGGCCGGAGGAGCTTTGTTTGAAGAATGTTTCAGTTGTATTTCAGTGTCATCAATTTAAAAAAGGAGATCAGGGTCTTTATCATACCCCCTACTTGAATGCTTTGTCCCTTAATCATGGTGGGGACTGATCCTTGGCAGTAAGCCCCCAGAGGGCTTTTTAATTATAATATCCGATTTCTGCACCCCAGCATGACATTGGGCCACTCAATGCCTTGTTTGCAAAAGGTTACGGAGTTGGCTTGCGAGAAAATTAGAGTTCTTGCATTCATTTGGAACCAGGTAAGTATAGCCTGCTCAAGGGGACAATGGCTTTTGTGGGTTCTTCATCAGGCTTCTCTAGCAAACAGGATCACGCATGCCTCATTCAATTAAAAAAAATAATAATTTAGGAATTGCTCACTAAGAGAGGGAATGAAGAGTAGAGGGTAGAGGATGGCTCAGAGGCCAGGTTTTTCAAATTCTGGCTCTGCCACTTCTTTGCTGGCAGTCTAGGGCACATTACTTGATTGGTGTTTGGTGCCTCAGCTTCTGCATCTGTAAAATGGGAATAAAAGTAGTGCCCATCTCAGTGCCAGGCTCATGGGTAAGCACTGTGGCAGTGGCTGCTCTGATCACGATGCTAATGTAGAGTTGCAGAGTGGGGTACAGTGGGAGATAAAATAAGGCACAGTTCTTGAAGGCGCTCAAAGTTGGGGAGTACCAGACATGTCTCGGGCAGAATGGAAGGTGATAGGTGCTACATCAGAGGCACATACTACCCAAGGCACAGAACGCAGCAACTCCAATCCCCTTTATGGGGACAGGTAAAATCTGGTGGGCATACTTGCCACATCAGCCAAAGATGAGGGTCAAGTTCTCAGTGTGCTCAGTCAGCCTGGGGTTGACTCAGCAGGCAGAGCCAGGTGCAGGCTGAGGGAAGACCGCCAACCCAGGCCAAGGCCAGGGCCTCTGGGCCTTAGTGTGTCCAGCTCATGGAGACCATGAGCCAGAGGTAAGGCCCCAGAGGTAATGCCTGAGGGCAGAAGCCCAGGCCAGAAAACAAAGTGTGAGGTGAAGAGGAGAGCACTCAGAACATAGATTATGCTCACTTCATTACTGTTATTATTATTCTTAATATGATTTATAGCCAGCTCTTTTTTTAATTTTCTCATTGCAAAATCCTGGGTAAGTTGTTCAATATGTAACTCTTTTAATCTCTTTCCCTTGCTCTTTGCATCCCAGCTTTTCTGATGGGCTATTTTAAAACCTTAACAAGCAAAGATGTCACGTTGATGACTAAACATACCTGACCCAAGCCATGGTCTGTTCAATCGCCTCATATGCATGTGAAAGTTGGATAATGAAAAAGGAAGACAGAAGAATTTGTTGCATTCAAATTGTGGTATTGGTAAAGAAGATTAAATATACTATGGACTGGCAGAAGGAAGAACAAATCAGTCTTGGAGGAAATACAACCAGAACCCTCTTTAGAAGTGAGGATGGAGAGACTTCAGCTCCCTCACTTTGGCCAGGTCATCAGGAAAAACCAATCATCAGAAAAAGACTTCATGTTGAGTGAAGTAGAGGGTTGGCAAAAAAGAGGGAAAACCTCAATGATGCCATAATCACAACAATGGACTCAAACACACCAACAATCTCAGGGATGGCACAGAACCAGACGCTTCATTCTCTTATACATGAGGGTATAATGAGTTGTAACCCACCTGATGGCAACTAACCACAAGAAGAACTCACCCCCAGTATTTGCCCAAGTGGTGACGAACCCTTGGCCATAGCCCTTGTGTCCTGTCCCACCAGGTTGTGACACCGCCCTTGTTTGTTCCCTCTACCTGTGCATCGGGATCCCTCACAATAACTACATGTTGTGCTCTGAATACCCATGTCTTCTTCACCTTCTGCCCTGAGCACATAATCACATCTGCCCAGGTCCCTTCCTCCATCCCACTCCATCCTCCTCACCTGCTGACTCTGCCTGGGCCACTGCCTGGTGAGTTGTGCTCTCCCTAGGAGGTGAACATTCTGCCTGCTGGACCCCATTTCCATCCAGCCTCTGTAGTTGTTTTGTCCAGTGGGAGATCAGTTTGGGTCCAACGCCCTCTCCCATCTGCACCATCCACTTGGAGTCAGAAGGCCATCCCTAAATTTTCCTGCAGACATTTCCAAGCACAACTGCTTTTAAAAGATGTCATTGAAGAGACTGCCGTCAAATCATCGTTATGTTTGTTGGGGGAGGATTCCAGTTTATTAAACCATCTTGTCTTGCTGACTCAGGGAGGGCTTCCCAAGTCCACCTTTGTTTAAGGACCTTTGCCAGGCCTAGAATGACTCTACAGGTTAGGAACATTTGACGCACCTAGAGTTGGCACCCTAAAATATTCATTTCATATCAGAAGTGATGCCTTTTCCACGGACGTGAGTGCCTGAGAACTGGCAGCATTGACTTTCAATTTAACAGCATAAAGAATGTCAAGTCTATGTGACACAGTCATCATCCCCTTCATTGTAATGCAACTTTGTGGCATAGACGATATCATTGGTATGCGAGTTTCCATGCAAATAATGTCATTTGAATCCTTTTAACAGAAGATAATGACACAAGAACTCCAGGAGCCAAGGGAACAGACTTGAAATGAGGACTTTCAAGTGACAAAAAGCAAGTTGTTCCTGGCTTCTTTGTCATCTTCTAATTTCTGCTCTTTTTGTTTCCTTTCCTGATTATGAGGTGGCATCTAGGAGACTAGCTGGGTTGAGGATCAGGGCTACAGGAGCCATTGTTTCTCACCCAAATGACCCCTGTAGAGATGTAGAATCTCTCTGTGAAGCAAGCTACAGAGACCCCAATTAATCCCTTTTGATCCTGCCCCTGGTGCTATAAAACAAGCAGGAATCTCTTTCCACACAGATTTTGTAGTTTGGAGCACTGAGGCTCAGAGCCATGACATAGTCATCAAATAATAAAGATGATGATGATGATAGTGATTGATGGTGATGGCGACCATGATTGATGGTAATGACGGTGATGATGATGATGATGGCGATGTGATGATGGTGATGATGATGATGATGGTGATGATGATGGTGATGATGATGATGATGGTGATGATGATGGTGATGATGATGATGATGATGGTGATGATGATGATGATGGTGATGATGATGGTGATGATGGTGATGATGGTGGTGATGATGATGATGGTGATGATGATGATGATGGTGGTGATGATGGTGATGATGGTGATGATGATGGTGATGATGATGGTGATGATGGTGATGATGGTGGTGATGATGATGATGGTGATGATGATGGTGATGATGATGGTGATGATGGTAGTGATGATGATGATGATGATGGTAGTGATGATGAAGATGATGATGGCGATAATGATAATAGCCAACATTTATTGTGTACTCTCCACGGTCCAGGCTCTGTTCTAATGCCTTAATTCACTTAAGTGCTAACCAGTTGTCCTTGGGTTGACTCTGACTCATGCTGACTCCATGTGTGTCAGAATAGAACTGTGCTCCATAGTTTTCGATGTCTGCTTTTTCAGAAGTAGATGACTGGGCCTCTGGGTGGATTTGAACTGCCAACCTTTCAATTAGCAGCCAAGAACCTTAACTGTTTGCACCTCCCAGGGACTCCATTTAATCCTCATAAAACCCAATGCAGCAAGCTTTATTATTGCTCACTGAGGCAGAGAGAGGCTACAGGACTTGCCCAAGGCTGTCAGCTAGGAAGTAGAAAGCCAGGGGCATTGGAGATCCCATCTGCCCTGTGTTCCAATACCATTCTTTAGAGAAATAGTCTTCTCTGAAGCCACACTCATGGCTCTCTCTCTCTCTGTTTGATACATCAGTTCTTGGTTCTGATAATTTGGATCCATAACGTGAAGTTCCAGGGTAAGGACTAGAGCTGAGACACCTACCCCCCAGCCACCATGATTAGATGCAGATGCCTGCAGAGGAAAAGACCATCCAGTTCATCTGCACTGACCCACCCCAGAGTGAGTGAGTCCTCACTTCTGAGTTGAATCTGATCACGCAAAGTGCATGGAAAAAAGAAAATGAGAACACATGGCTTTGGGAGTGCTAATGGTGGATTTACAAGCCTTGAGGCATGAAGTTTGCAGAGACATCGTCTGAATAGCAGTTCTTTTGTGTCTAGTTCAGTGTAGACAGGTAGTTCCTACCTTCCCTCCCCCTCCTGCACTGGGATCAGCAGGTTCATGTGGCCGTGACCTTGGCTGTCTGGTGTCAGCAGAGGAAAGACAGAGGCAGATGGAGGGCTCCTGACATTTAATAAGGGGCTGACATTACCCACGGTTTGCCTCAGAATGGGATGTAGGACCCAAGGGGCAAGGGGACTTTTAAGAACAAGTTTTTAAGAACAATCAACAACACAGACAAAATAACCCTGGACATGGAACTCAAAGGTCAACATTCTTCAGAATTAGGAAAAAGAATGTGTCACGGGTCCTTGTGAGCAATGATTTTTTGTTTTGCCCCCTAATGGTCTAATGTTCTTAAAATGCCAGCAGAGAAAGGGGAAGATAGGACCCTCTACAAGTGGACAGATCCTTGGAAATGATCTCCCACCCACTGCAGTCCAGTTGGTCCAGACACAGAGAGACCCTATATGGCCGTGTGGAACTGTCCCATAGGGTTTCCAAGCCTGTAATCTTTACAGGAGCAGACTAACACATCTTTCTCCTGCAGAGCAGCTGGTAAGTTACTACCACCAACCTTTCAGTTAGTAGCCGAGCACTTAACCACGGCACCACCAGGGCTCCTAGAAATGATCTGGTCCCCAACAACTGTTGACATCACATTTAGATGAGGTCACTGAGGCTCAGAAGGAAGAATCAACGTGATCCAGGTCCTGGGAGGATCAAGGTGAAGTCTTCAGCTGGGAATCTTACAACTCCAGCTCTCTTTTCACTGGATCTTTCCTTTTAATTCTCAGTGCATGGAAATACAACAACGAACTTCTAAAAATTCAACCAAAGAAAGAAATGTGAACCTCGTGTAGGCAAACCTCATGTGGGGAATGGGGCTGTTTCCTTCAAACGTGGTTCCCAGCATTGCTGCTATGGGGAAAGAGCCAGTGCTTCTGCAGCAGGCAGACCTGGCTTCGAATCCTGCTCTTTTAAGCTGGCTCAACATTTAACCTCTCAGAGCCACAGTATCTTATCTAAAACGGAGTACTAGCATGCACCTTCAGCTTTGGCTGGGAGATAAAATGCATTTAGAACAAATGAACAGTAACTAACACTTAGTAGGTGCTCAATTGTTGTCGTGTGCCATTGAGTTGATTGCAACTCATAGAAACCTTACAGAATAGAATAGAACTGACCCATAGTGTTTCCTAGGCTGTAATCTTTATGGGGAGCCCTGGTGGTACAGTGATTAAGAGCCTGGCTGCTAACCAAAAGATCAAGAGTTGAAATCCACCAGCCACTCCTTGGAAACCCTATGGGGCAGTTCTACTCTGTCCTATAGGGTTGCTATGAGTCAGAATTGACTCGAGGCAATGGATTTTTTTGTTTGCTTGTTTTAATATTTACAGGAGTAGATCGCCAGGCCTTTTCTCACGAAGAGCCATTGGGTTGGTTCAAACTGCTGACGTTTCAGTTAGCACCGAGTGCTTAACCACTGCACCAGCGGGACTCTTTAGGTACTCATTACTGTCATGCAATTCTATGAGCTAGCTTTCTTCATAAATACCTCCCCACCACCCACCAAAAGGAAAATAAAGTCAATACCTACAGCTGTATTTTACATAAAATAGCTCCAACTGTATTAATGAAAACATTTTGCAATGCTTGTTCCTAAAACAGGAAAATAAATAATTCTTTCCAGCGTCTTAGCCTTTGTCAGTGGGAACCTCATGCCAGCGCCACTTTGCTTTGTGGTGTTTCATTTTTCTGTGTACTCATTAAAAACTGAAAGTAGCTCCCTTACCCAGTATCTGAGAATCTTAAAACATTTTAGAAATTAGATCACTTTAGTTGTGGATTGAATTGTGTTCCCACAAACTATGTGTTGGAATCCTAACTCTATACCTGTGAATGTAACCCGATATGGAAATACAGTTTTCTTTGTTATGTTAATTAGATAACACCAAGTAGAAATTTCTAAATCTAATCCCTTCTGAGTTATAAAAAGGGCAGTGTAGAAGTAGATATACACACACAGGAGGAAGACAGAGGACATGTCAGGAACAAGCAAATGAACACCAAGGATACCAGAAACTAGGAGACAGGCTCACAGAAGGAACTGACATGGCCAAGACCCTGATTTGCACTTTTAGCCTCCAGAACTGTGAGAAAATAAATTTCTGTTCGTAAAGCCACTCACTTGTGGTGTTTGTGTTCTAGCAGCACTAGGTGACTAAGACAACTTTTCCTCATGAACTTGTACTAGAAAGTGTCAGGAGAGAGAAAATGAATGGGACTTGGGTGTCACATCCCTTGGGACTGAATCCAGATCTGTGTCTAGATAGCAAGGTATCAGATCAAACATCCTGAACTTTGTTCTTCTTCAGCTTCCTTGTCTATGAAATGGTGAGCTGGGCTGATGATATCCAAAGCGTCTCTTCTAGTTCCGAAGTCAGGGTTTATGTCTGACTTCTTCTCCTTTCCTAAGTCTTCAGAGCCTCATAGCCCAGCTCAGGCCCTTCCCATCTCCTCTCCCTCATCCCACCCTGAGCTTGTCCTGCTTTGCTCCATATTGTCTGACAGACCCGTGTTGTTGTTGTTATTGTCGTGTGAGGCTGAGTCAATTTCAACTCCTAACAACCCTATAGGATAATGTAAGTGTCTTAGGCTGGGTTCTCTAGAGAAGCAAAACCAGTAAAGCATATAAATATATGTAGAAAGAGATTTATAAACAAGGAAACAGCTCACATGATTGTAGAGGCTGAAATGTCCCAAGTCCGTGGCTTCTATGGATTCACGCAGGGGCTGGCAAACCCAAGATCGGCAGGTCGGAGAGCAGGGTTCTTGCTCATAGGCTGTGAAGATCTACGAATCCCAAGATCTGCAGGCAGGCTGCTAACTCAAGTCCCAAGAAACAGAGGTCAGACGAACATGAGGCAGCTGCAGGATCCAGAGAGGGCAAAAGCCAGAACATCCACTTATATTCAGATGCAGGCTACACATCCAAGGAAACTTCCTTTCAACTGATTGGCTGCTCACAGCAGATTCCATCATGAAGTTGATCACATAGAAACACTGATATCATCAATCATGGCCCAGCCAAGTTGACACACAATCTTAACCACCACAATAGGGCAGTTGTATTTTGTTCATCTTGCCTTGCACACCATGTACTGAATGGACCCCCAGGTTCATGATGCCAGACCTCCAATTGTGACTACTGGTGAGTGACAGCTCAGCCTCCTTCTCTCCAGGATCTGGTGATGAACACAAGTCTTCTGATACCCGCCCTTGACTGTCCTCGTCTGTCACAGAGGGCCAAATACAATGAAGATGCAAATGTACTTTGTAATGCATTAGGTCATTGAACCCGAGGACTTCCCTAACTAAAACCCAGGTCAACTCAGATCCAGGAGTATGTCCATTTACCATGATAACACCCTGCACATCAACTACAATATACAGGCACTGCCTTTGCTGACGTTAGAACAATTTTGTGGGACCATGTAAACTATTTCAGGCTTTTTAGAAGTTCGGGTTAACTGTTACAGGTTGATTTTTAATTAACTCCCCCAAATCAAAAACCATATTTATTTATTTTTTAAGGAAATAAAGCACTTTTATATACAAAACCTTCCAGAATGAAGATCCTCCATGAAGAAACATCATACTGAAGTATTATTATTATTCCACGTGAACACAGTTCCTACCAGATCTAGGGTTTAAAAAATAAAATAAAATTATCTTGTCTCTGCACAAAAATGCCCATTTTCCTGTGATTTGAGTATATGTTAGCAATGACTTGATTTGAATTTTAAAATCTATCCCTTCTGACTTCCCTAGCTGAGTCATGAGGAATTTGAAATGCCACCAGCACCTCCCTTGATTTCTTTGGTAGTTGATTGGCTCCCAAATTCATTTGCCAGCTTCTGGCAGGGGACAGGCACCCTGAATCCTGGCCAGGCCTGTCTTCCTGCCCCTGCCCCCTCCCCCTCTGTCTGCTTCTCCTCTAACCTGGGATCAAACCGCGTTCCCCACCCCAGTGTGATTCAGTGTGCCCTCCCTCTCGGCATCCCATATGGCATGGAGATACACGCTGCCTTTCTCCTTTTTCCAGACTCCGAGGTCAGACAGTGCCCAGACAGGCAAATAATAGTCAAATGATACAGGAAGTTGTCAAAGGGTTCCGAACACAGACAGAGGCGACCTCTGACCCTGCGGCAGGTCAAAGGTCTGGTTCAAGTTTCTCCTTCTTATCTGTCATCACAGCAACATTAAAGACAGCTCTTCGAACGAAATCTTTTAGAGATTCTACTGTTTTGTTTGTTGTTGTTGCTATTTTTAAAGTTTTTCTTTTACTTTTTTTCTGCAACTTGAATCTTAATTATTTTAAATTGTACTAACAGCTCTCATCTGAGAAGGCAGATTTATAATATTAAAAGACTAAATTTTTCTCCCCTCACCCAACCCAGGGAAGAACTTAGGATATTTTCTCCTCACTAAATTTAGATGAACACTTTTTTTTTTAAATTCAGTAAAGGCACCAGTAAATATGATTGTCTGCCTCACACACATCAAACTTTAAACACCTCCTTGTGATCCTAAAAATATTCTCAGACCCATAGCAGGCTGTGAGAAAAAGATAGTGGGATGTAGAGGGTGTCATCCAAGACAGACAGAGACGGCAAGATCTAGAGACATCCCCCAAGTTATTTTTAAAGACGTAAAGAATCAGCTGTAACGCTAACACAGTCAAGGTTAACCTTGATTAAGATCATTCTCACCCTTTCCTTCCACCTCCCGTCTGTCCGTTTGTCAGCCTATGGCGGCTTGCGTGTTGCTATGATGCTGGAAGCTCTGCCACTGTTATTCCAAATACCAGCGGGATCACCATAGTGAACAGGTTTCAGCAAAACATCCAAACTAGGACAGACTACGAAGAAAGGCCTGGAGATCTATTTCTGAAAATTACCCACTGGAAACCCTACGGATCACAACAGAACGTTGCCCGACTTTCTTGCTTTGGACATGCCATTAGGAGGGACTGATAGCTAGAGAAGGACATCATATCTGGTGAAGTAAAGAGTCAGCGAGGGTCTACGTTTTGTCATTGGCCTAAATATTCTTGTGATCACCTTTAGCTGCAAGGGAACCTACAAAAGTAGAGCTTAGATTTTTGAGCCTCTAAGTTGCTGTTGTTGCTGGTGTGTGCTATTGAGTGGGTTCCAACTCACAGGGACCCTACAGGACAGAGTAAACTGCTCCATGGAGTTTCCTAGGCTGTAACCTTTATGGGAGCAGATTGCCAGGCCTTTCTCCCAGGGTGCTGCTGGTGAGTTCTAACCACCAACCTTTAGGTTAACAGCTGAGTGCCTTAAGGGTTAAGAGGGTTGGGAAAGATTCTGGGGTCAGTAACGAGCAGTGTCCCTCTGCCTCCCCCGTATCCGTAGGATTACAGGCAAGTGGGTGTCCCCGACAGCGGTGACTTTTAATGAGCTCTAAACAAATGCCATCTCAGATAGCTACAGTGTCCTGTGATGGCCCGACCATCCTGACACACCCTTGAAGCTGTGAACTTGCACTATGTGTTTGAAAGCGCTTCTGGAGCAGAGTCGAGATCTTGAGACCTAACCTTTTCAGGTCTGCCTGCAAACCCCTCACGCTATTTACAGGGAAAGGGTGAAACCACAAGTGGTCCTTATCAGATCCACCCAGGGCCAGTTCAAAGGGCGGCATTCCCCACAGCATAGAAACAGGAGCACTGGGCGACACAGCTCGTTTGCTGAAATGGACAGTCAAGACCCAGAGAGATTTGAGACACTGAGGACTTCAGCCTTTTCCACCAGACAAACAATAACTCCCCTGGATTTCTTCTGGACATGAAGGTTTATAATTAGCAATCCACTTCTGTAAGTCAGCAAGGAGATTTATTTATTTATTAAATGAAAATGAGGATGCTGTCACACTAAGCTATCAGGCATAAAGCTGTGGAATTTTAGCACGTGTGGGATTTTATGATTTATCTTTGTATAGTCAGCTGATGCCACAAAAAACCTCTGTGTAACAAACAATTCCACAATCTCAGCATTTGGTTAAGCCATGATACACATTTGGTTACGTCATGGGTCTGCCTGTCAACCAGCGGCTAGTTAATAAATTTCTGCTTGTTAAAGCCATGCCCTTGTGGTATTTCTGTTACAGCAGCACTAGATACCTAAGACAAGCTCCTCTTAAGGTAAACAGGTGCTCTAGAAAACCGCAGAGCCGGGCTGTGATTATCACGATACTAATTGATATCAACCACCCAGCCCCCCTCTACCCCTTTCCTTTGGTAAGAATGTAACACATGTATTAAGTGAATTCAAAGACACATGTGCTTGCTTGTCCTATGGTGTCTTTAGGACACTGAAGAGGGAGAGCTGGGCACGCACAGGAGTGTTAGCAGGCGGGGCATGAGGATCAGATATCTGAAGACCATAGAACAGGTGCCGAGAGCGGCTCCTCACTGATGACTCTGATGGAGTTAGCCCCCATCCTGGGGCTTGACCTGGGTGCACCTGGCAACATAGACTGCAATGCAAAGGCCCTGAGTTGGCTCTCCTGGGTGGACATGGGGCCCGTGGGGCACAAATGGGACCCTCAATAGTGGAGACCACCAGACAGCCGGTTGGTGAGGCTCATGTGCCACGATGAGGCCCCTGTAAGCAGACACCGCATAATCCCCTGGGCGTACCACCTGCCTGGGTCCGAAAGGAATTTCCATCTGGGCTCTGGAGGGGTCCACAGGACCTGAGGAAACCAGCAGGAGGGAGGCAGAGCCCCCCCCCACCCAAGGTACTGCCACAACCCCAGAAACATAGCTACAGACCCCAGGTGCTGCCACTTAGCGGATCAGATTACAGCAAGTTTCACTTGAGACACGACTTATTTTTTGGTTCCTCACCAATTGACATAGGCCAGGATGGAACTCCAGATTATCTGTGAACACAGTCAAGGAGGCCCTTTTCCCTTCCTTCCTCCCTCCCTCTCTCCTCTTCCTTTGTTTGCATATTGGAACTGTGTGAGCAAAAGGGTGTTATAGATGAGTTATTACATTTATTCCCCCAAATAATATGGAGAAGGATGACTATGAGATCCATTACGTAGATGAAAATGTAGAGTTCTAGCAGGGGAGAGAACAAACTCAGAATCAAAGGTAGAGGAGTCAAATCACTGGATTTGCCTACAGCTCTGGAGACCAAGAGTGAAATGTTCTGCTGATGATGTTGCTTCAGGGCTGGGAGGATGCAGTCCTGGCCATTTCCTGGACTTCAGGAAGGAAAGGGGTGCTTTCTGCCTGCCAAGTCCTGACCTTACACCCCAAGGCCTCTTCTGGGTCCCCACTGGAACTTTGACAGTCTCACATTCACAGCACTTTCCAATTTCAAACTGTTGTTGATAGGTGTCGTCGAGTCGGTTCTGACTCATAGTGACGCTACGTACAATGGAATGAAACACTGCACAGCCCTGCGCCATCCTCACAATCACTGTCTACTTGGGGACTTTAAATATTTTCCAAACTGCCCTAGATGTCTAGCCTGTGAGCTCCTTCAAGATTCCCCACAGCCCGCGATGAGTTGATGCAAGCCTCAGCTGACAGAGGACAAAACTGAGGTTCAGAGAAGGCCTGTTGTTCACCCAGGTTAACACAGTTCATGATCCAGAGTCCAGCCAGGACCACTGTTCCTTGAGCCTCGACACCTAGCAACATCTTCAGCAGAGCATTTAAATCCTGGTCTCACACCCTCCCCACATGACCACAAAGCTCAGCTCCAAGCCCAGGTGCTCCCTTCCTAATGGGCTAACTAAACTAACTAACCAGTTGCCATGTTGCTTATCTGACGACCCCGTGTGTGTCAGAGCACCACTGTGCTCCATAGAGTTTTCAATGGCTAATTTTTCAAAAGTAGATCACCAGGCCTTTCTTCCAAGGTGCTTCTGGGTAGACTTGAATCACAAACCTTTCTGTTAGCAGCAACCACATTTACTATTTGCACCACCCAGGGATGCTTCCGAATCAGCAGCCAGCCCCTAATCGCTTTCTGTTCTCTGTTCGCCACTCAGGAGACTTGCTGGGAGCCTGAAGGCTGGCTTCTCTTCCCAGTCCCATATATTATTTAGTATCTCCTCTCAAATGGCCTTTTTAAGGGAAGTGCTTACCCCCTTAGTTCTTCTGGAATGTACCTGGGGCTGTTAGGCTGGCCAGAGGCTGAAGTAGGTGAAGAAGGGTCCACCACTGTTGACTCATTCTTGATGGAAGTAAAATCTGGAGGGAAAACAAGGAAGTTTACTTTCTTACCTGCAAGTCTGCTTCGAGCAGGAAGCCCCAGGAAACGCAAAGAGTATGGGCTAAGACCAGGCGGAGCTTCAGGTCACAGGCTGCCTCTCATCTGCCTGTCAGTGGACTCACCATGGAAGGCGTGCAACTGCAATGCTACTTGTATTTCAGCTATGGAAAGAGGCAATGTGGTGATTTGGGGACCAAAGGAAAACTTGAGAACTTGTGACAGGATATCAGGAAGAATGGCCAGCTGCTCCTCCAATAGTCCCCATCAGGAGGACCCCCGGGGGGTATCCCACCTGGGATAAAGTGCATTGTTTCACCCAATTGGCTCAACTGTCTTTTTCATGGGTAAAAGAAGGTTTAGAGAGGTGAATTCATCTTTCCGTGGTCACTCAGCAAGTAGAGGGAGGAGGAGAGTTTCCAAAACTCACTGTCTTCTGACTCCCGCATCACGCCTTTCTCTGTTGTTCATTCATTCATTCATTCATCCACCCATGAAGCATTTGTAAACTCCTATGAAGTGCATTGAAGCAGATCCAAAGGTTACTCAGAAAGCCCTGAAGGATTCTTCCTAATCTTCTAGGGGAGCAAAGAATGCAGGAAGGAAGAAGAAAAGAGAGGATGGAAAGACTGGTGGTGGAGAAGGAAGGAAGCTCAAGGGTAGAGGGCCAGGTGCTCTTAGGAGTTTCCACAAGCACTGTTTCACCTGATGCCCTAAAAAGTGGTTCCCATTCTTCCCAGTTAGCAGAGGAGGGCTGGGGCGGGTGAAGTAGCATGACTAGGTCCAGTAGGAGAATGTGCACCCAGGACACAGACTCTGCCTCCAGGGAACTCCCCTGTGCCCTGGGATAGCGGTAATTAACAATGAGGAGCTCCAGCATGGGGTGCCATCTGGCCCGGGGCAGCTAAACCTGCACCCACACAACTCCTGAGCCAGAAGGATGAAATGCCCATCTCCATAACTTTGCAGGTGCCAGGTCCCCCTCCCTTGACCCTTGGGTCCCTCACTTACCCATTACACTCTCCTTGACCACCCAAATCTTCAGCCTCTCTTCTGACCTTGAGCCCACTCATCCATGTGACTTGATCAGCTTAAGGCATCTTTCTTGGCTGCTTTCAGAGAACTCCCAGGGGCCTTCCTTGGCTTGGAGTCCTTGGATGCTGCGAACCGTTAACATGCCCTGGTCTTTGGACGCAATAAGGGACCAGGAGCCTTTGTGGAGTGAAGACACGTGCCTCTCCCAGCAAGGGGCATCCCAAGTGCCTCCTAGATGCAATTCCAGCTCCTGCAAAAAAATTGTCTCACCTGTACTAGTCTCTTCTCATTCTGCACCCCGGGACTCCTGTTGTGGTTTAACCCTTTGTGTACTGCTTGCATGTCCTGAGGTCTCTGATTCCTGTTTGCTGTTCCTTGTGGTTGACTGGAAGAATCACTAATAAGGGGTTATGAATGTAGTGTGGATTCCATCCTGATTTCACCATAGTTATTCTTCTCTCTCCCCACGTGTCTGTCAGTTTGTCATACTGTGGGGGCTGGTGAGTTGCTGTGATGCTGGAAGCTATGCCACCAGTATTCAAACACCAGCAGGGTCACCCATGATGGACAGGTTTCAGCTGAGCTTCCAGATTAAGATCGTCTAAGAAGAAGGACCCAGTGGTCTACTTCTAAAAAGAATTAGCCAGTGAAAACCTTATGAACAGGAGTGGAACATTGTCTGATATAGTGCAGGAAGATGATCCCCTTAGGGGGAAGGCACTCAAAATACAATTGGGGATGAGCTGTCTCCTGAAGGTAGAGTCGACCAGACGGATCCTGGCTGAAAGCAGAGAAAACCAGAAAGATGTTTACGTGTGTTTTATAGACTATGCAAAGGCATTCAGCTGTGTGGATCATAACAAATTATGGATAACATTTCAAAGAATGGGAATTCCAGAACACTTAAGTGTGCTCATGCAGAACCTGTACATAGATCAAGAAGCAGTCATTCAAACAGAACAAGAGGATACTGCTTGGTTCAAAGTCAGGAAAGGTGTGCGTCAGGGTTGTATCCTTTCACCATACCTATTCAAACTGTATGCTGAGCAAATAATCCGAGAAGCTGGACAATATGAAGAAAAAAGGGACATCAGGATTGGAGGAAGACTCATTAACAACATGAGACATGCAAATGACACAATCTTGCTTCCTGAAAATGAAGAGAACTTGAAGCACTTACTGATGAAGATCAAAGGCAACAGTCTTCAGTATGGATTGCATATTACACTTCAACATAAAGAAAACAAAAATTCTCACAACTGGACCAATGAGCAACATCATGATAAATGGAGAAAAGATTGAAGTTGTCAAGGATTTCATTTTACTTGGATCCACAATCTATACCCATGGAAGCAGCAGTCAAAAAATCAAAAGACACATTGCATAGGGCAAATCTGCTGCAAAAGACCTCTTTAAGATGTTGAAAAGCAAAGATGTCACCTTGAAGACTAGGTATGCCTGACCCAAGATGTGGTGTTTTCAGTCTCCTCAATATGCACGTGAAAGCTGGATGATAAGCAAGGAAGACAGAAGAACTGATGCTTTTGAATTGCAGTGTTGGAGAAGAATATCATATATACTATGTACTGCCAAAAGAATGAACAGATCTATCTTGAGAGAAGTACAACCAGAATGCTCCTTAGAAGCAAGGATGGAGAGACTACATCTCACATACATGTTGTCAGGAGGGATTAGTCCTTGGAGAAGGACATCATGCTTGGTAAAATAGAGGACCAGCAAAAAAGAGGAAAACCCTCAACAAGATGGATTGACACTGTGGCTGCAACTATGGGTTCAAGCATAACAACGATTGTGAGGATGGCGCAGGACCGGGCAGTGTTTCTTTCTGTTGTACACAGGGTCGCTATGAGTTGGAACTGACTTGACAACACCTAACAACAGCAACAGTTTTTCTCTCACTACACTTGACAATCCGAAAGAATCACGTAAAAAAGCCTTCATTTATTTTTGATAGAAGACCTATTCAGAAGAAAGAAAATGAGGTTTGGAATTAGGCAGGCCTAGATTTGAGATCCAGTTCTACCATTTACTAACTTTGACAAGTTATCTAGGCTATTTGACCATGAGTTCCTTCTATTAAATGAGATTACTTGTATCAACCTTGAGAGCAGTTATCAGAATTAAATAAATTAATCTGTGTAAAGCATTTAGAGCAGTGCCTGGGATATAGTAAGATTTATATGAGATTTGTTTAAAAAAGGAAAGAAAAAGAAAAAGAAAAGAAAGAAAGAAGAAAAGGAGGAAGGGAGAAAGGAAGAAAGGGAGGGAGAGAGAGGAAGAAGGAAGGAAGGAAAGGAGTTGAAGGAAGGACAAGAGAAAAGAAAGAGCTAACTTGGGGTAACAGTTGAGCAGCGGCCCTGGTGCCTAGAACAGTCAATAGTTATTGGACCTTTGTGGCATCTTTGCCTCGGTCACACTCATTCACCTTTTGTCCCAGCCCTTCTGAGTGACTCTCCAGTCCACTCACTATGTCCTCACCACAGATGGAAAATCATTTGTGAGTATAGAAAAGACCAGCAGGTGTGCTTTGAGGTTACTGCTCTCAGACGGTTTACTGGGGTTTTGACATGAATTTCTGAGATAAGTGAGCCAATCCCTTTGATTTTCAGATGACAAAAATGAGGTCCAGTGGAGAAAAGAAACTTGCTAAAGGTGACTAGTGCCTAAGTTGGGCTGCAGGCCCCAATTCTAATCTAATTCTAAAAGTTCCTCCCTGCACTCCAGCCTCACTCCGCCGGCTTCATCTCCTCCCGGGAAGGGTCAGGGGCCAAGAGAACTCCCTGCAGGTGTGGGGAGGAAGTCAGAAGGGAAATGTCCCACATTGTCCCCTGATTGCAAATTTGCAAATGTGTTTTTAGTCCTTACATCCCTGCAGGAGCCTCCTCGTGAACCCTATTATGGATTGAATTATGTCCCCCCAAAATACGTGTTGTAAATCCTAACATCTATGCCTGTGGTTATAATCCCATTTGGGAATGAGTTGTCTTTGTTATATTAATGAGGCAGGATTAACGTAGTGTGTATCTTGAGTCAATCTCTTTTGAAATATAAAAGATATTAAACAAGGGAGCCGAGGATGGTAAAACTTTGTCTCACATACTTTGGACATGCTATCAGGAGGGACCAGTCCTTGGACAAGGATATCATGCTTGGTAAAGTGGAGGGTAGGGGAAGGAGAGGAAGACCTTCAATGAGATGGATTGACATAGTGGCCACGACAATGGGCTCAAGACTAACAATGATAGTGAGGATGGCACAGGACAGGGCAGTGTTGTACGTGGGGTCTCTATGAGTCAGAACCAACTTGACAGCACCTAACAACAACAACAAACTAGGGAGCAGAGGAGAGACAGGGGAAGAGATATGCCAAGCCACTTGAAGATAGTCCAGGAACAGAAGCTCAAAGAGACAAAGACCTTCCTGCAGAGCCAACAGAGAGAGAAAGCCTTCTCCTAGATCCAGCACCCTGAATTCGGACTTTTAGCCTCCTAAACTGTGAGAAAATAAACTTTAGTTTGTTAAAGCTGCCCACTTGTGGTATTTCTGTTACAGCAGCACTGGATGACTAAAACAGAGCCCCAGGGGGCCAGCGTGAGCCCTGCAGTGCCGAGTGCTTGCACCGAGCTCCTCAGTCATCAGATAACAGGGCAGCCACGCCAGGTGCCATATCAGAGCCTGATACTACTAAAAGGATGCTGTTGGGCTTAATCCTGTCACCTTGAACCAGAAATAAATAATGCACACCTTTCACAGTTAATATTCATCAGATGGTCTCCATTTATCATTTACCAAAGGCACAGCTTCTCCCCGGGCCCAAGAACCTTGGTGCAGCAGTGAAGGGCACGGGCAACCTCAGGGCAAGAAGAAGGGTAAGTGCACACCTCGAAGCTGAGTTTGCCTGTCCAACCTCAAAACACATAGCAGCAAGCCAGATAAACATCCACATGGAAGAGAAACCCAATGCATAAATGAAGGTGAAGCCACAGGCTACCTGGGCTTCAGGTTTGGAAGGAAGCAGTGGTGACTGGGGCTTCAGCTAAGGGATGTTGTTGTTGTTGTCAGTTGTCATTGAGTCAGACCCTTTCTTGTGCTGACTTTATGTATAACAGAACGAAACGCTGCCTAACCCAGTGCCACCATGGTTGAAGGTGGGTACCACAATGGATGAATAAAATATTGAATGTACACATTTCAATGGATGGGTAGCTAGAGGAACTGCTGGTTGGTTGGTTGAATGGAACGATGATAGATGAAGGAATAAATGAGTGAATGAATGAATTGCTTGAATTAGGGTATCAGACTGGGTTCTTCTAACCATGAGGAGCCTGAATGAAAAATGCAACAGCCTGATGCCTGGAAGCCAAGTTTATCTGAAGGTAGGTGCACACAAAGATAGGAAGTGGAAGACAACCCTTAGCATTCCACATCTGGTCAAATGAACCCCAGGCTCATTGACTGGAGCTGCGAAGTCCGCAGTATTCACAGGAAATGGAAGATCCAGGTGGTAAGCAAGCGCTACTATTTTGTACTGCAGAACTCCAGGCTGGTGGAGGCACTTCCCAAACTGCTGCACAAAGAGGAGAGAGAGAAAAGATAAAGTGAGGAGTGAGGGAGAGAGAGTGATACTTCTCAAGATAAGCCTGCCATACAAAATTACAAAATATCCATAGATAACTATTATTACAAAAGACAGCAAAAAAAAAAAATATATATATATAAAAGGTCTACAATCAAGAAATAAACCATTGGAAGGTAATTAAAAAGTTTATTTAATCTCTTGAAGAACAATAAAGGCTATAATAACAACCACAAAAGTACAAGAAACTGTGATTCCTACATAGGCAGAAATTAAAGAAAAACTAGGGATATACAACAATTGAAAGTCAGAAAAAACATTACAATCATTAAAGTTAAAAAAAAAATTCCTCTGTAATTATTGGTTAATTTAATGTGTCAGCTTGTCCAAGCTATGGTTCCCAGTTGTTTGGCCAAATACTAGTCTAGTTGCTGTTCCATAATGTAATCTAATGTGAATTATGAAGTATCACCTTCTATAATATAATGCGATGTAATATAAAGTAATTAATCAGCTGAAAATAGAATTTCCTTAGAATGTGTTCTTTCTCCAGAATACAAATAGATAGTTTGGCAGAACTTCTTGCGACATTCTTCCCTTCTCCTGGCCTTGCGACATAACACTGCAGGAGTCTTTAGCCTATGACCCAACCTATGGATTTTTGACTTTCCAATCCAGTACAATCACATGAGATAATTCTTTCAAGTTAATCTGTCTCTACTTCTCTAGATAGATAGATGGATGGCTGGATGGATGGCTGGCTGGCTGGATGGATGGATGGGTGGGTTGGTGGGTGGATGGGCGGTTGGGTTGGCCGGTAAGTAGTAGGTAGGTCGGTAAGTAGGTAGGTAGGTAGATAGGTAGATAGATAGAGAGATCTCACTGATTCTGTTTCTCTAGATAACACTGCCTGAGAGAGTATTGATATGGATTCTAGACTTAATGTTATCAGAAAGAAGACTAGTGAAAGAGAAGTGAGTCCAGTATACAGCTAAGAAGTTAAAGCAAAAATAATTGAACAAATAAATAGCTAGGAGATGTGGAAGATAAACTCAAAGACTCTAATACATGTCTAATAGCAACCATGGAGGAAGACAATGGAGAAAATGGCCATTTCAACATGCAACATACAACCAATATAAAAAAATTATTGAATTCATATGCATGTGAAAGCTGGACAATGAATAAGAAAGACCAAAGAAGAATCGATGCATTT
>NW_004443981.1:14564810-14566233 GCF_000243295.1 Trichechus manatus latirostris
CATATTTTATTGTGTTTAAGGTATAGTTTACAGAGCAAACTAGGTTCCCATTTAACAGTTTCTACACAAATCATTCAGTGATACTGGTTACATTTTTCACAATGTGTCATCCTTCTCATTCATTCCTTTCTGGTTATCTCCTTTCCAGTACTCCAGTTTTCCTGCCCCCTTACCTTTTCGTTTTTGCTTTACAGTAATTTTTGATCATTTGGTCTCATAGAGATGATTTTTTAAAGGAGCTTATTACTCATGGGTGATATTCTTTATTTGATGAGCCAATCTGTTATCTCACTAAAAGTTAACTTCAGGGGATAATTTTGGTTCAAAGTTTAAAGAGTATCTTAGGGCATAGTCTCAGGGAGTCCTCCAGTCTCAATCGGTCCAGTAAGTCTGGACGTTTTAAAAATTTGAGTTCTGCTCCACATTTTCCTCCTGTTCTGTCAGGATCTATCTATTGTGGCCACAGTGATCTTTTGAGGTAGATATTTTTTATCCCATTTGTAAACAAGAGGGATACGAGGTACAGACAGAGTAAATGACTTGTCCACAGTCACAGAGCAGGAAGCAGTCATGTGTGAGCAGAGCCTGGGACACCATGTTCTTCAGCACGTAGGATGAGCTGTGCACAAGGGCCGCACGCACCCCATGAGATAATGGAAGTCATGTTCTTCAGCATGTACCCAATGGCGCCCTGAAGGATGAGCAGCGCACAAGGGCCGCGTGTGCCCTGTGAGACTCTGGCCCAGGAGGATTCCCCTTTGTACCATGACTTCCCAGCTTCTGCAGTGGCAGGGAACCAACCGGGAACAGGGAACCAACCAGTTGCCGTTGAGTCAATTCTGACTCATGGCCACCCCATGTGTGTAGAGTTGAACTGCCCCACAGGTTTTTCAAAAGTATGACTTTTTGGAAACAGAACTCCAGGTCTTTCTTCTGAGGTGCTTTTGGGTGAATTCAAACCGCCTTTTGGTTAGTAGCTGAGCGCTTACCCATTGGTGCCACCCAGGGACTCTGGCAGGGTGTGACTCCTCCCCATTGCTGCCACTTATCAAGGAGAACCACTCTGGCCCGGGCACTCCAGGGTCCCCGGGTCAGCATATCAGGGGTCACGGCCTGCTCTCGATCCTCAGCCCCCCGGGTAAGGGCAGCGGGGTACCTCACTCCTCTAATATTCAGTGCACAGTGACAAACAGCTCCTTGGAACTGCCACTAGAGAATCAAGACCCAGACATAAAAATGAATTAAGGAAAAAGCCCCCTGTCATTTTCCTCGTTTGCTTCATCAACCCTCTAGTAAATAACCAGAGAGCACTTAACCAGGACTTGGGCCTGTAGTGTAAATAATAAGGCCTCTTTGTCACTGACAGAGCCCTGGGAGCCAGGCTGGAGAGGCAGCTTGGAAGACGGGTAAGGGACAGGCAAAA
>NW_004443981.1:14566557-14568756 GCF_000243295.1 Trichechus manatus latirostris
GTGCTGTGCCCTGGGGAGTCAGTCATGGGGGCCCTCTATCTGTCTCCCCCAGGGCATGTGAGCTACACAGAGGCAGGAACCCTGTGCATTTAGCCCTCCAGAGCACGCAGCATCGGCATCTGGCTGCTGGTTACCAAAAGCATCAAGATTCCTGACTTCAAATTACTTGAGCTCCAAACAGGGGAGAGAGAAGGAGAAGGAAAAGAAGAGGAGGAGAAGGAGGGAGGGGAACAGGGAGAGAGAAGGAGAAGGGGAGGGGGGATGGACAGGGAGAGGGAGGGCTAAAGAGGGGGGAGAGGGAGGAGAAGCAGAAGGAGGAGGAGAAAAAAGAGGAGGAAGAGTTGGAGAGGGAGGGTGAGAGTGAGGAAGAAAAAGAGGAGAGAGAGACGGAGAGAGAAGGGGAGAAGTGGAGAAGGTGCAAACGTGCGCTTAAATTCTCCAGGGAGTAGGGGGTGGGGAGGCAATGCTACAAAAACAGAGCAAGGGCACCAGACTCGGAGTGGGGGGGTCCAGGCAGCCTTCCTGGAGGAGGAGTTGTCTGAACTGAGATCAGGGTGTGGAGAGGTGTCAGCCAAGTGAGAAGGGTGTGGCCTGGTACACAAGGGCCTTGGGAGCTTCAGGGACTGGTGGAAACATGGGTCAGCCGTCCAGGGGCACTGAGGGTGCAGAGGGATGAGGCTGGAGCCAGTGCTCAGGGCTGGTCATCCAGGGTGAAGGGCTGGGCTGAAGCGACAGAGAGCAGGTGTGGGCACACACTGCCCTTCCTCCACCGTCTTCAGACACAGTGACGTAGGGTATGTCCTCGTCGCCTCTCTGAGTCTCAGTTTGCCATCTATGAGATGGAATTCACAATCCATGCCCTTTCGATGTTGTGTTGAGGCTCAAGGGTAATGGAGATGTATGACGCAGCTTTACAGTCATGTCTGAGGGGTCTAGCAAATCAGCACCCCCATCCCAAATACACCACTCACCAGTGATGTGCCCTCTGGACAAGTATCCACGGAGGAGAACAACAGCATCTACAGGGCTATTAGAGTTTAATGACAAACACTTAACACGTGGAAAAGTGTTTAAACATTAGCTGTTATCTCATAGAAAATGCTTTAGACAGATTAAAACAAAAAACCAAACCCGTTGCCGTCAAGTCAATTCCGACTCACAGCAACCCTATAGACAGAGTAGAACTGCCCCATAGGCTTTCCAAGGAGCCTGGTGGATTCAAACTGCTGACCTTTTGATTAGCAGCTGAGCTCTTAACCACTGCACCACTAGGGCTCCTTAGACACATTGCTATTGTCTAAATACAGGGTAAGTCCAAGTGCTGGACCTGTAGAAAACAGACAATATCTGCTGCTCTGAATTTTTAGGGAAAAGAGACAAATCACCAGGAAGCCCCAGTTACCTAGCAGTTCTCGTAGAAAAGTCAGTCCTGACCAGTCTTTCTGAAGCCGCCTTTGGATCTCATCCTGCACACACTGGTCTGCTCCATGAGACACCTCTGACTCATGGTGCCCCCACATGTGTCAGAGAACTGTACTCCATAGGGTTTTCAATGGCTGTTTTTTCAGAAGTAGATCACCAGGCATTTCTTTCAAGGCACCTCTGTGTGGACTCGAAACTCTAACCTTTCTGTTAGGAGCCTGGCATGTTAACTGTTTATACCACCCCGGGACTCCATGAGACAGAGGTTCAAATTCCAAGACCCTGAGACACAGCAGAGATATCCAGATGTGTTGTGGGAGCTCTTCTTCCCAGTAAAGAAACTGAGCTTGGCATGATAAAAAGATTTTCTAGAACCAAAGAAGGGATTTCTCTTGGCCCAAAGATTTGTGTGAATTAATCAGAAGTGTCTATACTCAGCTCAGCCTGACCTCTGTAGATTCTGGTTAATTGGGCTAGCACTTTCCTAATGTTTTGGTGAAGAAAGAGATAGAAATGAAGAGAGAAGAGAGACAGTTATCTGGGGAGAGAGACAGAGCGAGACAGCGAGCGAGGGAGGGTCCAAGAGCAGAGCAAGAACATAGAGCAAAGAAGAGAACAGCAGTGATAGACACAGAAAGGATACACAGAGCATAAAATAATACCCAGAGAGAATACAAGAAAGGATAGATGAGAGAAGGGAAAAGAGACAGAGATTAAAAAAGAAGGAACGAATATGAGACTGGGCAATTATTCATTACTATCTGAAAGGTTTCCTTC
>NW_004443981.1:14570087-14570821 GCF_000243295.1 Trichechus manatus latirostris
ACACATTTGTTAATATAAAAATGAACAGATCAATATCAGGTCATTATCAGAGAGGAAAGGCTCTTCTCCAAAGGTTTCACACTATTATTCAGCCCACACACCCACGCTTTTGGTGGAAGCATTCACTTATTTATTTTTTCTCATTATTGTTGTTAATTTCTTCCCGCCTTTGCTCCTGCGGGTGGTGAAGCCCTCCATTCCCACCAGGGCTAGCCACAGTCCCCTCCCTCCTCCTGAGGTCTCCTGGTCCCACGCTCTGTATCGGTGACCTTTTGACAGGGCTGTGCACTCAAGCGGGGGGCGGGTGGGGGAGACAAAGGAATACATTTTCTGATGGGGAGCCACAGTGCAGTGGGCAGATGGATCTCTGATATAAGTCCTTAATTAGGACCGAGCGGCTGGGTGACTTCTCAAGAGACAAAAGGTGTGTTCTCAGAGTCCGCCAGCTCACCTGCTCCTACCCCCTTCACCCATTAGCTGGGCGCCTTTCAGAATCCACCCCCAGCCTGTAGAGTTTTGACGGGGGGGCTGCCTTTATTCTGAGAGAGAAATCAGCAGTTTAGCACAGAATGTTCTCAGCTGGCAGATGGGAGGGGGCGGGTTGTCACGTCAATAGAATCTGATCCCATGGTTAGGTGAGACCGGGGACAAAGATGGAATAGTTCCAGCATGGATCATCCCATACAGTAATGAGGCTCACCTCTTGTAATTGGGGGGGCAAGGGGAGCAGGCGA
>NW_004443981.1:14580083-14614832 GCF_000243295.1 Trichechus manatus latirostris
TTAGCAGCCATAGCTCTTAACCACTATGCCACCAGGGTTTCCTCAAAGGGACCAGGATCCTCCAAAATCTGTCTTCAGTAACTGCAGCCACACTTTTATGAACAGCTTCTTCCACCACCATTAGTAATGGCCGCTGCACATCTAAATCAGAAAGTCCAATGTAGTCCAGTTGTCCTCAAGGTGACTATGACTCATGGTGACCTCATATGTGTCAGAGCAAAACAGTGCTCCATAGGGTTTCATGTCTGTGACCGCCCTCCCTTCCTCCCTTCCTCCCTTCCTCTTTCCCTCCTTTCCTTCCTTCTTTTTTTCCTTTCTTCTTTCTCCGTTCCTTTCCTTCTTCTTAGAAATACAAATATTCTGTGAATCAGTGCATTATTTCCTCTGAGAGTACGGAGCTGGTTAGGGATAGGTTTTGAGTGCTCCCTGAGCTATGAGGAAGACGAGAATCCAGGAAAGAAATGAAGTCTCTGACATAAGTACAAAAAGAGCTGTGGCCCCTTGGGGTGGGCAGGGTCTGAGGAGAAAGAGTTAGCCCAGAGGTCAACTACCCATGCTGGGGCTGGTCCACTGGCTCCCTGGATGTGGTACCTGGTATACTGTCTGGTATCCCATTTTGAGTGGTCCTTCCCCGGGTTGTAATTCTCCTGGAACATCCTCAATGTTTCCATGAAGGTGATTAACCACTAGTGGTTAGCTTTTAATTAGCATTTCCTTGGAAAACAAATGAAAGGGGTGTCTATTCTGCACATGAGCAGTGAGGAGACAGGTGGAATAGTATGGAGAGGTGGTGACCAAATGACCAGAGAAGAAAGGAAAAAGCAGCACTTCAGTCTGGACAGTGATGGAGTCCAGTGCAGAAAGCTCCAGGGAAGGCACTGGCTTTCTGCAGAAAGATGGTTGATATCAAAGGCTGGGAGCCCTGGGTAAACTTGAAGTAAGGCTAAGAACTCACAATCAACTCCTAGAACATAGCATGGGATGCCTTCCACCTAGGCTGGCTGAGTTGATTTGCGATGAATTGAAGGGAATGGAGCAGGCCACTTTGTCTTTAAACAAATGTATCATTCATCTGTCTTTCCCATTCAAATTAGCCCTAAAGTACCCAGCAAAATAAAAGATCTTCAAGTGCTGGGAATGTTTTCCATCAGCCTCACGTGCAGCTGAAAGCACTCAACTACTTTTGAAACGCCTACTGTGTGCTGCTGTCGTGGGAGACACAGGGAACCGGAAACACCAAGCACCAGGTACTGGCCAGGGCAGATGATAAAGAGGTTCCCGGAGGGGAGAAGAGATTCTGAGTCACAGGCCAGCTGACAACAATCTCAGAGATAAGGCTCCTTGGATTCAGAGAGGTTGACGGGCTGACTCAAGGCTGCGCAGAAGGCAGAAGGCTGGCAGCTGTTTCAGGGATTCATGGGTCTGCTTTGAAGGGGGAGGGAAATGGACGTGTCTTCTCCTTCCACTCTGTGCCTGGAATGGTGCCAGGCACTTTGTGTATGTCCACCCATCTTCCCCTTAAATCCAGCCCAGAAACTGGTCAGCAAACCAAGGCTCAGAATATTTAAGTATACAGTTTCAGGAGACCCCATTCAAAACTGGGGACATTTACTCCAAGACCCCATGCCTCTTCTCCCTAGTATCAAAGCACTCAGGAGTCCAGGTGGATGATGAGAATATTGCTCAGTGGGTGGAGAGCAGGGCAATGCAGTGAACTGTGTTGAGCAGGATGAGAGTAGAGATATCCCACTGAAGACACTACTGCAGGGACTAGAATTCTCTCATTCCCTGATTGCAGGGTGTGCTGAGTACACACTTTCTCTCCAACTCTCTCTCTTTTTCTTTTCTTGACTTTTCTTCCCCACAGGCTCCAGGCAGTCCAAGCCTCTTCCTGGTAACACAGCACTTTTTCAGGCAGAGTAGAGCACAGGGCCATTGATTAGGGATCAGTTTTCTTAGATTTAACTCTCACGACTGGGGCTTCTCCGGGACAGCCTCTTACGATGCCTGGGTTTTTTTAATATTTATGACTGGTGATTATCATTTAGGCCAGATGAAACCCTGGTTATTTTTCTGAATGCGTATTATCTGTTTTGTGAATGTCTACAATGCTTCCTTTGCCATGTTCTTAAAACAGAGTATGTGTCACTTCATTTTTCTTTCCTTTGATGTCCTCTTCCAAACATTTTCCCTTTTTGAAAATGAGCATTGTGAGGTATAAGCATAAGCATATGAGGGCGTACTGCTTTACCAAATAGAATACTGGCTTATTTCTCATCACTCCCACATGTAGTTGAGTATGTTGTTGTTGTGTGCCGCTGAGTCGATCTGGACTAGTAGCGACCCTACAGGACACAGTAGAACTGCCTTTTTGGGTTTCCTAGATCACCAGGTCTTTCTCTCCATTTAGCGGCTGGTGGGTTCGAACCTCTGACCTTTCGGTTAGCAGCTGAGTGCTTAGCCATTGCGCCACCAGAGCTCCTTATTTTTTAAGTCTACTATGTTGTTGTTCCTTCCTTTTTATGGAAAGTTACATCAAACACTGTGTGTGAGTGATTTGTGTGTATGGGGAGTCTATAATGGACCAGAGACGTTTCTTAGGTCAAGATAATGTTGGGGATACTCTGAGACCCTAACCCTTAAAAGCCAATGGCCCCATTGCAATCAGCATGCAACTGTGATGTTCCGACCCTCATCTGGAGCACTCACCCTGAGCTCAGAATGATGCTGCAGTCTTGTTACAGGCTGAGTTCTCAGCAAGCAGATGCTGATATGGAGTTTGGGTACAAGATGCTTTTCAAGGATCAGTACTTGTGACAGGAAGGGGTCCAGACAGGCAGGCAGAAAGAGAAATCAAGCTGTGGTGCAGGGTGATGAAGCTTGGCCAGCCCACCTCCAGGATAAGCACTGTCCCTCAGAGAGGGGGTCCAGTCTCCAGCCAATGGCCAGGCCCCTCTGCCCCCACCAAGCTCAGTGGCTAGATGTGGGCTGACTCTGGAAGGGCGTGGCCTTGAGCAAGGCGGCTGTCTGCAGCTGGACAAACTGTGCTGGGTCTGAGAGCTGGGCTCTGTCTGCTGACCACCTCCAGGAAGAGAGACCTGGATAGCGCAGCTCTGTGTCCACTACATTGCTATATTTAATTTCCACCACGACTCTAAGAGGTAGTGTTACAGATTGAACTGTGTCCCCCCAAAAGATATGTTGAAGTTCTAACCCCTGTACCCGTGAGCTTGATCTTGTTTAGAAATAAAGTCTTAGAAGACAATGTCAGTTAAGTTGACATGAGGTCATATGCAGTAGGGTGGGACCTAATCCAATCTGACTGGTGTCTTTATAAAAAAGGACAAGCGACACAAAGAGGCAGATAGAAGCAAGATGGCCATATGACCCCAGAGTTATGCTGCCGCTACATGCCAAGGACCTCCTGGGGCATCAGAAGCTGAGAGAGAAGAAAGGATCTTCTCCAGGGCTGACAGAGAGAGCATGGCCCTGACCACACCCTGAATTTGGACTTCTAACTTCCAGAAGGGTGAGACAACACATTTCTGTTCTTAGAAGTCACCCAATTTATAAGACTTTGGTATGGCAGTGCTGGGTAACAAATACCAACAGTAGGCAATATTTTGTAGATGAGAGAAATGGAGTCCTAGAGAGAGTCAGTAACCTGCCTTTGGTCACCTACAGTAGGTGGCAAAGCCGGGGCTGAAGCTGGTCCATCTGCTAAGCATATGATCGTTGCTGTGCACCATTGAGTCGAGCCTGACTCCCAGCCACCTGGCCAGATGCCCCAGAGCATTTCGGGTCCACATTTACTGACTAGATCTGGGGCGGGTCTCCTTCACCACACATTTGTGAATAATGCATCTCAATTCCCTCTCAAAGGTTCATCTTATTTCCGATAAGAACTATAATCCATCTGAGACAGGCTTCCCTTTTGCCTTTCTGGATGGTCGTGTGAGAGAATAGCCCTTCCCCAGGTGACGTAGCCAGAACAACCTGCGGAAAGAAATCTACCCAAAGCCCCACTGCCTCCTCTGTCATTGTCGTTGTTAGCTGCTGTCGAGTCAGCCCCCCTCCCCTAATGGAGACCCCATGCACAACCGAACTAACTGCTGTCCAGTCCTGCACCATCCCCATGTTCAGTTGGGGATGAGACTCTTGTGATCTATAGGGTTTTCACTGGTTTATTTTCAGTAGATCACCAGGCCTTTCTTCCCAGTCCATCTTAACCTGAAATCTCCACTGAAGCCTGTTCAGCATCACAGCAACAGGCAAGCTTCCACTGACAGACGGATGGTGGCTATGCATGAGGTAAATTGGCCGGAAATCAAACCCTGGTCTCCTGTATGGAAGGTGAGAGTTCTACCACTGAACCACCACGGCCCCCTTACTCCTTCCTCAGGTAAACCAAAACACACCTCATCGCGCTCAGTCTCCAGGGATCAGAAAATGCTTCTTCTTTTCTTCCCTCAAAGGAGAAGCTGCCTGGACCCCTGCGTCTGATGTCTGAGTCCCCTGTTGGTCCGAGGAAGCCTCGGGTTCCTCTCTCTTGAGGACCACCATCTCCCTCCCAGGATTTTTCTGGAAGCAAAGGGATTGGATCCAGAGGGATGACTGATGCTTTGGGGTGGAGAAACAGGGCCCGGTGTGTTTTTGTTACACCCAGGCTAATTGCCTCACCAATCTTCAGGGCCATGCCCAGGGATACCTTCATGTCACACTGGGTAGCCAAGAAACAAAGAAATCACCCTCCATATTGCCCGCTGTACTGTAATCGTCTGTTTATTCACGGTGTTGGCTCTTCCCAGCACCTGTCTCCAACAGCCTTATCACCGCGTGAGCCTGTACGAGAACCAGCACGTCCAGCTGTCACTGCACACAGCCTGTGGCACCTTCGTATGAAAATAAGGCAGGCGGCACCTAACTGGGGGAGAATTTTTAATCTCGACAATTTGTGTCTAATTTTGGGGGTGACCAGCCTGTCAGCTCCGGCAACCCAATCCCTCTTTGAGGTCAGCGCAGGAGGCAGCTGCCACAGCCCTGACACTTCTTTTTTTGTTATTATTATTTTTTGGGAGGGAAGAGGGAGGAAGGAGATAAAAAAAAAAAAAAAAAAAAAAAAAAAAAGCTGTGCTGCTATTTCCGTCACATTTTCGAATCTTGTTTTAGTGCAAGAATTTAATTATACATATTTTCATCATTTCTTATATCCTGACATATTAATTAAGGATGCTCTAATTCAGTTTCTGTAGCACCGTTGGCTTGCCCTGTAAAAACATTTTACTGTTTTTGTACAAATAAAAAATGAAAAGGTAAAGGTAGGGATGACTGGTTGTCGATACACATGTGCCCTCTCCCTCGGCCCCCTCCTTCTGCCTCTGAGATACTGGCCTTCTGGTTTTATAAACACAGGGATGGGGCCCATCTCAGCTCTTGCTCTGCCTAGGTTGGTCCAGAAAAGGAAATCAGCACCCAAAGCTGCATTGCTGATGTAGCTGTCAGTCCATCCTGGGGGTCGTATGGAAGGAAGACAAAGGGAAGGTCCCGTAGGACCGTCTGAAGAATGGGACAGTGGGGCCACTGAGGATCACTGAGTTTCCTTTGCATTCCTGGAACTGCCTCAAACTCTTTCACATCCTCTGTGTCTATACATCCACCACCTGTCCTTTTGTCCTACTAGGGTGGCTTGCATGTTGCTGTGATGCTGGAAGCTATGTCACTGGTATGTCAAGTACCAGCAGGGTCTCCCATGGTGGGTAGATATCAGCAAAGCTTCCAGACTAAGACAGATTAGGAAGAAGGCTTGGTGATCTATTTTTGAAACTTAGCCAATGAAAACCTTATAGATCACAGCAGAACACTGTCTGATGTAGTGCTGGGAGATGAGGTGGGAAGATACTCAAAATACACAGTGGCCTCAACAATGGACTCAAACATACGGATGGTTGTGAAGATGGTGAAGGACTGGGCAGTGTTTCATTCTGTTGAACATGGAGTTGCCATGAGTGGGCACTGACTCAACAGCAACAACTAACAACAACAACAACAATCTTTAAACCTAAAAAAAAAATCCAGGGTCTGCATTTGTTATCGATTGAATTGTGTCCCTCAAAAAATATGATGACGCCTAACACTTGTGCCTGTGAATGTGACCTTGTCTGGAGACTACATCTTTGAAGATGTTATCAGTTAAGTTATCATGAAGTTATACCAGAGTAGGGTGGACTCTGATCCAATCCAAGTGGTGTCCTCATAAAAGAGAAGAGACCTAGAAAGACGGAGAGAGGGAAGACAGCTGTGTGATGATGGGGACAGGGATTGCAGTGATGTAACTACAAGCCAAGAAACCCCAAGGATCACTGGCTGTCACCAGATTCTAGGAGAGAGGCATGGAGCAGATTCTCATTTAGAACTCTCAGAAGGAATCAACACAGTTGACACCCTGATCTCAGACTCCCAGCCTCCAGAACTGTGAGACAATAAATTTCTGTTCTTAAAAGCCACCCAATGTGTGGTACTTTATTAAGGCATCCCTAGGAAACTAATACAGTATTATTATCCCCACTTTACTCAAGAGGAAAAACAATATTGGTGAGAAGTACAGCAGCATGCTCAATCTTATACCTACGGCATGGACCTGGGACAGAGATGCTGAAATCCTTCCATTGTGATCAGCTGTTGACTTGGAGGCAATCACAAGGGACATGACTGCTTTCAGAAAAGCCTTGAGGGCAAATTTAGGGAGTGTCCAGAATGACACCATTGTGACTGGACTATGGTTGAGCAGAGCCAAGGAAGGTGTCCGGAGTGAGAAAGGTCTAAACAGGGAGTTGAAGGATGAGCAGGACCTACTGAGGCCAAGTGGGTGGGGCTGAAGGTGCAACGGAGGTAATGCAGGCAGAGGCATCCACACTACAACAGTCGGAAAGGGACTAAGGAAAGCTGAGACCACAGACAGGGAAGAGGAAGGCAGGAACTGACATGAGATGAGGCTGGAGAAAGGAAAAGAAAACAAGCAAACAAAAAAGCCTAGACATGAAGGGCTTATGTGCCCCATTAAAGAAGTTGATCTTTCTCAGAGAGCAATGGGAGCCCTTGGAGTCAGTAAGGTGGATGTGATGTGATCAAAATTGTGCCTTAAAAAGACAATTCAGGCCACAGATTGAAATCCCGTCTTTCCTGGTTGCTTCAGAAGAGACCCCTTTATAAATCATCAGTCCCTTCAATTTACTTACATTTCTTGGTGTGTATTTGAAGATGTTTGTATGTTTTTAGATCCCATGTTCTGCATTTTTGCCTAGGAAATTTAGTCACAGAACACATCTTGGGAAACCTCAGATAAAAGCAAAAATTTGTAATCTCACAATTCAACATCGACTATGCGCTGACTTCAGATGACCTCCTTGTTTTACCTTCTTTATTTTCCTACACAAATCCTCAGCCACAACTCCACAGTTTTTCCTCTTTTCTCCCTCTATTCCTTCTTTCCTTCCCTCTGTCTCTCTCTCCCTCTTCCTTACTCTCTTCCTCTTTTTCTTGACTTATCTTTGCCAAGACGATGGTGAAAGATAGTCAAGCTAAGAAACTTTCTTTCATTATGGAGGATTTCCAGCTCTTTGTAAGAGTTTGAGAAGATGAGCAAAAAGCGGTGATTGCTAACCAGCTTGGGATCACACGGGTGATTCTGTGTACTGTTTGTAACATTTCTTGAAGCCACCCTTGCTCCCTGGAGCCCAAGTTAAAAGTCCCTGCCTTGAGAGCCTCGTGAGGTCTGGGGGTAGATGACACTAAGGCATCTTCATGTTCCTAAACCAGCCACACCTCTGCCTCCTCTAAATCTCACCAGGTTAAGGGGATCAACTCCATTTTCTTTCCATTTTCTCCATTGGCAGAGACAGGAGCAACAGAGACTGAGGTTGACGGTACCAAGATGGCAGAACATCAAGTGTTGGGAGCAGTAATGCCCGCTGATGTCACTGAGACCACCCAGTGGCTGGGGCTGAGTTGTGTCCCCCATGTGCTCCAGAGGCCTGCCTGTGTGTGAGTTACCTCTGCTTCCTCTTTCACTGGCAACCCCATGTGCTATAAGAGGAAATCATTCTTTACTGAACCTACCTGGGTGTGTCAAATCTTCTTGCCCCCCAAAAGAACAAAGCTGGAGTCCTGCAGGAGGAACCCAGAGTCAGGAGCCCAAGGAACTGGAAGTGAAGGTCTCATCCAAAGAGGAAGGAGAGAGATTCAATGCAAGACAGAGACAAAAGGCAGAACCTGGCAGTGAATGGGCAGGTGTAAACCCAGCACCTTGAGGTGGACACCATGAAGACTTGACCTCAACCCTGGTGGACATGCAGAATGTTGTCGGTCACCTTTGGCTTAAACACCAACCTCAGAGACAACAGTAAGACCCGGCCACAATCTCTCCCCCTTGCCTCCTCCCTCGCCTGTTGGCAAAGCAGTTCTCAATTATTATTTCCTCCCAAGGAAATCTGTAGTCATTGCAACTCTTCTCGACTCTCCTAATATACTGTGATTCAAAGCTGAAATGAGGTTCAAGTCGCTGATAGCTTGTCTGGAGCCACTCTGGGAAAGCAATGCTGTGTGCTGATGCTGAACGCTGGTGGAAGGGGGATTAAGGAGTCTTGGCTGAGTTCTGCCGTGGCAGCTCTGTGTTACTATTAAGAGGCATGGATTAATATCAAGTTTTGGGGATCTGGTTGCTTGCTGATACTGCTTAATTATCCAGATAAGTGATCAGCATCCGAGCATGAGCGGCAGCATAAATCTCCCAGCTATCATCTTTTTTTTTTTTTTTTTTGCTTTTTCCTTTCCCTCTTTTTTTTGGGAAAGAAAGCGTTTATTCATTTAAGCATCACCAAGATACATGTTTAAAGTGCTCATTAAACTTTAAACACAAAAGGTCAACATTGGCTGTGCCATTTTTGGGGGCAGTGGCCTCACAAAAGAGAAGGGTTGGTGTTTCCAGAGGCAAGATGTGGCGAGTGGCCTTGTGGGTCTGGTCTTCCTCGTACCTGATGCCCCGCACCCTGCTTCTCCCTTATCCTCTGAGCCATTTATTCTAGAACCTTCTTTTTCATTCCGGAGGCCCTTGTCTCCAGCCCTTCCTCTCACTGCAGAGGGTGGGTGGGCCCCTGTCCCCAGGCTCACATCACGGGCTGGCAGCACCTGCTCTCCCAGCCCAGGTGGAGACAGGAGGTGGCAGGGCAGACTCCTGGGTGGGGAGCCCACCCCTCCACCTCTGAGCTGACCATCTTGGCTGGTAATTTTATCCCATGAAGACTATTTTTCCTCGCCCTTCTCTGTCCTCTCTGCCCGGCTCCGCTTATGTTTACTGTATTACTTCTGCCGCCCTGATTAGTGCTGTCTGGCTCGGGGCCCCCACCTGAGACTGGGATTAGGATCAAAGGCAGGCCAAATGGGACTGCCCCAGCCGCTCCTTCCCTTGCCAATAAACACCATTCAGGTTTCCCCCTTTGACCCATCTGCTCCTTACCCAGGTCGGATTCCGTATCTCTTAATTAGGCAGCAACTGTCTATCAGGCACCGAGCTAGGCACTGCCTGGACGGATGCTCCCTGCCGTCCTCAGGGAAGCCCGGGGCCTCAGCCCCCCTCACCAGGCTCTCCCACTCTCCCACCTGCCCAGACAGCCATCACCCCCCATTCAGCACTCCAGCAGCACCCACCAGCTCCAAGGACCCCAACAGATCAAGTGGGTGCTCACTGCCAGCCTTGTTCAAGCTGTGGCCTCCACCTGGGGGGACCCCTCTCTAAGAGAGCGTTGGACAACATCCAAAGACATTTCTGGTTGCCACAGCTGGAGAGGTGGGTGATTCTGGCATCTAGGGGTAGAGGTCACGCATGCTGCCAGATACCCCACCGTGCACAAGACAGTCCCCATAACAAAGAGTATGTCAATAGTGTCGAGAGAGAGAAAATCTGGCCTAGGGGCAGTCAGTGTGGCTGGCTGAGGGAAGCAAGTGAGGAGGGTCCAGTTGGGCTCCAGGTCTGGGGAGCCAGCGCAGGGCGGGTGGGGCTGGGGTACTGTGAAGAGATCTGGACTGGAGGAGGTCCCCAGTTGGTGAGGGCGGACCAGAAAGGAGGCAATGGCCACTGGCCCAGCTGAGAGGCAGGCAGGCTTCCTGGGCACCAGGCCTGTCCAGCCCACACCCAGAAGTGCCCTGAGCTTGGTTTAATGCTCGGCTGTTATCAGCTTGGAATTCTTCGGTTTTTTTTGACGATTAGACTGCTACCTTTATTTCCCTAATGCTGGGTAAGGTCAGTAGTGTTGTCTCTGTGATTTTTGCCTGCTTCATCCCAACCACTACCAACAGCCATTCCGTCTTCAGCCACATAGGTTCTTTTATTTACTTATTTTTCTAATTTTATCGTGCTTTAGGTGAACGTCTATAGCTCCTTAGTTTCTCATTCAGAAATGTACACACATATTGTTTTGTGACATTGGTTGCAATCCTCACAATGTGCCAGCACTCTCCCCCTTTCCACCCCGGGTTCCCTGTGTCCATTCATCCAGTCCCTGTCCCTTCCTGCCTTCTCATCCTGCTTTTGGATAGGAGCTGCTCATTTGGTCTCGTATATTTCATTGAACTAAGAAGCACATTCCTCACACGTACTGTTGTTTGTTTTATAGGCCTGTCTAATCTTTGCCTGAAAAGTGAGCTTCTGGAGTGGCTTCAGTTCTGAGTTAGATGAGTGTCTGGGGACCAGAGTCTCCAGGGTTCCTCCAGTCTCTGTCAGACCAGTAAGTCTGGTCTTTTTCTGTGAACTTAAATTTTGTTCTGTGTTTTTCTCCCAGTCTGTCCAGGAGTCTTGTGAGAGCGAGCAGTCGGTGGTGGTAGCTGGGCACTATCCAGTTCTGGGCTCAGGCTGGTGGAGGTTCACGTGGTCCTTTAGTCCTTTGGGCTAATATTTGCTTTGTGTATTTGGTTTTCTTCATTCTCCTTTGCTCCAGGCAGGATGGGACCAATAGACGTATCTTAGATGGCTGCTCACAAACTTAATGATACGAAATAATTCTTGAACGAGGGCCCTGCACGTTCTTTTTGTGCTGGGCTCCACAGATTTGGTATCTACTGCTGATGAGAGATGACGCAGCTTTGACCAGGGGTTTAGATGCAAGAACAGAGAGATTCAAGATGCACATCAACATGGTGTGAGGGTAGATTGGACTTGGGGTGAGGGAGAGGAAGGCGTGTTATTATCTTTGATGTTGCCAGCAAGGAAACCTGTTCAGAGAGACAAAGCAAGAGGCCAGAGATCTCTCAATTAGTGTCAAAGATAGGGCTCAAATTAATATGTGTGTGTGTGTGTGTGTGTGTGTGTGTGTGAACGTGCCTTATAAATGGGGAGTCCAAACCGGGACACTGTGAAAGTGACTATTGACAGGTAAGGCACTATTGGCAATGAAGGCAGGATAACGGGCATAAATCAGGACCTTTCTAGGCGTACCAGATTGTCCAGGCACTCTACTTAAAATCATAAAAAGCTGTACATGTATACATGCGCATGGTTATTACAATGATAATAGTTATAATAATAGCTAACGTAATAGCTTTATAACTGATAAAGCTACCTTTATATTACTTGCCTATCCTAGCCTTACAATTTTCTTTACTGGTATTTTCCCTAGTCCATCATAAGGATGATTCTGAAGGCAGCTCCCAGGTACAGCTTGGAAAATCACAAAGTCATGCCAATCTTTCCCAAGTTCCTCTCTTATGTTAAGCTCCAGAATAGCTGCGTAGGTGTTCTTTTCAACTCACAGATTATTGACCAGCCATCAGAAACTCTCTCTGCAGCAGTCTGCAGCCACCACTGACCCACAGGTTAGGCATTACGGACTGCTCTGTGTGTGTGTGTGTGTGTGTGTGTGTGTGTGTGTGAGTGTGCACATGCGTGCATGCACATGTGTGCATGCCTGCATGTATGTATATGTTTTCAGATTTCTTAAATTGCATATAAATGTCAAAAAATCTCCAATTTGTTCAGCACTGCTGAAAGAAGAGAATTAAGGAGAAATTTGCCCCTGGAAGAACTGGCCCTCAGAAGTTGGTTCCGTCTCTCTGAGGTGTGTCCACCTTAACGGTAACTGCTGTGGAATAATCTGATAACTAAGATCCCTTGAAGTAGATAGAAAAGAAATTAGAATCATGGACAGTTTTTCATGGTTTTTCTTTTTTTTTGGAAAAAAAGGTGTTTGAGGGGAGAGAAGATCAAAGACTCTTATTTCTAAGTTTTTTCATTATGAAGTACATCAGCATACAGGAAAGGATGGCAACTAATACGATGAATACCACTGACCATCCACCATTCATCTTGTTGATTCGTAATATTTTACTTTACGTCCTTGGAAGAGATCTCTCTGTCTCTCTTTTTGAGTTTTGTAAGTAAATTCATCATTACAAATAAATTAAGGCCTTCTGTTCACGCCTCTTCCAAACATCTCTCTCCCTCTCTCCTTAAAGTTAACCAATTGCTGTATTTAATTTATTATTTATAATTCTCATATAAATTGTATATTTCCCTGTTATGGAATCACAGTATCTACTATTTTGCTTAACTTTAAAGTTTATATGAATTGATACATAACATCATCTGATACATAACATCAGCAAATTGCCCCCACCTCTTTTTTTTCCCCAACTCCGCATTTTTGTGATTTTATCATTTTGATATATGTATCTCTAGTTAATTCATTGTAATTACTCTATGCTCTTCAAGGCTATGAATATAGCAGTTTTAATAGCTCTTCTGTGGATAGATGTTATGTTGTTTATACTTGTTTGATGTTAACAAACAATGCTGCAATGACATTTTTTGTACATTGCTCCCCTATGTTAGAGAGTTTTTCTAGGGCATACAGCTAGAAGTGGAATGGCTGGGTCACAGAGCATGAATATCTTCAGCCTAACTAGATACTGTCAATTTTTCTCCAAAATATTTATACCAATTTAGGCTCCCCACAGCTGTCTCTAAGAGATCTCAGTTACATGCATCCTAGTCAACTCTTAGTATTATCAATTTATTTAAAAGAATGTGCCATTGTTGTGGGTAAGGAATGACAGCTTATCTCCCTGATTTATAGTGATCTGTGTATCTTTTGAAATGTTTATTGGTGGTCCAGATTTTTGCTTAGCTGAAGGGTTTATTCATATCCTTTGTCAATTTTTTCTCTGTAGTTGATATTTTATTATTGTTTAACAGATATTCTTTATGTATTCTGATACTGATCTTTTGCTGATTATATTCATTGAAAAGGTTGTCTCCCAGACTGAGCTTTACATTTTCAAAAATTTTTATGGTGCCATCGGTAAACTTAGTAAATTTTATAGTTTTCCATTATGATTTGATATTTTTGTATCTTATATTAAAAAAAAAATCTTGCCTAACTGTAGTCCCTAAATACACCCCTTTTCATTTTCTCCTGAGGTTTTGCTTTTACATTAGGTCTTTAACTTACTTAGATTACATTTTCGTGAATCGTGTGAAAGTAGAACTCTATCTCTTACTCTGAAAGCAAAACCAGTTGTCCTGCCACCATTCACCAAATAGTCCATCACTTCCTGAGAGTGGTAAGAACTAGCAAACTATTCACCAAAATGGATTCCTCTTCTTCCTGGGTGCTAAGGTGAACTCTTTTCTCCGAGTCACCCTTGAAGGCTGATGGTGCCATGTGACTGAGTTCTAGCCAGTAAACTGAGCGGCCAGGATATGTACACTTCCAAACTGACCCATAAGAAACCTCCCTCAAGTGGTACCCCTTGCTTCTCTCTCCAGCTTGAATTGGCTGATTAAGAAGGACATGGACATCATCTAATGAAGATGCTGGAATCACAAGATTGAAAGAGACTGGGTCCTTGAATTACAACTTTTAAGAGAGGCACCTGTCTGTCAGGGCTTTCTTGAGGTAGAAGTTAACTTCTATTGTGTTAAAATACTATACAGTGGAACCTGTGAGAGCCGGAACTCAACAAGACTGCTTTGTTTTTCCAGGTCTGGCAAGTTTTCCACCTTTGACAGGGCTCAGTCTTACCACTTTGCTATTGCTCATTTTAGTGGAAAATATTTGAGTTTTCTTTCTTTTACAGGTTTTTGCCTTACACAGGTTCCGGCTTTCCCAGGTTTTAGCATATTATTTATCTGGTACAGTGACTGGCATTTTCTAAAATAACATACTTGCTAATCTGTATTGCTACCTATATCATAAATCAAGTTTCCACATATGCATGGATCAGGTTCTGGGTTTTCTCTTCTGTTCCATTTATCTTTATGTTGCTCCCTGTACCTCTTAACACTGCTCATTGTTATTATAACGTTATAGTAAGTGTTCATGTCCGGGAGGGTCTGTAGGACAAAGAAATCAATTTGGTCTTTTGTGTCTGGTTTCTGAAAATGTCGTTATGTGCTATTGAGTCGATTCTGACTCATAACAACACGATAGGGCAGAGCAAAAATGCCCCATAGGGTTTCCTAGGCTGTAATCTTTATGGGATCAAATTGCCAGGTCTTTTCTCCCTGGGAGCCACTAGTGGATTCAACTCACTGACCTTTGCGTTAGCAGCTTAGTGCTTAATCATTGCACCACCAATGCTCCTTTTCTGAAAATAGCCCTTGGAATTCCCAAGCAGTCAGGGTGCCTTATGTTTTCTAAAACAGCTGAGTAACACTTAAAGGTGCGCAAAGGAGGTAGGAGCCCAACCTCACCCCGGCAACAGAGCTCAGAAAGGGAGGAGCTGTGATATAGTTAATCATGCATATTCATCGACTGGGTCAATAATAACTGTGTATTCAGGCCCCAGTTATATATAGTCATTGATACCCCAATGACTAAGGGAACCTGGATCTGAAGCCTCCTATTTTGGGGCCTCCTGGATTGGTGAGAACATCCATCCATGTATAGGAAAAGGTGTGGCACATCCCTGGGGACAATGGAAGCCTCATACTGGGAACTCTCCCAGACCTTGCCCAATGCATCTCTTCCCTTGTATACATTCTGTTTACAGTAAATGGGCAACTGTAAGTATAGGTAGTCTTCATGATGTCTGTGAGTCATTCTAGCAAATTATCGCACTCACCAGGGACAGTGAGAGCCAGTGGCGAGGCTGACATTTGTCTATTTGGCAAGGGCTGGCAGGACAGAGTGCTAACTTGTGAGGACTCATCTCTAGCTGGTATCAGGATGGTGAAATGGGAAAGTGGAGATATGAGTTATCTTTGCATTTTAGAGATCAGCCTTTTGTCTATCATTATTAATGAAGTGGGTAAGTCCCACCACAGGAGTCCATGGGTGGTGCAAATAATTAATGCACTCAGCAGCTAACGAAAATGTTGGCTGTTCGACTCGACCCAGAGACACCTGGGAAGAAAGATCTGGCAATCTACTTCTAAAAATTCAGCCATTGAAAACCATATGGATCAAAGTTCTTCTCTGACACACATGGGGTCACCATGAGTCGGAATTGACTCGACAGCAACTAGTAACTCGTAAGTCTCACTTCATATATACATGAATCAAATCGACTACATCTGTGGAAAGAGATGATGGAGAAGCTCAGTATCATCAATCAGAACAAGGCCAGGGGCTGACTGTGGAACAGACAGTCAATTGCTCCTATGCAAGTTCAAGGTGAAGCTGAAGAAAAATTAAAAATTAAAATAAGTCCATGAGAGCCAAAGTACGACCTTCAGCACGTTGTTGGTGTTAGGTGCCATCAAGTCGCTTCCAACTTCTAGTGAGCCTATGGACAACGGAAGGAAACACTGTCCAGTCCTGTGCTAGCCTCCCAGTCGTTGAGCCCATTGTGCAGCCACTGTTTCATTGAGACTCTTCCTCTTTTTCGCTGACCTTCTGCTTTTCCAAGCATGATGTCCTTCTTCAGGGACTGCTCCCTCCTGATAACATGTCCAAAATACATGAGAAAAAGGTCTCTCCATCCTTGCTGCTAAGGAGCATTCTGGCTGTACTTCTTCCAAGACAGATTTGTTAGTTCTTCTGGCAGTCCATAGTATGTTCAATATTCTTCGCAAACACCGTAATTCAAAGACATCAATTGTTCTCTGGTCTTCCTTATTCATTGTCCAGCTTTTTCATGCATATGAGGCAATTGAAAATATCATGGCTTTGGGTCAGGCACACCTTTGTCCTCAAAGTGGCATCTTTGCTTTTCAACACTTTAAAGAGGTCTTTTACAGCAGATTTGCCAAATAAAATACATCCTTTGATTTCTTGACTCCTCTTTTCATGGATGTGGATTGTGGATCCAAATAAAATGAAATCTTTGATATCTTAAATATTTTTTCCATTTATCATGATACTGCTTATTGGTCCAGTTGTAAGAGTTTTTTTTTTTTTTTCCCTGTATGTTAATGTATAATCCATACTGAAGGTTCTAGTCTTTGAACTTCATCAGTAAGTGCTTCAAGTCCTCTTCACTTTCAGCAAGCAAGGTTAGGTCATATGCATAATGCAGATTGTTGATGAGTCTTCCTCCAATCCTAATGTCGCATTCTTCTTCACATAGTCTAGTTTCTCAGATTATTTGCTCAGCATGCAGATTGAATAAGTATGGTGAAAGGATACAACCTTGAAGCACACCTTTTGTGAATTTAAACCACGCAGCATTCCCTTGTTCTGTTCGAAAGATTGCCTCTTCATCAATGTACAGTTTCTGCATGAGCAAAATTAAGCATTCTGCAATTCCCATTCTTTGCAATGTTATCCATAATTTGTTAGGATCTTTGAGCATATCTCATCTGAATTTAGAGACCAATTCAAGGATAGATTTGATGCATTTAACACTAATGACCAAAGACCAGACCAGCTGTGGAATGGCATCAAGGACATCATACATGAAGAGAGCAAAAGGTCATTAAAAAGACAGCAAAAAAAAGACCAAACTGAATATCAGAAAAGACACTGAAACTTGATCTTAAAAGTAGAGGAGTTAAAATGAATGGAAGAAATGATGAAGTAAAAGAGCTGAACAGAAGATTTCAAAGGGTGACTTGAGCTGACAAAATATTGTATTCAAATGTACAAAGATTTTGAGTTAGAAAACCAAAAGGGAAGAACTTGCTTGGAATCTCTCAAGCTGAGACAACTGAAGAAAAACTTCACACCTCGAGTTGCAGTATTGAATGACTCTATGGGCAAAAAAACTGAAAGACACAGGAAGCATCGAAAGGAGACGGAAGGAATACACAGAGTTACCATACCAAAAAAGATTGACCAATGTTCGACCGTTTCAGGAGACAGCATATGATCAAGAACCAATGGTACTGAAGGAAGAAGTCTAAACTACACTAAAGGCACTGTTGAAAAACAAGGATCCAGGAACTGATGAAATATCAATTAAGATGTTTCAACAAATGGATGCAGCACTGGAGGTGTTCACTCATCTATGCCAAGAAATTTGGAAGACAGCTGCCTGGCCAACCAACTGGAAGACATCCTTATTTGTGCCCATTACAAAGAAAAGTGATCCAACAGAATGTGAAAACTTTAGAACAATATCATTAGTATCATATCCAAGTAAAATTTTTCTGGAGATCATTCAAAAGTGGTTGCAGCACTACATCAACAGGGAACTGCCAGAAATTCAATCCTGATTCAGAAGAAGACGTGGAACCAGGGATATCATTGCTGATGTCAGATGGATCGTTGCTGAAAGCAGAGAATACCAGAAAGATGTTTACCTGTGTTTTATTGACTATGCAAAAGCATTAGACTGCGTGGATCATAACAAATTATGGATAACATAGAGAAAAATGGGAATTCCAGAACACTTAATTGTACTAATGAACAACCTGTACATAGACAAAGAGGCAGTCTTTCAAACAGAACAAGGGGATACTGTGTGGTTTAAAATCAGCAAAGACGAGCTTCAGAGTTGTATCCTTTCACCATACCTATTCAATCTGTATGCTGAGCAAATAATCCTAGAAACTGGGCTATCTGAAGAAGAACATGACGTCAGGATTGGAGGAAGACTCGTTAACAACCTGCAATATGCAGATGACACAACCGTGCTTGCTGTAAGCCAAGAGGACTTGAAGCACTCACTGATGAAGATTAACGACTACAACCTTCAGTATGGATTACGTATCAACATAAAGAAAATAAAAATTCTCACAACTGGACCAATAAGCAACTCTATGGTGGATGGAGAAAATGTTGAAGTTGTCGAGGATTTCATTTTTCTTGGGTACACAATCAACGTCCATGGAAGCAGCAGTCAAGAAATCAACCAACGTATTGCACTGGGCAAATCTGCTATTAAAGACCTCTTTCAAGTTTTGAAAGCAAAGATATCACTTTGAGGACTAAGCCATGGTGTTTTCATTTGGTAAGTATAAATGTGAAAGCTGGACAATGAATAAGGAAGACCAAAGAAGAATTGATGCATTTGAATAGCGCTGTTGGGGAAGAATATTGAATAAACCATGGACTACCAGAAGAACTAACAAATCTGTCTTGGAAGAAGTACAGCCAGAATGCTCCTTAGAAGCGAGGATGGTGACACTTCCTTTCACATGGTTTGAACGTATTGTTGGGAAAGACCAGGCCCTGAAAAAGGACATCGTGCTTGGTAAAGTAGAGGGTCAGCGAAAGACAGGAAGACCCTCAACAAGATGGATTAATATGGTGGCTGCAGTGATGGCCTCAAGCATGGCAGTGATTGTAAGGATGGCACAGGACTGGGCGCTGTTTTGTTCTGTTGTACATAGGGTTGCTATGAGTCTGAACTGACTCTAAGGCACCTACCAAAAACAAATTTCCACCACACTGATGTTTAAAATCATCTTGGCTTTTCTTGGCCCGTGGCTCTACCATATACATTTTGGAAGAAGTTGGCAAGTTCCATGAAATTCTTAGTGGGGTTTTGATTGGAATAGAATTGAATATATAGATTAAGCTGGGTAGAATTGAAATCTCTACATGATTGCATCATTTTGCCATGAATCTATATATATATGTATACATATGTGTGTGTGTGTATAACCAAACCAAACCCATTAGTGTGGAGTCGATTTTGACTCATGGGAACCCCATGTGCGTCAGAGTAGAACTGTGTTCTATAGAGTTTCTTTTGGAAGTATTAGCCATGCCTTTCATCTGAGGTGTCTCTGAATGGACTGGACCTCCAATATTTTGGTTAGCAGCTGCATATAATAACCATTTGCACCACCCAGGGACTCCATGTATACTTATATATACACACCCTTATTTTGGTTTATGTATTATGATATAAATATATATGCATGTATATATATAATCCACATGTAAATGACAATATGTTGTTGTTATCGTGTGCTGTCATGTTGATTCTGACTCATAGAAACCCCATGTGACAGACTAGAACTGCCCCATAAGGTTTTCTAGGCTGTAATCTTCATGGATTTCCTATGAGTCAAAATCAACTGGATGACACATAATGACAACAAAAATCTTTACAAGAGCAGATCGCCAGGTCTTTCTCCCACAGAGCTACTAGATGGGTTCAAACCACCACCTTTTGGTTAGCAGCAGAGTTCTTCACCACTGAGCCACCGGGGCTCCTTAAATGGCAAGATAGATAGACAGACAGACAGACAGATAGGTCTCAACGGCATACGTTGTTTTTAGGTGCTGTATGTGGTGTTTAGTTGCTGTAGGGTCAGTTCTGACTTATGGTGACCTTATATACGACAGAACAAAACACTGCCATCCTGTGCCATCCTCACAATCATTGCTGTATTTGAGCCTGTTGTTGCAGCCACTGTGCCACTTCATCTCATGGAGGGTCTTTCTCTTTTTGGCTGACCCTCTACCTTATCAAGTATGATGTTCTTCTCCAGGGACTGGTCCCTCTGATAACATGTTCAAAGTACTGCAGGATACTCCAAGGAGTATTCTGGCTATACTTCTTCCAAGACAGACTTATTAGTTCTTCTAGAAGTCCATGGTATATTCAATATTATTTGCCAACACCATATTTCAAATGTGTCAATTCTTCTTTGGTCTTCCTTATTCATTGTCCAGCTTTCCCATGCATATGAGGAGATTGAAAACACCATGGCTTGGGTCAGGCACACCTTAGTTCTCAAGGATGACATCTTTGCTTTTTAACACTTTAAAAATGCCTTTTGCAGCCAATTTGCCTGATTTAAGAGGTTGGTTTGTTGTAGTGTGATGGCTTGTGTGTTGCTGTGATGCTAGAAGCTATGCCACCAGTATTTCAAGTACCAGCAGGTTCACCCATGGTGGACAGGTTTCAGAGGAGCTTGTAGACCATGACAGACTGGAAAGAAGGATCTGGCGATCTACTGCTGAAAAACCTGACCAGTGAAAACCTTATGGATCGAGTGGAACGTTGTCTTAGATTAGTAGTGAAGAGCAAATCATTCACACAACCTAGGGACCTTTTTTACGTATTTACTTTGAAAGAATATTTACAGTAAAGGCTAAGTTCCCTTCTATAACTAAGTTTTTTAAACCAAGTTAGTTTCTGCCACAGTTTCTATAAGAATATCAAATCACTGGATCCTTCGAGCGTTTATGTCCCCAAGAAGAATGCAGCATTCCATGAGCCTAGGCCCCAAAGATGATCACCCTCCTCTTTGCACTGGGCGACCATCCTTTCTAGAGAAAAGACTGTGGTAAACTCAGGTGATGAGCACCCTGCCTGGACACTCTGTCCTCTTCCATGGTTTTTACCATGTGGATGCTCTCATAACAAGGCCACATAATCTCAGTGATTCTCTATGATGTGTGTAAACTTTGAGAGTGCGCTGGTGGAATAGACCGAATCACAAACATTTTTGTATTCCAGGGCTGTGCTTCACACACAGGAAGGCATACATTCTGAGGAGGCTGAGACTTAAAATGTCATGGTGAATTAAATCAAATATCAGCAGCCCCTTTCTGGTTTTACAGTGAAGCCTGGGAGAGCCGGAACTAGATGGGACCGCCTTGACAGGGTGCAATCTTACCACTTTTCTATCGCTCTCTCTTAGTGGAAAATGTTTGTGTTTTCCTTCTCTGACAGGTTTCTGCCTTACACAGCTTCCAGTTTTCACAGGTTTTACTGTATAATTATACAAATACAACTAAAGTGTTTTTGATAGGTTTTAAGAACTGGTGAACACATGACACATCTCAGAAAGTTCCACTAACTCAGCAAGGTCACATTCAACAGTAGAGAGGTCAGGGTGAAATTCCAACTCTCCTCCCCTCCCCATAATCCCACATCTCTGCTTTGAAAAACGAAGGTTTTGCTCCATCGGAAAGTTGGTGCTCTGTCTTTAAAGGCTTCTGTGTTCCGCTGGAAAATGAAGCTATTTCTTTCCAACTTCTCATATCTATGTTGCAATTTATAATGATTTTCCTATCCAAAAGAGTGAAATCTAGGACAGCTGGGGGTTCCAGAAAGAAGCTATAGCCACATGCATGTTTAATATCTAGGCTGGAAGAAAAGAAAGCCACAGATAATTATTAGAAATCAAACAGTTTTTTTCCCTCTAACTAACAAATCTACAAACACACTTGTGTTTTTAATTTTGCTTTGTAATTTTCAGTTTGTAAAAGGCATCTCTCTGAGTTGCACTCTGTAGGATTCCCAAAGCTTGCACAAAATCAATTGTTCATGACACTCATATGCAAGTAAAACAGAATATCTGATATAAAATTAAACTCAGTCCAGATTGGGTAAAGCCAGAGCTCTAGAAGCAATGTGAACCCCCTCAACCCTCATATTTCGAAACTCATCTCTCCAAAGCCATTCTTAACAGGTAGGTGTCAGATTTTACATGTCTTTGATTTGACTCTCAGGATTCCAGAAAATGACAAGCTGGGTGAGGATCCACTTTCTGGGCTAAGGATAATATATATATATGTTTCATCAGTTGTCCTCTGTGCCTCGACAGGCTAAATTCATCTTCATATTTATCTTAGTTGCTTTAAATGTCTAATTTGAGTGCTCAGCCTCTGAAATCAATTTCAGATGTCTCTGGGGAGCTGGAACAAATAGCTGCCTGCACTGTATTAAGTGGGAGCTGGGGTGGAGGAAAAGACACTCTCTTTCACACGCCATCAGGAAGATAAGAATGACAGCAAAAAGAGAAAGAGAAAGAAAGCTGACATGTTTTCGGGAACATTAGCATCGTTTAACTATTAATATCATTTAGCACTCATTATTCACAGAACAGGACAACCCGTCTGTGACCTCACTTTGGAAAAAAAATATATATATATATTGATTGCTATGAGAATGGTCTGGCAAGCAGCCTTGTGCATGTCAGAATTACTCCCTGGAACCAGGACGTTTGGTTCCCAGCAGCCCTACGACTGAGCCTTAGGTACATCTGCTGAGGATGAGAAACACCTAGGCACCCAGGAACCAGAAAATTCCAGATGCAGACTTGAGGAGGAGTCTTTTCCAGAACTTGGCTGAGCTAGTGAAAAACGAGTCCATGGCTTCTGGAGAGGAGCAGAGATGGCTGCCCCAGTCCTGGGATTTATTAACTGTGTTGGAATCAATGTGTTTGCCCATCATTGTCAGCAAGGATAATCCGCACAAACAGAATGCAGAGTTTGCTATGTAAAAACCCAACCTCGGACAGCAGAATGGGAAGTACAGCTCTCTGTCCCAGGAACATGCAGCCAGAGGGAAAGTTTCTTCTTTTGCAAACTGAGATGCTTCACTGAGTGGGAGACTTTGGAACAGGAGAAAAAGGATTCTGCTGTGGCTGCAAGGCTGCTCCAACAGAAAGCGGTGGGAAAAGGTTGGGTCCAGGGTTTAAAAGTTTGGGTTTGGGATCTGTCTCTTCCATTTGAGAGCTTGTAGCCATCTATAGGTGGCAGCAATAGCTACCATCCCACAAGTAGTGTGAGCATTTGATAAAGTATGGGTTAATATTCCTAGCACCCACCAAGTTTTATCAAGAATACAACTAAGGAATATTTGGTGTGGTAGGCTGAAAAATGCCCCCCTCCCCAAAAGATATCCACATCCTAATCCCTGGAACCTGCCAATGTCACCTTATATGGCAAAAAATTGTTCCTTGCAGATGTGATTAAAGATCACGAGATGGGGAAGTTATCCTGGATTATCCAGGTAAACCCTAAATGCAATCATGTGCATTCTTATAAGCAAGAGGCAGAGGAAGATTTGGCACACACAGAGGAGAAGGTGATGTGAAGATGGGACAGACAGAGATGGGAAGATGCTGGCCTTGAAGACTGGCATGATGGGGCCACAAGCAGAGACATGCCAGCAGTGACAAGAAGGTAGAAGGGACAAAGGATAGCTTGTCCCCTGGAGCCCCTAGAGAATGTGTGGCCTGTGAACACTTTGGCTTTGGCCCAGTGATACTGGTTCTGGACTTGGGGGCCCCAGAATGTGAGAAAAGAGAACTCTGTTGCTGTAAGCTGCCTGGTTTGTGGCCACTCGTTACAGCAGCCACAGGAAACTAATACAGTTTTTTATGAGTTTGTTTTGATATTTCAAATATTATTTCAATAATTATATTTTTAAATGGGAGCCCTGGTGGCACAGTGGTTATAGAGCTACGGCTGTTAACCAAAAGGTCAGCAATTCAAATCCACCAGCTGCTCCTTGGAAACCTTATGAGGCAGTTCTATTCTATCCTATAGGGTCACTATGAGTTGGAATCGACTCATCAGCAATGGGTTTTTTGGGGGTGGGCGGTTATTTTTAAATGCCACTTTTCAGGTAGAGTCTTTCTCAATCAGAGACGCTGGGAAAAGCCTGGTGGCGGAAGATCTGCGCGTCACCCTGCTCCCCTCAGAATCACATTGCTCTGCACTCAGGGGACCATGTCACTGCTCGGATGCCCTACTCCTGAATCAGAAAGTTGTCCCTGTCTTGCCTTCATCATGAGACATGGGCTGCAGCTGACTGGGGAGTTTTCCTTGAGGAGGTGACACCTGAGGCATGCTGTGAACTACAGGTCAAATTCAGCCCAAATAGGGCTAGCCAGAGAGAGGAGCCTGACTTTGGCAGCTGAATGCCACCTCTTCTTCATTCCATTTCTGCAGGATGTGCTGTCTCACCATCACAGCACATACACTCTATGACTCACATACAAAGATGTATGTATATACTGAAGTTATCAAGGATTTCATTTTACTTGGATCCACAATCAATGCTCATGGAAGCAGCAGTTAAGAAATGAAACGATGTATTGCATTGAGCAAATCTGCTGCAAAAGATCGCTTTAAAGTGTTAAATAGCAAAGATGCCACTTTGAGGACTAAGGTGACCATGACCCAAGCCGTGGTGTTTTCGATCGCCTCATATGCATGCAAAAGATGCACAATGAAAAAGGAAAACCTAAGAAGAATTGAAGCCTTTGAATTACGGTGTTGGCAAAGAATATTGAATATTCCATGGACTGCCAGAAGAATGAACAAATCTGTTGTGGAAGAAGTACAGCCAGAGTGCTCCTTAGAAGGAAGGATGGTGCAACTTCATCTCGCTTACTTTGGACATGTTATCAGGAGGGACAAATCCCTGGAAAATGATATTACTCTTGGTAAAGTAGTGGGTCAGTGAAAAAAAGGGAGACCCTCAAGGAGAAGGAGTTAAACAGTGGCTACAACAATGGGCTGAAAAATAGCAATGATTGTGAGAATTGTGCAGGAGTGACAAGGTTTCATTATGTATACACAGAGTCCCTATGAGTCAGTACCGACTTGATGGCACAAAACAACAACACATAGATATACATATACAGATGATGTATAGCTGTATAGATGTGTAGATAGAGATGTAGATAATACAGATATAAAACTACATGGAAGTATAGATGTATAAACCCATTGCCATCAAGTCAATTCTGACTCATAGTGACCCTATAGAACAGACCCTGTAGGGTTTCCAAGGAGTGGCTGGTGGATTCAGATCACTAACATTTTGGTTAGCAGCCATAGCTCTTAATCACTTCCCCACCAGGACTCCATAGATGTGTAGATATCTAGATATATAGACATATAGACATACAAACATATAGATATATCTACACACATAGTAAGCAAAGAAGAGATGTCCGTTTCTTTTCATTAATAAGTATTTTGTCATTTTTCGATTTGTAAATTTTCTTTATAATAACTATCACCAAATTATCAAGATTTGACTTTACCTATTAAAAAAAAATGCTGTCTAGTCAATTCCGACTCATAGTGACCCTATAGGACACAGTAGAACTGCCCCATAGGGTTTCCAAGGCTGTAATTCTTTACCAAGCAGACGGCCACAACTTTCTCCTTCAGAGTGGCTGATGGGCTCGATCCACGGACCTTTTGGTTAGTAGCCGAGCTCTTTAACCACTATGCCACCAAGGTTCTGTGCAGATTTAACTCTGGAGATACATTATAATTACTATTATTATTATCTGTATCATTATTATTTTTATTATTATCATTATTTTTAATGTAGAAGGGGCTCTAGATGTCCCCCAGCCTACTTCCTAAGTTCAAATGTGGCGGCATGTGTAGCGGAGGGAGATGGCACCCTAAGTCTCATAGGCAGTTGAAGGTTGGCCCTAGGATCCAGGTCCCCTTATCCATAACCTACAATGTTTGCTTTCTACCAGGCGATTTGATCTAAATAGGGTCAGACAGGGCCTCTCTCATAACTAACATCTTCTTGTAATTAACTGGGTCATAGGGTGCATACAAGATGTGATCGTTGGCAAGTACCCACTTCACAGAGCACTTGGCCGCCAAACACACCCCCTCAGAGCCTGGAGTGGCCCCTCAGATCAAGCTACATGGAGGGACAGCTGAGAGAGGTGCAGAAAGACCCTTCCTGCCGCTCAGAAATTCCAGCTGCAAGTGAGCAGATTTGTTTTGGCTCCAGGGGCCTAGCTGGCCTCTAGCTCTGTAAATCACCTCCCTCTCGGATTTCTAGTTTTCTTGGTCAATACAAACACAACAATTGCCTAAACGATGTGGAAACTTTGAAGCTCTTCCTCATTGTTGGCACACAAAAGCACTGGGATTGACCTAGTTCCACATGTCTCCCCTTCTCTGCTCCCCGATAGGTCTCCGGCTGTACTTACAGGCTCTGCAGAAAACTGGATTTAGATAGTGCTTCCCTGGGGAGAAATTATTAGCACTAATCCTTGTCTTGGAACAAAGCACCCGGCAGTGGGATAATGGAGCTTTGAAACCTCCTGCACCACCTCCAGGTCCCCACACAACATCTACTTATCAACCCACACTGCTTACCTGGCAAGGGTCACAGCATTTATATGCTAATTGTAGGACAGTTTGCCAATGACACTATTTTTATATATCCTCAATTAATTACGGAAAGATTAAGTGTCATTTGGATCATGTCAGAGCCCAGGAAGTCTCAGGGCTGGTGACCTCAGCACCTCCAAATGCCTTCAAGGTCTGGCATCAATTAGCCCCAACCTAACTGTGCTCTTTCTTCCTTATTCTTTATCTGTGACCCCCAAAGCCATGTTATCAGGAGGAATTTCTCCCAGAAGCTAGGTCCGGGCCAGCAAGTAGTGAAAATTATGCCTTGCCCAAGGGAGTCTTCACCCTAGTTCCTGGAGACCCCATGTGTGTCAAAGTAGAACTGTGCTTCATAGGGTTGTGAATGGCTGATTTTTCAGAAGCAGACCCCCAGGCCTTTCTTCTGAGGCACCTGTGGGTGGACTTGAACCTCCAACCTTCTGGTTAATAGCCATGTGCTTAGCCGTTTGCATCAGCCAGGGACTCCACAAACACATAATTGGGCTATGTAAACTCTAGTGGAGGCTGATCCCATGCTCTGCTGGTGGGATTACAAAAAATAGCACAGCCTGGCTGAAGAGCAATCCAGCAATACCCAATAGCTGTCTTGAAGTCTATGTACAGCCTTTGCTGGAACAATTTAGAAACTGAAGTTGGAAGAATCCTTAGGAGAGCCCACAAAGCTGTGTGTAGGGGATGTTCACACAGCATTATTTATACAACAAGAATCTAGAAACCACCTAAATAGCTCTGGCTAGAGAAATGGTTCAATGTAGACTTCTATGATAGAATATTACCTGTCCATATATAGCATACAAAGAGCCCTGATGGTGCAATGGTTAAAGCGATTGACTGCTAACCAAAAGGTCAGTGGTTCGAAACCCGTGGAGGCTCCATGGGAGAAAGATGTGGCAGTATGCTTCCATAGAGGTTTACAGCCTTGGAAACCCTATGGGGTTGCTATGAGTCAGAATGGACTTGAAGGCGGTGGATTTGGTTTTTTTTTTTGATGATTAATATGGCATTGATCATCTTTTCACATGCTTGCTGGCCATTTGTACATCTTCTCTGAAGAAATGTCTATGCAAATCCATCCATTTTTAATTGGTATTTGTCTTTTTAGTATTGAGTTGTAATAGTTCTTTGTATATTCTGGATACAAGTTCCTTATCAATATATGATTTGCAAATATTTCCTCTCGTTCTTTAGACTGTATTTTTATTTCCTTGATAGTATTCTCTGAAACACAATTCTTTAAAATTTTGATGAGATCCGATTTATTTTTCCTTTTAATCCTTGTGTGTTTTTTTGGTGTCATATCTAAGAAGTCATTGCTTAATTGCAAGTTATAAAGATTTGCTCTTATTTGTCTTCTAATTGTTGCTGTTAGCTGCCATTGTGTCAGCCCTAGCCCCATGGTGACCTCTTGCACAATGGGATTGGACAGTTGTCATCCACAGGGTTTTCATTGGCTGATTTTTAGCTGTAGATCACCAGGTCTTTGTTCCTAGTCTATCTTAGTCTGAAAGCTCCACTGAAACTTGTTGAGCATCATAGCAACATGCAAGCCTCCACTGACAAACGAGTAGTGAGTGCTCATGAGGTGCACTGGCTGGGAATAGAACCTAAGTCTCCTACATGGAAGGTAAGAATTTTTATACTGAACCACCATGGCTCTCTGTCTCCTAATAGTTTCATAATTTTGGAGAAATTAGAATTTTTTTAGAAATTATAAAACTATCAGAAGACCGGGAGCCATGGTGGTTCAGGGTAAAGTTCTTACCTTCCATACAAGAGACGTGAATTCCATTCCCAGCCAATGCACCTCATGCCCTTTCATCCTCTACCTGAACACCTTCACTATCATAGATGCATCACTCACAAAGGCATACTGCTTCATCTTCAGACAACTCCTTTAGTTCTTATTTGGAGTAGAAACTAGCTCCCTTGAAGCTTCATCTACTGGCCTTTATCCTCTTATTTAAGCCATGCTGGGCCAGTGGAACTTTATTTTCCAGTGACAGTCCTTCAAGTGTTTGAAGACAACAATCTTAGGTATCTGAGCTCGTTTCTCTAGGCTCCATCTGCTCTGGGGCTGTCTCCCATTCTCACATCTCATGGGACTCTCACTGGACCTGCTCCTTTTATCAACAAATCTGCCTAGTCAACACCCTCCCACCCTGTGATGTCAAAGAACACCCACTCCATTCTGTCCAGCTCTTAGGAGAGCAAGGCACTGTCTCCCTCCCAGACACCATCCTGCTACAAATCCAGCCTGAGCAACATTCACGGGATCCCTGGTGTCACAGTGGTTAAAAAGCCCCAGAAAGCTACAGCTGCTAACCAAAGGGTCAGCAGTTTGAATCCACCAGCCGCTCCTTGGAAACCCTATGGGGCAGTTCTACTCTGTCCTATAGGGTCGCTATGAGTCAGAATTGACTTGACGGCAGAGGGTTTTTATCATTCGTTCAGGTCTCCTACAAAGAAACCTTTGCTTGGCCCCTCTGTACCTCCCTTATCTAAGCAGAGATGGTGTGTGAGTGCAGAGCTCCTGCTGTTAGTACAGACTGACCCCAACTAGCATCCACTCATCACACCGTATGTCCTGGCCCCCAGCTCTGCTTGCTGTGTGTGTTTGTGTGTAGGCTTTACTTTTCTGACTCTCATAAAGGTACTGCATGACTTAGCACCAGCTCTGTCTCCATATGGCCCCCACATCACTGTTGGAAGCCTGCCCCAGACTCCTCACAGGCTTCACTGCCTCCCTCCTTCCCACCACCACATGGTCTCCATTGAACAGCCAGAGAGACTGCTTCTCTCCTACTTTAAATACTTCAGGGGCTTCCCAGCAGTCTTACAACAAATGCAGGTTTCTTCCCATGTTCCACGAGGCCAGAGGCCTCCACAGGCACTCCTGGACATTTCCCCTCTGCCCTTACACCGTGTTCGAGGTCCTTTTGGGTCCTGGACTATGCCAGGCTCTGTGTCAGCCTGGAGTCATCCATGATCTCCCCCTGCCCCTCATGTTCTCCTGGTCATTTCTTACTCATCCTTGAAGTCTTAGGATCATCTTCCCTGACACCCCAGCCATGCATGCACACATCTTGACAATAACAATAACAACCAATGGGCATGCATGTTTTGAAAGCATTCACATGCATAAACTCAATTCTATCTCAGGTGGCAAGAAAACTGAGGCACAGAGGTAAGAAACCTGCCATGTTTATGCAGCTCAGGAGAGGTGGCTTACAACACACCCTACACTGACAGGGCCTCATTAACATAACAAAGAAGCTCTTATTCCCAAATAGCATCATATCCAAAGGAATAGGGGTCAGGACTCCAAAGTGTATTTTGGGGAGATAAAATTCAATCCATAAGCATATGTGTTTCCTGATGTCCTCCACAGAGTATCAGCTCTGATAAGGGAAGGTTCCTGCCTGTTTCATTTGTGCTATATTCTTAGGGTGACCTGAGCCTGGGTCAGAGTATGCATTCAATGAACACGTTCCACAGGACCCGATAGTGAACGGATGCCCAGCCCTGGGTTAGGAACAAGGCATGTAGAGAAGACTTGAACAAGGCCCTTGACTCCAGGAGGTCAGTGTGCTGGGGGAAGGGACCCCCTCATCACAGCACAGTGAGAGGCAGGCTGTGTGGAGTCAGAGAGAGGCATGCTGTGTCTGCTGAGGGAGTCAGAGGCTTCCCCAAGGAGATGACCCTTTCACAGTTGAGTTGTGTCAGCCGCCCCTCACTACTGGCTGATATTGGCTAAAACCCCTTGGCCGTTTTCACACATCTGTCTGGCAATGGAATGGCTCAGGGGACACTTGGCCTGTCTTCCTACATCAGAGGGGCTGTCATATATACAAGGGAGCTGACTTTCCCTGTGTGGCCGCCGGAGGCAGAAACCACAGATTTGGACTGGCTAGAAGCTTCAGCTGGTCTGAACTGTGAGAAGTGGGAGAGATTCCATCGTGAGCGGGTAATTCCGGGTCTAGCTCTGCTCCAGAGAAGGCTGGGCAGCCAATTGTCAGGGCTATTGACTTGAGGATTCTTGCCCTGAGATGCCAGTTGTGGGGTGGTTCCCAAGCACCCTAAACGTCTATTTATTCATGCTATTGAGGGTTTTCAGAGCATCGGGGCTCTATCCAACTCTGCCTTTACATAATAGTAAAGCAAAAGCAAAACCTTCTACAGGCTCAGTGGTGGTTCAGTAGTAGAATTCTCCCCTTCCATGCTGGAGACCTGGATTCAATTTCTGGCCAATGCCCCTCATGCACAGCCACCACTTGTCTGTCAGTGGAGGCTTGCATGTGGCTGTGATGTTGAAAAGGTTTCAGGGGAGCTTCCAGACTAAGACGGACTAGGAAGAAAGGCCTAGAGATCTACTTCCAAAAATCAGCCCATGAAAACCTATGGATGACAAGGGTCTGAGCTGCAACCAGTCATGGGGATGATGCAGGACAGAGCAGCTTTCAGTCCTTTGTGCATGGGTCTCCAAGCGACTAACCACAGCAACAACAAGCCTTCTACATGGGGAGAATTCAAGCATCCAAGTTGTTGCAGGTGTTTGGGGAAGCAAAGTCGTCTTTTACATGGTCATGATTCATGTGGACCTGTGGGAGAGAACCCAGCTCACTTATATTTCTATCCTCAAGGGGGTAAGAGACACTTTTAGGCTTTTAAGAGTTGTAACGGCATTTGTTGGGTTCCCCCAATCACAAATATGTATTAGAAAATACTGGATAGCAACGAGCCAGAAATAAAATCACCCATAATCCCATCACCTTGATCTAAGGTGTATAAACTTTTTGATGTATTTTATTCCAGTCTTGTTTTCTACAGTCATATATGCATACTTTGATTTTAATCCTGATTTTTCTCTTTAAAATCACTATGAGTGTGTTCCATGTCATTAAGTAGCCTTCTAAAACATGATTTTTAATGGCTGCTTAGTATTCCATTTTATGGCTGCTCCATAAACTAGTTAACTATTCCAGTACTGGTAGCTATTTAATGTGCTTCCAGAATTTCAGTAGTGTAAATAATGAAATAGAGTTGCTTGCATGTAGATCTTTGCATGTGTATGATTATTTCTTTGGGAAAAATCCCTAGAATTAAAATTGCTGAGTCAAGGGGAAAGTCCATTTATAAAGCGTTTGGCATACACTACCACACTGCCCTCCAGAAAAACCCTATCAACTCACAGTCCAGCCAGCAGAGTCGGAGATGACATATTTAGGGTCTCACTTGGAAAGCTTTGGTTGGGAGTGCATATGAAGCTGCATTGTAGATAAGAAAGGCAACACTTACACAATGATCCACAAGATCTCCAACAACTAAGAGGCAAGGTCTGAGATTTGAAAGCAGTTCTGGGATCAAGTCACAGCTCTGCTGTTTCCACAAGGCACTCAGCATATTGGAGAACCAATTCCATCATCTGGGAATGGTTATAAAGGTCCAGTACAGGGCGTCACTAGAAAAGAATAAAAGGCTTGGATCTTCTCCTACGACTTTTAACATGAAAGATCATAAAGAAGTGATTTCTACACCAAGGGGCTATGGGTAAATGGTTAGTCAATCAAAGCAGCAGAATTGACTACTGATGAGAGTGAAGACTCTGGAGTCCAGCTGCCTGGGTTGACACCCTAGCCCCACCAATACCAGCCTTGGACCTAGTGCTCAGCTTCTTCATCCGTCCAGTGGAACCATATGGGGATGAAATCAGTTAATATCTGTACTGTCTCCAGCATAGTGCCTGGCATATAGTAAGCACAGGGTTAGTGTGTTTAAAAATAAAAATAATAACAAAATAAAATAAAATATTCTGTCTTAGTTTTCTAGTACTGTTGTAACAGAAATACCACAAGTAGGTGGCTTTAAAGAATATAAATTCTTTTCTCACAGTTCAGGAGGCTAGAAGTGGGAATTCAGGGCACTGGTTATAGAGGACGGTGTCCTTTCACCTCTGAGAAAGACCTTGTCTCAGCTTCTGTAGCCCCGTGTACCTCAGTTCCTAGCGATCTCCACGTGCCATCTATCTTTGCCCATGTGCACTTATTTGCCTCTGTGTTTACATTGTTGTTGTTGGGTGCTGTGGACTTGTAGCAATGCCATGTGCCAGAATAAAACTGCCCTATAGGGTTATCTAGGCTGTGATATTTACAGGAACACATAGCCAAGTCTTTCTCCCATGGAGCCACCGAGTGGATTCAAACCATCAACTTTTTGGTTAGCAGTTGAGCACTTTACCATTTCCGCCAACAGCGCTTCTTCTGGATTTATGCTGCTCCTCCTTACAACTGAGAAGTGATTGGGTTTAGAACACACCCTACACTGAGATGGCTTCATTAACGTAACAAAGAAAACTCTATTCCCAAATGGGATTACATCCACAGGTATAGGGGTTAGGATTCCAACATAAATTTTAAGGAGGGCACAATTAAATCCATATAACCTTCTATGCTATACATCCTCTGCAGTGTGGTGAATTAGTTAATACGGTCCTTCCAGCCATAGTTTTTGTAACTCCCACCAAATTACTGGGTGGGACTATGCAAATGAGGCACTTGTGGCCTACCAAGGGGATTGGATCTCTTATTAATAATGTAAATAAAGTATATAGCACCCTTGTGGGAGTGGGACCATGCAAATAAGGTGTATGGAACCCTAACAAGGAGATTGTTCAGTTTTGCCATTCTGCTAGGCTTAAAAGGAGAGATGGAGAGAGAGAGAGGAGCTGTAACACAGACGATAGTGAAAGATGGCTGCACAGCAGTATCAAGAGCAAGAGTGGTGCGAGACAGCTGCTGTAGGTCTTGCCAACCCATGAAGCTAAGAGTGGGAAGACTTGCCCAACAAGGCTCCAGCAGGGCTCCGGCAGCAGAGGGTGAGAAGAAGCTGTCCTAATCGAGAAACTGCATCCTGAGATGTTGTTCCTGTTACTTCCAAGTTGATCCTGATCCCGAGTTGTACCATGTTACTTCACTAATAAACCACTTAACAAGTATGGTTCTTGAATTCTGTGAGACATTGCGGAGTACTACAGAACCCAAAGATGAGAAGGAGAATACTGAGGGGAGGGGGAGTAGTTGATGTTAGACATGATGGAGTGGTAGAGCAGTTTGAAGAAGTTGGACATTTGGGACTTCTTTAACCTCAGCCTCATAGGAACAAGCTTTGTGCTGATCATTATAGGAGCAATTATTCATTTACCCTAAGTTCAGGTCTTTCTATCATGCATTCAAACTCTCACAAGCTCTTACCCTGCAGAATCACTATTTTATTTTCATTTTTTAAACAAGAACCTTCAGAAAGTTTTAGTAAATTGCCCAAAGCTTCAAAGGTAATATATGAAAGAACTGAGATGGACCTTGGGTCTTTCTGACTCCTGAGCAAATCTTCCTTTCTTTGTTTTGAGTAGATGAAAAGAATTCCTAAGGGTCTCCCACTGGGCATGAGGCACCAGGAAGGTTCTTTCACAGACAGTATCTCATTTAGTCTACCACTTTTTTTTTCTGTATTGAGATACAGTTTGCATTCAGTAAAATTCACTATTTTTAAAGCACACCATTCTAAGAATTTCGGCAAGCATATACAGTCATTAACCACCACCACAAGCAAGGCAGAGAATATTTTCATTATCTAGAAAGTTCCCTTCTTCCACGTGGTATTCAATCCCTTCTCCCCAAGCCCAGACCATAGCATTCACTCCCTGAAGACTTGCCTTCTCCAGAATGTCATAGAACGGAATCAAACAGTATGCAACCTTTTGAGTCTGGCTTCTTTTACTTAGCATAACACTCATAGAATTTTCCAAGCTGTTGCATGAATCTGTAGTTTGTTCCTTATTATTAATGATACAACAGCTTTTGAAGGTACTAGATAATACTGTCTCAGCTTTACAGCTAAAGAAACTAAGGCTCAGGGTAATTGAGTACCTTTCTGAAGGTCATGCAGCCGTAGTTAAGCCTAGGCTTTCTCATTCCAAGACCTGCAGTTCAATGTATTATATCCAGCAAATATAGGACTGGATTTTGTACCTCCCTTTACTGTGTTTTATAGAGATCTATGTATGTGGGTACCAGTGTGTTAGATGGGGAGTCCCTATAGGGCCAGTCCTCTGCCCAGTTCATCACACCACATCATATCATGAGCACAGCCCCTAGACCAGCTTGGCACACCCAGGAAGCATTTGCTAAATTCAATTGCACTGAAGGACAAGGAAACATTCCAAAGAGTAAAAACAGGGTAATTAGACTGCCCTGTAATGCATGTATCAAAACACCTCCAGAGTTCTGGCAAAATGGCGCTCTAGGCAGAAGCACCATGCCGGCCCTCCACAGCAAAGATCCGAAAAACTAAGCTGAACAGAGAATACAACAATCCTGAAAACCTAAAACATCAAATGAAGAGATAAAGAACTCAGCCAAGCACCAAATGGAGTGAGAAAACTGACAGAGAA
>NW_004443981.1:14615586-14617181 GCF_000243295.1 Trichechus manatus latirostris
GGAGCTCCACTCGAGTGTGGAGCTGCTTCCCGGTCTGGGCTGCTGCGCTGGTGGGATCCCCGAGCTTTTGTTCGTTAGTTTGTTTTGAATTGTTTGTTTGCTTTCTTTTCCTTTTCTTGAGTTGGGAGCCCTTTCTGGCCAGGTGGAACTGCGTGGCAAGGAGACTCCCCCTCAGCTTCCAAGACGTGCAGAGGGATCCCTGAGAGCATTTCTTTTTTTGTTTATTTTCTTTTTTGTTTTTTGGGGGACTTTCTTGTTCTTTTATTTTTTTAATTTGTTTTCTTTTATTTCCCTTTTTATCTTTTTACATTGCTCAGTTTCTCATCTCTCTATATCTTCCTTCTCTTTCTGTTCCCTGAATACCTGGCGTTGTATACCTCTACACCTTCTAGCCAGGCTGTACTGCAACACCTGAGAGTGACTTCCCAAGACCTCATAGCTGCACCGGTGGGATCCTTGAGAACTCTGCCGTTCTTTAACCTTTCTGAATTTTATTTATTCATTCTTTTCTTTTCTTCCCCTTCCCCTCTCTGTTTTTTTCCATTTCATAGTCTCTCATCTCTCCCCTCCAATGGCAAGCTCCCCTAGCATTCTTTTTTGTTTGTTTGTATGTCTTTGTCTCCTGTTCCTCTCTCCTCTCTCCCATATCCATCTTAGCTCTACACGTAACAATCTCCCTGCTGCATCCTGCCTACCTGCACCATGTGCTTGACATCATACCACCAAGCAGCACAGGGACGGCCTACTGGAACCTGCCTTGCACTGATTACCGACCCGCTATGGTGGCTGTAGTAAGTACCACAAACAACCCATCCCAGTAACTCCTCTTCAGCTAGACCTGCCCTGCCATACCATATCTGAGAGACTGACCCTGCCAGTTGGAGAAGACGGTGAAAAGTATTGTGCCCACAGATGAGCAAACAACAAAGAATGCACAGTCCGCGTGCTCAGACATATTAAAATTAAAAAAAAAAGGAACAAAACAAACAAATCTACAATCACAAATGAGAAAAGTAACTACTGAATGCCCCGAAGACAATATCAAACATTTACAAAAACAGGCAGGATGGTTCCAGTAGGCATCCAAAATAAAACACCAGATGACTCTCCTCTGGAAGAAAATGCACTAGAACTACCTGATAGGGGATTCAAATCTCTAATAGTCAGAGTTCTCCAAGAACTGAGGCAAAAAGCTGACAAACATGAGGAAAAAATAGACAAATTCATGGAAAATACAGACAAAAAATTGGAAGAATTCAGGACAATAAGGCAGGAACAAATGTCAAAATAAATTCACAACTACAAATTATACAAAGACAACAATTAGAAATCCAAAAGATAAACAACAAGATTTCAGAAATAGACGGTGTCATAGAAGGGCTGAGAAGCAGATTTGAAACCGTGGAAGACAGGATCCGTGGAATTGAAGACAAACACTTGGATATAACTCTGTCTCAGGAAAACTCAGAAAAAAGATCAAAGAAAAATGAAGAGACCCTGAGAGTTATGTGGGACACAATCAAAAGCAAAAATTTACTAGTGATTGGAATTCCAGAACAGGGGGAGAAAACAGAAAACACAGAGAGGATCATTGA
>NW_004443981.1:14624164-14636959 GCF_000243295.1 Trichechus manatus latirostris
ACATGTGTACTACTGTTTCATGAGAAACTATTTGTTCTGTAAGCCTTCACCTGACGTACAATAAATAAATAAATAAATAAATTGATTAAAATAAAAAAAAATAAAACGTCTCCAGTGTTCATTTAGAACCAGAGGAAACAGCGTGGAGCCAAGGAAAGGAACTGGTAACCCGCATGCATCTCACAGTACATTACCCAAAGAGTTTTCAGACCTCACTAGCACAGAAGAGCAGTGTCCTGAAGAGTCAAGATAGTCACCCGCAAGCGGGGGAGTTCTCCAGAAAGGAATGGGTGCAGAACTGAGTCATGTCCACAATTATAAAGCTAAGAATAGAAGCTGCCACTTATCCAGTGTTCCGGGACCCATAGTGAACTCAATGAACACCCTAAGTCTATTGTAACCCCTTGTCAGGTAGGTATCACCAACCCCAGGTAGAAATTAAAAGACTAAGGTTCAAAGCAGTTAGATATTATGACCCAAAGCCATGGATGTAGTTTAAAAAAAAAAAAAAAAACGGTGGCATTCAGTTTGATTTCTTTCTACGAAGCTGGTTTTAAGTTGCTTGATCATATAGAGGGAGGACTGGGGAAAAGATTTCTTAAAACTACTTCCTTGAACTGGGGGCAAAAAAATGTAATCAGTTCAGAATATTTGCCCATCTATTTTATTCTCCTGACACCTTTGCTCAAAGAAAATGTTCAAGTCCTTGAGTAGTTAACGTGGAGCAGCAAAGGCAAATGAAGGGAGAGAACAATAAAGTCTATTTTCAAAATTTCCAAAGCTAAAGATGACTATACAAATGGATTATAAGCGAGTACAGAAGAGTCCCAGAAGAAGGATCATTTAAGGATAGACGTGGACACCTGATTTGGTGACAGGTGGACAATACTCTCTGAGAGCTTACTATGTGCTAGTCACTGTCTCGTGTATTATCACATTTTCCTCTAAGAATCCACTGGAGCTTGCATTATTAACCTCTTTTACAGATGAGGAGACAGGCTTCAAGAGTTGAAGTCAAGCCCACCTATTCTAAAGTTGTACATCAGCCCACTGGCAGAGCCCAGAGAGCAGCCCAGGTGGTTCTTTCCTCAAGATGTGTTGACCCTATGGAGGAATCTAAGGATGACCATTTCACGTGGTGTACATTGAGTCCTGTCATGAACAAGGCACCAAGCTGAGGGCTAAAGTGAGGAGGCTGAAGGATAAATTCCAATAAAATGGTCCCTGCCTTTGGGAAGTGCCCCTTTGTTGCAGAGAAGTTTATCACACAAAGATGGGAATTGTGAATTGAATGCTGTGGGACCACAGAGGGGAAAAAGACACCTTCCCTCTAGAGAACTCTGAGAAGCCTTCAAGGAAGAGCCAACTTTGGAGGGTGAGATTTTGACAAGTCATGGGGAGTTCTGAGGAGGTTTCATTTCTAGGAGGGGACCACAGCCCAGACAATGGTTTGGAGGCAGGAGGGAGCAGGGGCCAGCTGCTTAAACATCATAAGTTCTCTTAGCAAGAGCTGGGGTACAGGAGACGTTGCACAGTTGGCCTCCAACAGCCCCTTTTGGTCCCACATACAATCCTACTCAGGGCCCATGAGAAGCTAGTGGAGGAGGTGGGGGAGGCAGATAGAGGTCCAGAATAGAAGACTGCCAGGTGAGAGACCCACAGAAGACACAGAACAAAGAGAAGGAAGTTTGAAGCCAAACCAAGATAAAATAAGTGACAGAAGACAAAGCCCCAGGAAGAGTGAGCGTGGGCCCTCCTCACATGCAGTGGGGTTGGCAGGTGGGCATCAGAGGGGAAGGGGCTGGGTAGTGGCTCAGTTGCCAGCAGCCGGTGGGGGGCTGGGGGACTTTATTCAGTCTGACTGAACAGTCGGCTGATATTCAAAGGAGCTCTGCTAAGCAGAAGGCAGTCTATATTTAGATTTTTCTTTTAATCTTGAAAGAGAAGAAAACAGTAGCGAAGACTTCCTTGTCAAATCCTAATTCAAGCTGAACGTCTAAAGAATTAGAGGAGGTATTTGTGACAATGTAGGGCTCTGACATTACAGCTTTTACAAGCCTTCAAATGGAAAATGGAAGAAGAGTATGATGCGGTGAATTATTATCACATGGCCCTTCTAGCCATGGTCTTGTAACTCCCACAAAATGATTGGTTTGGACTATGCAAATAAGGTGCTTGTGGCCCACCAAGGAGATTGGACAGCTTTCTAATGCAAATAAGACACATGGAAACCTTATAGGTGATTGGTTAGTTCATGGTCTTGCTGGGGTGTGGAGGGAGGCTCATCTTGGAATTGATAAGGAGCTTGCTTCATAACCAGCTTCCCTGACAGAGGTTTTAGAGAGAGACAGAGAGAAAGAGAAGAAAGGGCATTAACACTGAAGACTGCAAGAGACCACAAAAGATGGCGCAGCAAAAGTGGCAACAGCACAAGCAGTGAGAACCAGGAGACCAGTGCAAAGCAGGTCCAGGGCCCAGCAGCTGCAGGCTGAGAAGAAACTGTCCTGATCAAAGAACTGTATCCTGAGTTGTTCCTGTTACTTCCAAGTTGATCCTGATCCAGAATTGTAACGTGTTACTTCTCTAATAAACCCCATAATCGTGAGTATGGTCTATGACCTCTGTGTGGCCATTGCAACAAATTGTCAAACCCAGCAGAGAAGTAGAGAGCACCATGGGAGGTACAGCTGGTGTCAGAATTGGTAAAAAGGTTGGAGAGTGAAGGTATGTTTAACCTCTACCCCAAAGCAATCAGCCTTGGGCTGATGCTGCTTCTCCTCTCTTCCCCAGAGTCAGACAAAGTCTGATGCTGCACATTCATTTTTACAGGGGGACATGTTTTCCCCCATCTGTAGTTTTGCTCACCAGGAGAGTAAGAAGATATCAACTCTGCCCTGTATGCCATTTTTGTGTTTAAGATGCTGTTTAATGCACATAGTTGCATTTGATCCTGCAGACAACTCCATGGGTTCAGCTCGGGCTGGGGATCATCTCCCTTCATTGATAGGGACCTGAACCTTGGAGAGGTTGAGGGAAGCCAGGGATGATCATCTGGTAAGTGGTAGAGTCCGAGATGGACCCAGCTCTGCTGATTCTAGTTCTAGAGAAAGAGAGGTGTTGGACTCTGAAGGAAGAAGCTATAGACTTAGAAATCTGACCTGGATCAAGCCTCCCCTCCATATTTATGAGTCATACAAATTTGAGCATGTCACCTGCTCTCTCTGAGCCGCTGTCTCCTAAAGGACAAACCAGCATTATTAGCATTGTTTTGAAGATTAGATGAGATACTGTACATACCTAGTGTGGTGCCTGGCACATAACAAGTTGGGGTGACTCTGTGGTAGCTATTTTCATAAGCTGGTAAGAGAACTCAGAAAACAGAACGGGTGGTTTTAAAAAAAGAGTACTCCTCTGGAAACAAGGAGCTGTAGGTAGGATCACCACCACCCATCTACCCGTGTTTTGTACTGTGGTGGCTTGTATGTTGCTGTGAAGCTGCAAGTTATGCCACAAGTATTTCAAATACCAGCAGGGTCACTCATGGTTGATGGGTTCCAGTAGAGCTTGCAGACTAAGATAACCAAAAAAAGAAAAGCCAACCCCATTGCTGTCAAGTAGATAAGTCGATTCCGACTCACAGCAACCCCATAGGGTTTCCAAGGCTATAAATCTCTACGGAAGCAGACTGCCGCATCTTTCTCCTGTGGAGCCGCTGGTGGTTTCGAACTGCCGATCTTTCAGTTAGTAGTCCATCGCTTTACCCACTGAGCCACCAGAGCTCATTGTAGACTAAGATAGACTAAGAAAAGCCTGGCAACCTACTTCTGAAAATTAGCCAATGAAAACCCTATAGATCACACAGAATATTGTCTGATATATTGCTGGAAGGTGATCTCTTTGATTTGAAGGCCTCAAATACACAGTGGCTACAACAGTGGACTCGAGCTCACCAATGACTGTGAGGATGCCACAGGACCAGTCAACATTTTGTTCTGTTGTACGCGGGGCCACCATGAGTTGGAGTCAACTCGATGGCACCTAACAACAACAACCAATGGGATTACCATTCTACCATGACACGGCACCCTCAATGCCTCCCCAGCACCTGCATTCTAGGAGTCTATGAAAACTGTGGTGGGGATAAAAATTAGCACTGAGGTTTTAAATGTCTCTATTCTGTAAAAAGCAACCTTTGCTCTCCTTAGATCAGAACAAGTGGAGAAATAAGACAAGGGATAAAACAGATGGAAGCCATCATAGCTCTTATATTATTATCAAGGCATGGTTGCAGGAAAACTCAGGCTGAGAGGCAAGGAACCTGCTAAGTGAACCCCAGAAAGGGTGAATCTACTTTGTCCACCAGCCACAGGCTCTGCTGGGTGGCAGCTTATCTGCCCGTGATGGCTGTCTAGGAAGAGCCTGCTTCTGGGAAGCATGGAACGCATTAGCTTCACACCTGCTACTCATTCCCATACCAGGAGAGAGACAGAGGGAAGACGGGGAGGGATGCTACCAAGCTTCCTCCACTTGGGAGGAAAAGTAGGAGTTGGCGAAGAGGCATTGTCCCTGACAAGCCTATATTAGCATGCTTCTAACACAGTAGGGGAGTCCCTGGATGGTGCAAATAATCAAAGCACTTGAGTCTACCCACAGACACCTCAGAAGAAAGGCCTGGAGATCTACTTCAAAACATCAGCTATTTAAAACTCTATGGAAACCAGTTCTACTCTGACACACATGGGATTGCTGTGAACTGAAATCAACTTGATGGCAACCGGTTTTAACAGAGTGGGCCTGAAAATTCAGTGGGTGATGTGCTGCCTGCTCAAGAAGGAGCTTGGCTGTGTATCTGCTCTGTCCTGCCCACATCCACAGGCCCACCTGCTACCTCCCACTCTTTTATGGGCCTCCTGGGCTCACTGGGGGTTAATTTAGATGTTGCTGCTGAGAAGCTCTGAAACGGCTCAACCACAGGCTTCTGCATATAGAGGGAGAACTTCGATGCCTTTTTATCTCCTGGCCCCAGATGAACTCCAGGCAAGTGGCCTAACCACAGAGGGTCTGCAGGGAGATGAAGGACCACATGCAGGCAGGCCAGTGACAAGATGCACAAGGACACACTGCTTATGACAGACCAGTGGCAAAATGCACAAGGATGCACCACTTATGACAGGCTAACATCCAGATGTCCCAGACTCAAATAAACCGCTCCCATTATCAGTGTCCTGCTGAGATTGTAGCACTCAAATGTCCTTGCAAGTTATATTCCAAAGAAATCAAAGATGAAAAGGTTTTTTTTTCTTTTTTTTTGGTTCTTGTGAGTCGAAAGTCTAAAGTACAAAATTCTTAGGTTAAAGTGTCCACACTCTCTTCCCCAATTCTTATGCTTCTCCACCCAGCTTGAGGAATCCTCAATTCCTGTGTGGATTTGGGTTCTCTAAGCAGCTACAGCCTAGTCTGTCTGTGATTGAAATCAGTGTGCTTTCCATGGGGCTTCAAAAGATGTCTTCAGTTAATACTGACTTTCTGAGCAGCCTCCGACTTTTTAGAGTTTAAAGAAGCAACAGGACAAATAGGGCCCGCAAGATCAGCACTGTGCCCCACATCACATAATTCTGAATAGAATTCAATTCCTAATCCTAAAGTGCTTTTCTTAGTTATTCCAGAAACAATGGTATGCTGGAGCCCAGCTCTCAGTTTTACCAAAGACCATTACAGTGAGTCTGTGAAGAAGGAGAAGGAGAAAACTCTCCTGGTTTTAGCTCCTCAGGTTCCCAGTCCATCTACATCACTTGTCTGGAACCCATAACTTCAGAAATTAAAATCAAATGGGCAATATCTTTTATCAATAAGTTAATTTGTGTTCTGTGCACTTATCAAGACAGAGGGGAACATCTTCCTGGACATCCTGTCCCCCTTCTCAGAAAGAGATAGTTGCCTTTCCTTCCTATCTGGGTCATTTAGATAGATAGACAGACAGACAGACAGGTAGATAGAGAAATAGAGAGAGAGATAGAGAGATAGATAGATAGACAGACAGACAGATAGAGAGAGAGAGAGATGCCGCTGAATCAGCTATCAGACTTATGGCAACCTTATGCAGAACAGAACCAAATTTTGCCTGGCCCTGCATCATCTGCAAAATCACTGCCATGTCTGAGCCCATCATTGAGGCTATTGTTCCCATCCATATCACTGAGGATCTCCCCTGACCCTCTGCTTCACCAGCATGATGTTCTCCTCTAGCCATTGACCCCTCCTGATGACAACCTCCTAGTTCCTAGTTTCTTTCCAGATGCTTTTTATTTCGGCCCTAGGTGTTAAGCTGAGTGAGGACTCTGTTCAGTGGGATCTGTCTCCCCTCCACATCAACAGGCATATTCAGTCCTCGGATAAGTAGCTGCTGCACTGTGTCTTGCTGTGGAATTGCTGAGACCAAGAAGCCCGCACTCACTGGTCCCACGTGGGTTGGAGTTGGAGGACGACGCTCAGCAGACCCTGTCCCCGAGGCTTCCTCACCTCCTGCCCCTCTGAGCCCAGTGAGCAGTGATGACATGTCAGTCAGAGAGGGTGACGCCAAAATGACTGTCTATAAAATTTTTGTGCAGTGTTTCAGACAGACAGAGAGATAGACAGATAGATAGATAGACGGACATTGTTTTTTATAAAAATATTCCCGTAGTTAGTTATAACAACAAAAACATTTTTCATAAGCCCAGCTTACATGTATCAATACACCTACAAGGCTAAAATGCAGTTACTTGTTGAACCTTCTAATGCGCTCCGGTCAGAACCGCCGTCATCACCCAATTACGACGACGCTTCAAATCACGTAGTTTTGTCTGCGTGCATTCTGGTTTTCATTGCCACCAGTGTTTTTATAATCAGTGATTATGCCAAATTTGATGGTGTTTTAGACACAATATCATGATAATTAGTACCTGTGAACCTGTATCAATAACTTTTTTGAGAATGCAGTAATAATTAAAGGAAAAGTAGGAGTGATATACAGGAATTACAATTTATAAGTAACATTAGAACAAAAACACATTGCTAAGGATTCTGTATGGTCTGGTACGGCAGGAGGTCCATGGGAGGGGGAGTGACACCATGAGTTACTGCACTGGGTGACACCAACCCCTAGTGACACCACTGCTAGTGAGGCCTCAACTTCTGGCCTGTGCTGTCGTCTCTCAGCTTTGCAGCATCCCCAACCATGAGCAGCATCTCTTCCTGCCACGTTTTTCTCTCCAGTCGTGAGATAAACCTCTGTCTTTCCTTTATCCCTTTCAGAGAAGCTCAGCTAATTCTGAGGTGCATCTAAGGCTGCTTCCCATGCCTGGTGCAAGCTGTCTATCTTCCTGTTGGTCATATTGTACCTAGCTATTCTGCAGACCAAAAGCATGGCATGTACCCTACCGTACCACGTATGGAAAGGCTCTTTCTCCTTCTAGTACAGTCTTTGCTTCTGTGATGCCTGTTTAGGAAATATCATGACTGTATCTGGGCCCCTCCACCTGCAGGTGACCATTTGTCTCCTTCACATGTGTAGCTCAAGGTCAAGTTGCACCTGAAGGCCGCCCATACCTTTGCTGCAGCCAGTATGGCTGGCATTGGCTTGCCAGGCTTTATGTGGACACCTGCTAAGGTCATCTACAAAGGTCACCTCCACTTCCTGAGCCCTGTCATGCCCCATTTCCATTTGCTGAAAACCATTCACATGGCCCCTGGGCCTTTTTGCAGTCAAAGATGTGCAACTTGCTTCTACAGGAATTTACTCCACTGTGGACAAAGTCGCCGTAAGAGGCAGTCACTCACCAAGGTAGAATTACCACACATCTTAAGACCTACAGACTCTCACTGGGGCCCTGGAAGTTAAAGGTCAACGGCACAGCTGTTAAGATCCCCCTGGCCCAACCTGAGTTTCTACAGACTGCCAAAGTCAAAACGCCCCATCCATAAAACTCTGGGCCAACACCCCTGGCCCCACTGAATTCCAAATCACTCCAGGTCTATTTTGTGTCCCCAGGTATCTCAGTGTTCCAGGCAAATGCACCCAATTGTGGGGTTTTTGATAGTATCCTTCTTCTCTGCCTAAGATCTGAACAAATTGAGAAATAAGAAAAAATCGCCTTCGTTACTGATAACTGTGAAGTTGGAAGAGGAGGGAGTATACAGGAGAACAGAAGTCGCCTGCCAAGCGAGGCTCAGCGTTAGGCAGATTCATCTACCCAGTGACAGACAGGGTTGGAGGCTGCTCAGCCCCTCCGCAATGGTGGAAGTGTTGGGAACAAGGGAGAGATGTGTGGAAATAGAAAGTTACTCCCTGGATATACAGCAAAGAATACCCACTTCCAAAAGAAAAGAACAACTGCTCAAACATAACCTGCTCTTTTTCCAGAAATTACTAACCTGTTAGTCCACACCAGAGAAGTGGCTTACATGAAAGGTCCAGTGGAACCCCATCAACTTGGAAGGAAGCATCAGGATCGTGGAAGCCTTGAATTTCAACTATTGCACAGATGAGAAGGCACAGATTCTTCTGCTGCTGGGGCAGTGTCCTGGTTACCCAGTGCTGCTGTAACAGGAATACTACAAGTGGGTGACTTTAAAGAACAGACATTTATTTTCTCACAGTTCTGGATGCTAAAAGTCCACGTCAGGGTCTCAGCCATGACGGTTCCTTCTGTGAGCCTCTCTCCTAGTTTCTGGTGGCTGCCAAAATTCTAGGCACTCCTTTGCTTTGAGTAATTTGAGTAATGGGATAGATGGCAGTCCTCACATGGCATCTGTCTCCCCCATGTGTGTCTCTGTGTCTATTCTGCTCTTTTCGTAACTCAGGGTGATTAGGCTTAGGACACAACAGTCACTGGTATGACTTTATTAACATAACAAAAGAAAACCCCTATTTCCAAACAGGTCACATTCACTTCAATACATATTTTGGGGACACACTTCAATCTATGTAGGCTGCCTCAGTTATCTAGGTCTGCTATAACAGAAATACCATAAGTGGATGGCTTTAACAGACAGAAATTTATTCTCTCAGAGCCTAGGAGGCTGGAAGTCTGAATTCAGGGTGCCAGCTCCGGGAGCAGGCTTTCTTTCTCTGTCAGCTCTGGAGGAAGGTCCTTATCATCAATCTTACCCTGGGTCTAGGAGTTTCTTAGCTCAGGCACCCCGGGTTCAAAGGAAACACTCTGCTCCTGACTCTTCTTTCTTGGTGTCATGAGGTCCCTCTCCTCTCTGCTCACTTCTTTCTTTTATATCTCAAAAGAGATTGACTCAAGACACAACCTAATCCTGTAGATTGAGTCCTTCCTCATTAACATAACTGCTTCTAATTCTGCCTCATTAACATTGTAGAGGTAGAATTTACAACACATAGGAAAATCACAACAGATTACAAAATGCTGGACAATCACACAATACTGGGACTCATGTCCTGGTGCAAGTTGATACATATTTTAGGGGGGACACAGGTGGCCTTGGGTAGCGAATGTTCACAGGAAAGTACCACAGATGCCTCCTGGAATTTCATCCCCAGAAAACAGTGGTTTATATTCTGATCAGGAATGATAGTGCTTCAGATAAACCTCCAAACCTGCAGGAAGATTCTTAGACGCATCCTAAACACTTCTCAATTTTCCAGGCTGGCTTCTGAGTGCATACAGGTACATAAAAGGCCAAAAGCTGGTTCTAAAATATTTTATTTAACAATCTCTTACTGAGCATCTGTTTGATTTCCAGAGCCTAGGTTAAATATTCAGATAGAGAGATAAACTGTGCATGGTACTCACCCCAGAGAAACTCTCCAGGCAGAAGGGGACACTAATATTAATTCTGTGTCTTGGTTATTCTAAGGAATTAATGAGTTAATATTCATAAGCATTTGAAATGGTGCCTGGCGCAGAAGTAGAAGGAGTCAATCCTAATGTAGGGAGAAGAGAATGAGTGGAATCAGTGTCAGGATCCCTGATTTTGGAAGAGCCCCTGGGCAGGGCTAAGGAACTTGACCATTGCCCTGAAGGCCATAGGGAACGGCCTGTTTATATTTGCACTTTAGGAACCTCCCTCTGGCTGCAGTTTCAGGGACTGGTGGGAGACAGAGAGACACGTTTAGTGAGTCTAGTTAAGGACATGCTTAATCCAGGTAATTCCTAAGGATGCTGAAATGGCAGGCAGTGGCAGATGTGAAAGAAATGCAAGAAATAGAATTCACAGGGTCTGGGGGCCCATTTAGGAGCCCTGGTGGCACAGTAGTTAAGCACTCAGCTGCTATCTGAAAGATTAGAAGTTTGAACCCACCTGTGGTTCCTCAGGAGAAAGATGTGGCAATCTGCTTCCATAAAGATTTATAGCCTTGGAAATCCTGTGGGGCAGTTCTACTCTATCCTATAGGCTTGCTATGAATGAAATTGACTCAATGGCAATGGGTTAATGGGGACCCATTCAATAGGAGTGGAAGGATAGAGGAGGCTTCATGAATAATCCCAAGGTTTCTCATTTGAGTAATGGGATGGATGGTGGTCCCTTTAAAAAAGGCAAATTTTTGTAATTAGAACTTCTTCCTACAAAGGTCCATGACCCCACTGTGAGATCAGGTTCTGGAAGTACCCAATGATAGGGTAGCCTGGACCCAGGTACACTGACAGGTTCTTAGAAAACTGAATGAGCCTGAACCCTCAACCCCAATCCCAACTCCCTTATTCAAGACTGGGTGCTGGAATGGTTTTCCATTTTGGAGTTTGCTGGACCTGTCAGTTCTTGGTTGCCCATAAGACTCCTTTCCCCAGACAGTTGGAATTCCCTCAAAAACCCCTTTTACTGGGTGGCTCTGCTCTGCATTAGTGTAGGGGAAGGAGGTGGGGGGCTTAATGCCGGATGGCAATGATGTTTATTTTTCCTAGCAAATAGCTAAGTGTCTCTAACTTAAACCAACTGAACTAACTGAACAAAAAAACAATGTTAACAGTCCCGGCGACTAGACTGTGTTTAAAAGCAATTGTTCTCAATCAATCAATACTACTGGATTGTTCGATTTCATTAAAGACGTATTTGTTACCCATCAGCTGGTACCCAAACAGCTGCTTTGGGTAGAGATTTCCGCTGCTGTCCTGGATGGTGTGAGTTATTGTCTTTGCACATTTCCAGCCACCAATGACAGCCTGACCAATGTTTGTGGAATGGTGATGGCCCTGCCAACTGCCAACACTCATCCCTGAGCTGAGGGAGGACAGGAAGCTCTGCGGCCTGCTCTCCCTGTGTTCCAGAAAACTTTCCATCTTGTGGAACTTCACAAGGGCGGGAGTATTAAAAACCACTCCTAAGAACCATATCGAATTGTATTGAAGTTGTCAAGGATTTCATTTTACTTGGATCCACAGTCAACACCCATGGAAGCAGCAGTCAAGAAATCAAACAACACATTGCATTGGGCAAATCTTCTGCAAAAGATCTCTTTGAAGTGTTAAAAAGCAAAGATGTCACTTTAAGGATTAAGGTGCACCTGACCCAAGACGTGGTGTTTTCAATCACCTCTTATGCATGCGAAAGCTGGGCAATGAATAAGGAAAACTGAAAAAGAATTGACATCTTTGAATTATGGTGTTGACAAAGAATATTGAATATACTATGGACTTCCAGAAGAACGAAGAAGTCTGTCTTGGAAGAAGTATAGCCCGAATGTTCCTTAGAAGCAAGGGTGGTGATACTTTCTCATATATTTTGGACATGTTATCAGGAAGGACCATCATGCTTGGTAAAGTAGAGGGTCATCGACAAAGAAGAACGTCCTCACTGAGATGGATTGACACAGTGGCTGCAACAAGGGACTCAAGCATAACAACAGCTGTGAGGATGGCACGGGACTGGGCAGTACTTCCTTCTGTTGTACACAGGGTGGCTATGATTTGGAACCGACTCAATGGCACCTAACAACACAACAACAAAGTATAATATACCAAGTTCCTTGGGAATGAGTGCACGTATTCTCCCAGCCTCAGTCTTTCCATTCATGTATTCTGCAAGCCCTTCCTCAGGGCCTGCTCTCTAAGAGGGTAGTAGAGATAAAACACAATAACCATGTTGTAATTGTTGTTTCTTGCAATCAGGTCAACCCCCAACTCATGACAACTCCATGCAGAACAGAACAAGTTGCTGCCTGGTCCCATGCCATCCCCATGATCGGTTGTGAATCTTACTGTTGAGATCCATAGGATTTTCACTGACTGATTTTCCAAAATAGATCTCCAGTCTTTTCTTCCTTGTCTTAGTCTGGAGCTCTGCTGAAACCTGTTCAGCATCATAGCAACTAGCAGACCTTCACTGACAGACAGGTGGTTGCTGCATGTGAGGTGAATTGACCAGGAATCCAACCTGGGTCTCCCACAAGGAAGGCAAGAATTTTACCACCGAACCACCACTACCTCCATGTACTAATCATAAATCCAATTTTGACTCATAGTGACCTATAGGACAGAGTAGAATTGCCCCCATAGGATTCCAAACAGCGTCTGGTGGATTCAAACTGCTGACCGTTTGGTTAGCAGAAGTGCTCTTCACCACTACGCCACCAGGGCGTGTATTGACTGGGGCTTGCTAGGCACGGGTACTATATGAGATGTATTGCAGGGATTATTTTGTTTTCCTCTTATGCCAGACTATGAAGAGTGCACTCCTTTTTTTTTTTTTAATTTTATTTTTATTGTACTTCAGGTGAAGGCTTACAGAACAAATAGTTTCTCATGAAACAGTAGTACACATATTGTTTTATGACATTGGTTAACAACCCCA
>NW_004443981.1:14637297-14639664 GCF_000243295.1 Trichechus manatus latirostris
AAAAAAAAAAAAAAACAAACAAACAAAAGAAAAAAGAAATGTCCCCAGGGGTGTCCCTGTGTCTGCACAGAGTAAGGGACTAACTTCCAAGCCACAAAGTACTGCCTGGCTAGAAGGGGCTCCCAAGCTGAGAAAAGAAAAAGAAAAAACAAATCAAAACAGAACAAATAAGAGCAAACAAACAAACAAACAAAAACTCCCCTTGGGTCCCACCAGCGTGGCAGCACGGGCCGGGAAGCAGTTTCACAGTCGAGTGGTGTTTTGCAGCCTTCAGGAAGAAGCAAAGATGGAGCACAGAGCCAGGTATTTGAGAGAAAGGAGGGGGAGGTGGTGAGAGGTAAGGAAGAAATCTAAAGAATCGGAAAAAAGTAACACCAGCAGCCAACAAATGGCACTCAGGGAGCTGGCCAATGTGAGCGGGTGGAATCCAAGAGGCACCAGGGGAAAGCTCATGCTTCCCGGCCAATAGACTGTGGCTGCAGGAAGCAGAGGAGGCTAAGTGGGAGTGAAGAAGGGTGGCGGGTGGGAAAGCCTGTATTGTGGGTTACTGGTTGTTCTGTCTCCTGCTGAAAGCTCTGTGAAGCTGCTTTCTTGTACCTCCTGTTTGCTGATCTCCGATAGGAGTCCAAGATGGTGGATCCGTGCTGCGATAGCTGATAGGGGACCTCTGCATGTATCTCCCCTCGTGCTCTGTTCTCGGTCAGTTTCTTATTCCATTCAGGGCTTGGCTGAGTTATCTCTTCATTTGATGCTTAGGGTTTCAGGATTGACGTGAGACCGTGTTTGACTTAGTTTTTCTGATCTTTGCTGCGGAGGGATAGTGTGGTGCTTCTGACTATAGCGCCATGTTGCCCGGAAGTCCGAGTGCACTCCTTTTACACCCTTTTGCAGATGAGAAGAGAGAGACACGGGAAGGTTTACTTCCCTGCCTTCCATCATACAATATATAGTAACACGTTGGCTTTGTGTTGTGTGCCCCACATCTGTCCCCCTCTACACTGATGCTCTATGAAGTCTGGGATTGTGCCTCCTTCACTTGTCCTGTGGAACCCCCACCTATCACACTCTTTGGAGAAGAAGCTGCAGAAGGTAGAGGTTAAGACTCCCTGCCCTGCATCCATGCCACCTGGGCTCAAACCCCAGTTGTATATCACCAAACAACTGGTGATGGAACATCAGACAAGCTACTTCACTTCTTTATGTCTTACAGGCAGTCCCCAGATTACTAATGAGCTCCTTTCCTAAATCTGTCTTTAAGTCACATTTGTAAGTAATTCAGAACAGTTAGGTATGGTTCGTATCTAATGTCAGTTAGTCAAATGTTTGTCTTAGTACATAGTATAGAGTGTTCCTTTCTATGCGTAAAAAACATTCAAGGAACGCTTCCAGATACACTAAAAAATCTTTAACTTAATAATACCATAATAAAAATGAAAGATGTTTTGATGGGCATTGAAAAGTAGTACTTGTTTGTTATTATGAGCCATTGTATGTGCCTTAAATTTTTAATATAATGGGCTTTATTGAGTTGGTTCCTACTCACTAGTGGTATGTAAGTTGAACTTTCATAACCTGCCTATATTTTCTTCATCTGGAAAACAGAGAGCATAATAATACCATATTTCAGAGGATTACAGCACAGATTAAATGCGTCAGTGCAGGCAAAGCACTTACAATAGTACTTGTTGTTGTTGTTAGGTGCCAACAAATCAGTTGCAACTCATAGCGACCCCATGTACAACAGAACGAAACACTGCCAAGTCCTGTGCATTCCTCATGATCATTGCTATGCTTGAGCCCATTGTTGCAGCCACTGTGTCAATCCATCTCATTGAGGGTCTTCCTCTTTTTCACTGACCCTCTACTTTACTAACTATGATGTCCTTCTCCAGGGACAGATCCCTTCTGATAACATGTCCAAAGTATGTGAGACGTAGTCTGGCCATCCTTGCTTCTAAGGAGCATTCTGGCTGTACATCTTCCAAGACAGATTTGTTCTTTATTTTGGCAGTCCATGGTATATTCAATATTCTTTGCTAACACCACAACTTAAAGGCATCAATTCTTCTTAGTTCTTCCTTATTCACTATCCAGCTTTCGTATGAGGTGATTGAAAATACCATGGTTTGGGTTAGGCTCACCTTAGTCCTTAAAGTGACATCTTTGCTTTTTAACACCTTAAAGAGACCTTTTGCAGCAGATCTGCCCAATGCAATGTGTTGTTTGGTTTACTGACTGCTGCAAACATGGGTGTTGATTGTGGATCCAAGTAATATGAAATTCTTGACAACTTCAATCTTTTCTCCATTCATCATGATGTTGCTTATTGGTCCAGTTGTGAGGATTTTTGTTTTCTTTATGTTGAGG
>NW_004443981.1:14639764-14640832 GCF_000243295.1 Trichechus manatus latirostris
ACCCTTCACCCAAGATACCACTTATCTATTGCCTAGTTAGTACTTCTCCCCCACCCCTCTCATCCCTCGTAACCAACAAAGATTGTTTCTTTTTATGCGTAAACTTTTACATGACTTATACATTAGAGGTCTCATACAATATTTGTCCTTTTGTGATTGTGTGATTGACTTATTTCACTCAGCATAATGTCCTCCAGTTTTATCCATATTATGAGACGCTTCACAGATTCATCATTGTTCTTTATCTTTGTATAATACTCCATTGTGTGTATGTACCATACTTTGTTTATCCATTCATCTGTTGATAGGCATCTAGGTTGCTTCCATCTTTTTGCTATTGTGAACAGTGCTTCAATGAATATGTGTGTACATATGTATATTAGTGTGACGGCTCTTATTTCTCTAGGATATATTCCTAGGAGTGGGATTGCATTGTGTAGTGCTTTTTTTTGTGGTGCTGACGTTTTCTTTGTTCCTCTTACTCTCCTGTGCTGAGTTCCTTTTGTTGTGGGGTTTTGTTTTTTTTTTTTTTCATTTCTTTTGTTTTTGTAGGTTTTGTTTTTACTGAGACTTTATGTTTTTCTTCTTTATTTTGATGGGTATGTTTTTTAATTTTCTTTGTAGTTACCTTGAAATTTACCCTTATCTTCCTAGATTTGAACTAGACTATTATTACTTGGTATCGCTTGACTTCCTCTCCATTAGAAGGTTCTATACCTACACCATTTATTCTCTCTTTTATTGTTCTGATGCTGTTGTCATTTACAGATTAACTTCTCTGGTTCCCTTTTGTAATTCTTTTGGTTTTGCATAGTTCTTAAGAGTTCATCTCCTAGGTTGGTATCTGGCTAGTACAATCCTGTGTCCTATGTTCAGCCTGTAGTCTGATATTGATTGTTCTCAGATTGAAGGACTTCCTTTAATAAGCCTCATAAGTTTGGTTTGGTTTTTACATAGTCACTTAATTTCTGTTTAACTGGAAATGACCTAATTTCACCATCATATTTGAATGAGAGTTTTGCAGGATATATTATTCTTGGCTGGCAATTTTTTTCTTTCAAGGTTTTA
>NW_004443981.1:14641510-14671874 GCF_000243295.1 Trichechus manatus latirostris
CCTCTTCACTTTCAGCAAGCAAAGTTGTGCCATCTGCATAACGCAGGTTGTTAATGAGTCTTCCTCCAATCCTGATGCCCTGTTCTTCTTCATATAGTCCGTATGGTCATATAGTCCAACTGACTCTGTGGCATCTAAAAACAACAACAACAGTCTTTACGGATGCAGACTGCCACATCTTTCTCCCACAGAGCTACTGGTGGGTTCAAACCACTGACCTTTTGGTTAGCAGCTGAACGCTTAACCACTTCACCACCACAGCTCCTAGAATATGTACAACTATGCTCATATTAAGCACTTATGTGTTAACTAATAACCACTTATATGTAAGATGGTACTAAATTCTAGGATGTGAGGGCATTACTAATATTTTTGGAGTATTTACCATGGAGAAGCACTGTTCTGGGCACTTTATACATGCAATTACATCCCACCTAAAAATTGTGACACAAATTAGACATCATTATTTCCACTTACAAATGACAAACCAGAAAGATAAGGAAGCTGCTGAAGATTCAAAGCCTATACTTACTTTTTCTCTCACTCTGGGTAATCTTGTTTTCCAAGCAACTTAATATTTAACTTGTTAATCACAGGCATGTTGTCCTTTTTAACAATTTTAAATGTAAGTCTCTTAAAAGTAATAGGTTCTCCAGAAGCAATAACACCCCATTATCAAAGAGCACACATCGTTCCCAGATCTTGGTTTCTAACACCATTCTCCAATAAAAGGAACCAGGGCTCCTTGGAGAAGTGGCTGATTCTAGGGTTGGGGCAGGCAGTATACAAGATGAGGCTGGAGCATCTTGTAGTGCCAGAAAGTAAAGAAGTGTCCAAAATACAAAACAATGAAGATATGTCAAAAGGATACTGGAGACAATTGAAAATTTCTCCCAGTGGCCAACACTGGAACAATTTAAACAAAATAAATAATGTGATATTGGGTTATAACCCAAAGTATAAAACAAATATCAATTATCCCATGCTGGTATAAATGAAGCCCTGGTTGCGTAGTGGTTAAGGGCTTGGCTGCTAACCAAAAAGTCAGCAGTTTGAATCCACCAGCTGCTCCTTGGAAACCCTACGGGGTAGTTCTACTCTGCCATATAGGGTTGCTATGAGTCAGAGTCGACTAGATAGCAACAAGTTTGGTTTGGTTTGGTATAAATAAATGATAAACAAATAAATGACAGAGAATATAGACAAATCTCCATGAAGGATTTCAGATAATTTATTTAGATCCCCTCCTTCAAGGAGATGGCACATGACTCCCCACTCATGAAGCATGGGCTGTGCACAGTGACTTCCTTCCAAAGAGTGCAGCATGAAGGGGAGGGGGAAGAGTCACTTTACGGTGGAGAAACCTGACAAACACTTGTCAGGTAGGTGATCGAGGTCAATGTCAAGAGTGATAAATCATACAGATAGCATGCACCTTTGATATGATGTGATGAAAATTGCACTTTATTTCTACCTCTTCCTCCAAAAAACCTATAACTCCAGATTAATCATGAGAAAAGCATCAGTTCTACCAAACTGAGGGACACTCTTCCACGTACCTGACAAGCACTCTTCAAAACTCTCAAAGTCATCAAAAACAAGGAAAGTGTGAGAAATTCTAACAGCGGAGGAGTGTAAGGAGATATAACCACTTAATGTAATGTGGTAGCCTGGATGGGGTCCTGGGACATAAAAAGGACATTAGATAAAAAAATAAGGAAATTCAAATAAAGTATGGACTTTAGTTTGTAGTAGTGTATCAATATTAGTTCATTAGCTGTGACAAATATACCATATATTATAAGATCTTATCAGAGAAAACTGAGTCTGAGGTATATGGGAACTCTCTGTATTACCTTTGCAACTTTTTTGTAAACCAAAATGATTCTAAAATAAGAAGTTTATTTTTAAAAAGGAGTAAGTGCTTCCTTTGCTTTTTTACTTTTTTTTTTTTTCTTTTATCTAACTTGGGTTCATTTTTGTGTAAAACACCTATTTCCCTGGGACTATAATTTAATGATGATTGTTGTGGCTACTCTAGTATGGAGAGCCGTTTGTTCCTGAAATAATAGCTCAAGTCCGTTGTTTCGACGATGTTGCTGTTTTCTAGTGACGATTGTTTAGGGAACTTCCTGTCTACTCCTTGTCTGCCAAGTCGTACTTCACTCTTGCTGTCTGTCGGCCACGATCTACCCGTTTGTACTACTGGGCTGATTTGTGTGTTGCTGTCATATTGGAAGCTACGCCACCAGTATTTCAAATACCAGCCCACCAGTATTTCAAATACCAGCAGCATCACCCATGATGGTTGGGTTTCAGTGGAGCTTCCAGACTAACACTAAGGGAAAAGACCTAGTGACCTACTTCTGAAAATCAGCCAATGAAAACCTTATGGGGCAAAGACTATTGTCTGATAGAATGCTGGAAAATGAGCCCCTAGGTTGAAAGGCCCTCAAAATACAGTGGCTGTAACAATGGACTTGAGCATACCAAGGATCGTGAAGATGGTGTAGGACTAAGCAATGTTTCGTTCTGTGGCGCAAGGGGTCCGCCATGCATCAGAGTGACTCTACAGCAACAAATAACAACATACTGACTGCCTATGGTAGCCCCTCATTTACTTCTGAGTTGCTCATTTTTAGTGTACGTGCACCTAATAACTGAGCTTACGAAAACTTGGAGGGAAAAATGAGTGTGTTGGGAGTGTGTGCCTTTTTAGTCTTTGTGGCACTTCTTTGGTCTGTTTACAGTCTTTACTAGCTTTTCTCCCTAAGTGTCAGCCATGTTCTGGATAGACACAATGACAGAAAAACTAAATCCCAGGGAAGGGAATTCCTAGGTTTCACATCTCCTGATCACCTGCTAAAATCCAGATCTTGACGTTGCAGAGCCTCTCCTGAAATCTCCAACCTGAAAGTGATGAAGGAGGACCTGAGAAGCCCCTGGAAGCCATCAAGTGCCCATCAAGAACAGCCTTTCTGAAGCACGTGAATATATATTTCCCTGCTCTCCTTGTCAAATGGAATTTGGCACCATGGATAAATTGGGTTGGACAGCCCAAGCCCCAACTCCAGCACTCAAATCATACCAAACCCCTGGTGAGCGTTGAAAACATTAACTTCTAAGAGTGGATTGTGTTTATACAGTTCTCTGCTTTCTAGTTTTGACCAGAGCTGGGGTGAGAAAAGTGAACGTTCTCCCATCTGAGGTGTCTACTACTTTCATATTCGCAGCTGTCGAAGAGTTTCTGCCTCGTCGAAGTTTTTACAGATTTCGAAGTCAAAGGGGATTGAGAAAAAATGGAGGTATAATATGTGGATATCTCCTCTCTCTCTCACTCTTTCTCTCCTCTATCGCTTCCATGCATCCTGCATATATACAGTCCTCTTGCCCAGGTTATCTCTCTTTTGTGCCTTTGTAACATCTCGGTGAAGAGGAAAGCTTCTGCTGTGGACATTGGTGTAACGCCCTCCGGTATTTGGGTCCTTTGTTATTGTTGTGATTAGCTGCCTTCAAGTTGGTACCAACTCTTGGTGACCCATGCTCCACAGAACAACGGAACGAAACGTTGCCTGATCAGGCATGATCCCTATGATCCTTTGCAGATCCAACTGGTGTAATTCATCAGGTTTTCATCGGTTGATTTTTGGGAGTACATTGCCAGGCCTTTCTTCCTAGTCCATCTTAGTCTAGAAGCTCTGCGGAAACGTGTTCAGCATCCTAGCAATATGCAAGGCTCCACGGACAGACTGGTGACTATGCATGAAGTACATTAGCAGGGAATCAAACCTGGGTCTCCCACATGAAAGGTGAGAATTTTACCACTGAGCCACCATTGCTCCCATTATGTAAATACTAGCTCCCCCCGTTACTATTTGACCCTGGTTAAGCTACTTGAGCTGCCTGAACCTCACTCATCTGTATAAAGAGTGATGACAACGCTGACCTAGCTGAGTTCCTACAAGGAGTCAGCTGGACATCACATATGCAATGCCCAACTGGATAGTGGGAGGCGTTTTACAAACTCAGCACATCAGGTCCAGTGTGCTCAGTCCTCCCACCAGCCAAGGTTGCAACCTGCCCCACCCTCCTCCTTTCCTGATGATAAAACATGTGTCTATCTATCTTGGAAGAAGTACAGCCAGGATGCTCCTTAGGAGCAAGGATGGCAAGACTTCGTGTCACCTACTTTGGACATGTTATCAGGAGGAACCAGTCTCTGGAGAAGGGCATCACACTTGGTAAAGTAGAGTGAAAAGACACAGTGGCTGCAACAATGGGCTCAAACACAGCAACCATTGTGAAGATGGTGCAGGACCAGCCATGTTTCGTTCTGTTGTACATAGGGATGCCATGAGTCGGAACTGACTCGACGGCACCTAACAACGATAATTTAAGAATAATAATAAAAAACACATTTAAAAATGTCTTATCTGTCATTCCATTCAATTCTAAATGTCATGAGGAGAGAAATGCTATTTATTTTTCATTCTTATTTATGCTTGACAAGGACCCTGCAGTTAAGGGCCTTTCTGCCATTTTTCTGGTGAGGAGTTAGAGAGGGAAATGAGTTGCTCAATGAAATGCTGTGAGTCATGGTCAGAATCAGGACTCAAAGCTGGTTGGTCTGTCTCCAAGGCCATGCTCCTTCCACCTTGTCCCACAACCTCCCTGTGGAAGTGTCTCTAGTACGTCTTTCATTTATTCATTCTTTTAGCACCTTCTCTGCGTCTAATGGTGCTAACTATGCAAAAATGAGCAAGGCATAACCGTGCTTTCAAGGAGTCCTGATTCAGTGCTTTATACTCATTAACTCATTCAATAGTCACAATGACCGTACTATAGCTTATATTGTACCCATTTTAAAGAAAAAAAATGAGGTAGTAAGAGGTTAAGTAAGTTGCCCAAGGAGGGGTGAACAGCCAGCAGAGAGACAAGTGCAGTGCAGCATGGGAAGTACTATAGCAATGGGGATAGGGCTCCAGGTGTGCTGTCTCCAGATGACACAGTCCTAACTCTGGTGACAACTCCATTCCCTTACCTGGCACTGCAATGGCTTCTCGCTTTGCTAGTCCCTGCTTTGCCTCACGGGCCCCGTTGATTTGCAGCAGTTTCCAACAACTGCATAGCACTTTTCTGCATTAAATTCCCTTTGTGTTAATATTGAAAGTGGATTCTGCATTCCTGTTTGGACCCAGACCAACAAAGTCAAGTTATTATTAGAATAAAAACAACGATTCATAAACATTATTTCATTTCTTTGGGTATAAAACACATAGCAAGTGCTGTCTACTTAGTAAGGTGTTATGGATTGAATTGTGTCCCCCAAAAACGTGTGTCAATTTGGCTGGACCATGATTCCCGGTATTGGGTGATTGTCCACCATTTTGTCCTCTGATGTGATTCTCCTGTGTGTTGTAAATCCTACCTCTGTGATGTTAATGAGGCAGGATTAGAGGCAGTTATGTTAATGAGGCAGGACTCAATCTACAAGATTAGGTTCTGTCTTGAGTCAATCTCTTTTGAGATATAAAAGAGAGAAACAAGCAGAGAGACAGGGGGACCTTATACTACCAAGAAATAAGAGCCAGGGTGCTTTGGACCTGGGGTCACTGTACTGAGAACTCCTCAACTGGGGAAGACTGATGAGAAGGACATTCCCCCAGATCCAACAGAGAGAGACAGCCCTCCCCTGGAGCTGGCACCCTGAATTTGGACTTCTAGCCTCCCAGACTGTGAGAGAATAAATTTCTGTTTGTTAAATCCATCCACGTGTGGTATTTCTGTTATAGCAGCACTAGATGACTAAGACACAAAGGACAGAAGTCAATGCAGTACGTAAGCTATGAAAGGGCAAGGGCTTGGATATGATTTGGTCAAGCCCATTTCTGTGGTTTCATGTGGAAAAGAAATAGGTGATACCTCCATTATCTATGGAGGTCCTACAAACCAACAAGACAAGGTCTAGCCCATCACCAGGGCCAAGTATGTACTGAGAATGACTGGTATTCTCTGAGTATTCACTGTGTGCCAGGCAGTTCAGTGCTTTATAGTCATTAACTCATTCCGTTTTCCCAATGACCCTACAACAATTTATACCCTTTTACAGAAGATAAAAACAACCAAGGCAGTAAGAGGTTAAGTAAGTTGCCCGAGAGATGGACTTAGAGTGGTCATTTGAATTTTCTTCTTTTTTGAATTAAAAAATTTTAAAAAATGCTTTCTCCATTCCTCCACAATAAATGTGTACTTCTTTTAAGATTAGAGAATAGAATGATAACAAAAAAAAGTATGTGGACAAACTAAAAAGAGAAAGAAACAGTTCTAGAAGCCTATTTATAGAGTACACTACCAAAAACATGGGTCAGCTTTTTCTGTAAAGATCTAAACAGTAAATATTTTCATCTTTGTGGGTCTTACAGTCTCTGTCTGAACTACTCTGCTCTGTCCTTGTAGTGTGGAAGCAGCCAGAGACCATAGGTAAACAAATGGGCATGCTGTGTTCCAATAAAACTTTATTTAGATAAACAGCTGGGGCCTAGTTTGGCCTTGGGTCCTTAATTGGCTCTTGGTTGGCATGGGCATTATTACAATTGCTTGGAATAACTTCCAATCTCTCTCTCTGTGAGATTCCTGCTTCTGATTGCACCCTCCTTCCTGTAACACACAATGACCTTGCTTGCTCCTTGCACCCGCCGCATCAGTAGCTCTCTGAACCCCGGACTCTACTGACCAGACCATCGACATGCCCATATATTCCATTCATCCTGCCGTCCACCTTGCCAGCACCCCTGGAAATGGTTTTCCTCCTGGAATGCTTTGATCCAAGACCACATGGCACTGTTAGCTGCCGGCACTCCTAGCGCCCTGACAGACAGAGCATGGGATGTGTCACTGTGTTTGACGCACAGGAAGAAAAGTGAATTATGAAAACGTGATCAAGGCAGAGAATGGCAGGAAAGATACAGTGGTTTGAGGGAGAGATGTCAGCCCACATGTTGTTTAAACGAGACATAAGCCACATTGCCACACTTGCCACAAAGCGTACATGATGATCTATAGCTTTTTAATCCCAAAAGGTTTGATTTGGAACTCTACAAAAGTTCAGAATTTCAATCTGAAGGTAAGAGGAAAGTGGGCAGAATTAACAAGTACTAAGACATGCGTGTTCCAGACTCTTCCCTATGGCGATACTGCCTTTAACAAGAATCTTGCACCCTCAGACCCTTTTGATGAGAGGATAATTTGGTCCAAATTTCCTTGAGGACAATTTAGTCAGTTTTAATCACAGATCTATAAAATGGGTGAATCCTTGGAGGTCCCAATCCCATTCCTAGTACTATATCCAAAGGATATAATCAGATGAACTTTCTGTATGTAGATGGATTTTCACCGTAACAGTATTTGTGCTGGGCAACATTTTGAAGCATCTAGAAGCATTTGTTGCTGTTGTCATGAAGACCTTATGTACAACAGAACAAAACATAGCCCGGTCCTACATCATCCTCACAATAACCAGCATGTTCGAGTCTCATCGAGGGTCTACCTCATATCACTGACCCTCTGCTTCACCGAACATGACATCTTCCTCCAGTGATTGATCCCTCCTAATGACATGTCCAAAGCAAGCAAGTTGGACAATGTTCTGTTGTGATCCATAAGGTTTTCACTGGCTAATTTTCAGAAGTAGCTCACCAGACCTTTCTTCCTAGTCTGTTTTAGTCTGGAAGCATCTAGTTGTCAATAATTGGGAACTGATTAAAATGATATACCACATCCATATAATGGAATAGTTTATAGTTATTAAGTATCATGTATTATGAAACTATTGAATGAACAAAGAAAATGTTCACAGGAGCATGTTACAATACAGCATATGCTATGTAATTCCAATTTTGAAATAAAAAAGCTGTGTCTCGGTCAGAAGCCAGAGCTATACGAAAATATAAGAGCGTTTTGTTTTGTTTTTTGGTGGAATTCAAAACACATTTTATTTCTTAGTTTACATTTCTGTTTTTGTTTTTAAAATTTCTCCCATGAAGATATTTTTTCTTTTAAATGTCAAAAAAAGACAATAAACATTATTTAAAGCACACCAAAATTTAAATGGTGTCAACAAACTGGGGAATATTGTTTGTGAAATAAAGACAAAATATTAATATCTGTATGTGATCTTTAAGGTTGTATGTCAGCTTGGCTGGGTCATGATTCTCAGTTGTCTGGTTCTTATGATGTAGTTTGGCAGCCATACAATGATGTGATCACCTCCATGGTAAGATTTGATATAATGTGATCACCTCCATGATGAGATCTGCTGTGAGTAATAACTCAATTGAAAGGGAGTTTCCTTGGGAGTATGGCCTGCATCCAATATAGGTGGACTTTCTGGCAAGGCTCATGGGCTTTTGTTTGCTCTGGATCCTGCAGCTGGCTCCTCCTGATTTGATCTCAAGTTCTTGGAACTTGAACTAGCAGCTTACCTGCCTTCTTGCCCTCTGATCTTGGAATTTGTCAGTCTTTGCAGCCTGGGAGACAGAGCCCTTTTGTCTGACCTACCGATCTTGGGTTCACCAGCCCCTACAGTTATGTGAATCAGGAGAAGCCTCTAGTCTGACCTGCAGACTTGGGACGTTCCAGCTTCTATAACTGCAAGAGCCATTTCCTTAATATCTCTTAATATCTTGTATCTTTTTCTGTGTATGTTTATACTTGACTGGTTTTGCTTCTCTAGAGAACCTAGCCTAAGACACTGCAATTTAGGAAGAGACCTAATAAATTAAGAAAAAGTAATTCCAATACATAACCAAAGAAAGTAAACAGAAAATACACTCACACACAAGAACCCATAACAAAAAAGAGTTTCAAGTAACTAATAAACGTGAAAAATGGCTATCTTCACTAGTTATCAAAAATCAAATTAAATGAAAAATAAGGTACTATTTTTCAGCTACTGATGTGTCAATATTTTAATGACATTATCTGGGTTGCTGAGAATAGATGATTCAGTTGCTCACACTGCGCTGGTTAGCATCTAAATGTGTTCATTCTATTTTATAGACATGACATCACCAATACCCTTTGTCCTAATAACCACACCTCTAGGACCACTTCCCCCGGAAATAGGGGACCCCTGAAAGATGTTTGCAACAATGCATATTTCCAGTTTATGTAAAGTTTTTTTTTTATAAATATGGAAACAATCTAGATGTTTAACAAAGGGGAAATGGGGAAATAAATTGTGATAAATAGATACAAAAGATATAGGATGGAGTATTATATGGACATTAAAATAAAGTTTTCAAGAATTAGTTAATTATATAGAAATACATTCTTACCAACAAGTGAAAATAGCATGATCCCAAACTGTATAATGTGTTCCAATTTGGTAAACTATTGCTACCTATGCATAAAAATACTAGGGGCGGAGTCTGCATTGGGTAAGAGTAGTGGCTAATACTACAAACAGCTTTACCCTCATATTTCCTAGAAGAGCGATGATCCAAAAGAGAAAGACATGTCAAAAAAATGAAGAAGAAGAAGAGAAAAATTAAGCCTCCCTTTCTATCTAGCCCTCACTTAAGAAAAGTCCTGGTGAATTTATTTTAAAAACACATAGGAAGCATTAAAGTATATAAGGTACCTGTCCTGAAACTCATATTTCATCTTTTTTTCCACTTAGCTTCAAGCACCAGTTGACTTGGTTATGCATGGGATAGTAAAGATTTCAGGTTTATACTTGAAAACTCCAAAGAAAACTCTAGAAATATCCAGACTCCATTTTCTCCTCAGCACTAGGCTTTCATCAGGCATTCTCAGTAAAACTCTTGCTGGTGAACTAGAGTTTTGCAGCTGGAAAAACCCAACCAGATAGATTTTCCTTGCTCTTTATCACTGGATAAGCTTACCCTTCCTTACCTGGAACGTGCAACAGGTGGGGTTTCTGCTGGAGACACTTTAGTTTTCAAGAAGTATTGTGAGCCACTCTCAACCCTGGCTAAGCATTGGGATCACCATGAAAGCTTTCAGAAGTACTGCAGCCAGGTTCCACCCAGACCCATTAAACTAGAATCTCTAGCCATAGGACCCAGAAGTCCTGATTAGTAAAAGCTGCTCAGGTGATTCAAAAGTGCAGACAAGGTTGAGAACTGCTGTATTTTTCACACAATTATTTTCTTACAGAAGAGCATTTCTGTTGGAAGGGAAGGGACCTGTCCCTCTCATGTCTATTATCCATTGTCTCATTTGATCTTTGTGATTGACCCTTAAGGCAGACAGTGGTGGTGTCATTTACTCTCCAGGGAATAAACTTAGAGAGGTTAGGATTTCCTGAACTCATGCAGAACATGGTGTGAAAAGGAAAGACAAGAATAATAAAACGTCTTTGGCTTTGGGGCCAAGGTGCTGCAAAGGGTTAACATGCTCGACTGTTAACCAAAAGTTTGTAGGTTCAAGTTCACCCAGAGGTTCCTCTGAAGAAAGACTTGGTGATCTACATCCACAAAATCGGCCACTGAAAACCCTAGTAGAGCCCAGTTCTACTCTGACACTCATGAGGGCACCATGAGTCAGAATTAACTCAACTGCAACTGGTTTACTAGTTTTTTGGCTTTGAGGCCAAACAGACCTGGGTTGACTCCTGTCTCAGCTATGGGATCTTGGACAAGTCCTTTCACCGTTGTGCTTAATGACCTCTGATGTTTCCCTATTTATAGCTCAGTGGGCCCCACCAAAGTGCAACTATGCCTCCTAGGGGACACTTGGCAATGTCTGGAGACATTTTGGGGATCACAACTGGGAGGTGTTACTGGTATCTAGTGGGTTGAGGCCAGGGATGCTACATTAAACATCCCACAATGAACAGGATAATCCCCCACAACAAAGGATGATCCAGCCCCAAATGTCAATGACATCAAGTTTGAGAAACCCTGTGATAGCTCAGAATTGTAAGGCTGAATTGATTTATATTCCCTAATGAGTTTGTACCAGAGCCCAGAACTTGGCAAGGGCTGGAGAAAGGCAGTGATCTCCAACCCCCTTTCTCTCCTTGCTCAGGGCACTGGACTTTATGTAGACCATCCATCCATACATCAGGAAGGATAGCCCTCCCAGACCAGGCTGGAGGAGGTGGGGAATAGCCAACATGGATCATGCCTGCAGCCCCAGAGAGCCGTGAAGGCCCTCTCCGATCCCAGCCCAGGTGGAACTAGCCTTTTCTGGTGTTTGGTTTTATCTGCCCAGTCATCTTGGTCTCACTCATATGAAAGGAGGCCTCCCCCAGCCCGGTGACTAATTGAGAGCCAGGAGCTCCACCCCAGCTGCCACCATGAGAACTCAGCCCCTGGCAGGAGGAGGCCACGGCCCAGGAGGCAGCTGCACTTATCACTTCCTTCCATCACCTCGTTGGTCGGTTGTGCACCTCCAAAGTAGGCCAACTGCCCCGGGTCTTGTTGGGGAGAGACCCAGAAACCAGTGGGGCAGGAAAAAGCTGCTCTGCCGGTCTGGGGCGACTGGGAGCCAGACCTCTCAAGGCTGCCCCACCATCCCCAAAGGAAGAACCCCTGGCTGGCACAAGTGTGCAAAGTTTGCAGAGACCTGCATGATGAGTCGTTGCAATGAAAAAGAGGTGTCTACAGAATCCTGGGTGGCACAAACGGTTTGCACTCAACTACTAACCTAAAGGTTGGTGGTTCAAACCCACCTAGAAATCTGCTTCTGTAAAGATCACAGCCTTGAAAACCCCAAGGAGCACAGTTCTACTCTGTAAGATGTGGGATAGCCATGAGCTGGAATTGACTTGATAGCAATGCATTTGTTTTTGTTTTAAATATATTTTTAGATACCAAAGGGTTACACAAGGCGTGAGGTTTGGTGTAGCTGCTAATGCAGCTCATAGATGCCTTTGGCCCTCCCTATACTCGGCCTTTTGAGGGGAGAGAGAAATGAGGGAAGGGACTGAGACAACCAGGCCCCTGCTCAATCTTGCTTTATTGGTATAACGTCCCATAAAATGGAAGCGGCAATCATGCTTCCCCCTGTGGTTGTTCGGAAAGTTCCTGGAGACAAACCAGGAAGTGTCCATGCCCTTCACGTCTCTGCTTCTTCCACTAGGAAGCTCCCCCGGACAGCTCCATGACTCTCTTTATCCTCAGTTCCAGGAACAAGCTCTGTCTGACAGCTCGATGGTCCTCCTCATTCCCACTCCCAGGAATAAGCTCCCTCCAATGGCTCCATGGTTCTCTTCATTCTCAGTCCCAGGAACAAGCTCCCTCTGACAGATCCATGATTCTCTCTATTCTCAGTCCCAGGAATAAGTTCTCTCTGACAACTCCATGGCCTTCTTCATTCTCAGTCCCAGGAACAAGCTCCCTCTGACAAATCCATAGTCCTCCTCATTCCCAGTCCCAGGAATAATGTCTCTCTGACAGCTCCATGGCCATCTTCAATCTCAGTCCCAGGAACAATGTGGAGGTAGGAGCAAGTTGTATCTTGTATTCTCTTTCCCAACAAAATGTGATTGATTGTGGAGACCTCTCTCAGGCCTGAACTTGGACATGTCTTCCCTGCAGGATGTCCCTAGCAAGCCCTTGGCAATGCCTCCTGCCACCATAGTCTGATAACCTTTCATGCCCCCCAAGAAGAAATGACCACGGGCTTCCCACTGCTCCTGTATCCCGGGAGCGTAAGTTGGTCAGAGCTCTCCCCTCCTCACTCGGCGTTCTGTTTACCTGTCTCTCCTCCAGCTCAGCCTGACTTCCTGGAGGGCAGGAAACACTATGAATTCACTCTCACCCCCACTGGCTCAGAGTTGAAGGGACGTCTCTTGAACCAAGCAAAATTACCCTCTAAAACCCCATAGGGGCACACAACCTCAACTCAGTCATCTGCCCTCCGAAGAAGGCCTGAACTGCCAAACCTCCATTTGAGAAGTCTGGGGAAAGGAGGCAGTCCACATCTCAGTACTTGGTTGTTGTTAGTTCCTGTTGATTTGATCCTCACTCACGGTGACACTATAGGTGCTGATTACAACTGCTCCAGAGGGCTATGAAATGTGACCTTTCAGGAGCAGATCACCAGGCCTGTCTTCTGAGGAGCCTCTGGATGGGTTCAAATCACAAACTTCACAGCTAGCCGTTGTTTGCACCATCATCCATTATGGACACACCTGAGAGGAGTGAGGCTGGGAAGAAAGGCTGATGGCTGCTGTGCAAACCAAGGAGGTAAATCAATAAGACACCCCAGGTTCCACTGCAGTGACCATGGGAGGCTGGCGGGAGCCTCGCAGCTGGGCAGCGGGTCCTCTGTGGCCCTAACTGCACCCATGGGAAGTGGGCTGCTGCCCTGATAACCCGTCACTGCCCCGTCTTCATGCTGCTCTAGTCTGGAGATGTAGATGATTAGGGAATGGGCATTATGAATACTAACAATGCAATTTGCAAAGTAATGGAGTGGTCCAGTTAGGCAGATATGCAATTTTTTCTTTACTTTCTTTTTTTTCCCCCATGAGAAATGTAATGGGGTAGTAAACTTAGAACTGTGTTTCAGGCCCAGCTCTGTAACTTATTAGGCTTATGATTCTGAGAAAACACCAAGAAGTGTTATTCTCTGCTCAGGCCCTAGCACTAGTCTTGGCTCATTACAATAACCAGTGATGATAGTTCCCACTATTGACTTCTTCCATGTGCCCCAGATAAAAAATACAGAGAAATAAAGAAGCTAACACATGCATTCATCCTTCTGTGTGTTCGTCCTTCATGCATGTTTCAAATGTCTATGGTGAAGGTAGTGTATACAGTGGTGATTAAGAGCCTGGTCTGGGTTTAAACCTCAGCTCCACCGCATACCAGTCTTACAGGATCTGCATATGTCACGTAACCTTATGTACAAAATGGGGATTATAGTATTACCTAGCACCTAAGTGATACTCATAGTGGTTAAAGCACAGGCTCTAAGGTCAGATTGCCCAGGCGCAGATCTCAACTTTTTCTCAACTGTGACCTTGATAAAACACTGAATTTCTCTGGGCCCCAGGTTCCAAGTCTATGAGTCTGCTCATAATCATGAGTACTCCTAGCATGACTGTGAGAATTAATGAGTCAATACATACACAGTTCTTGGAGTAGTGCCTAGATCTTGCACACACACACACACACACACACACACACACACACACAGTGTTGTCTATGTGGACAAGGTGGAATTCAACGGGATGATACATAGAAAGCCCTTAGAAGAGTAGTATCACAGGGAGGGGTCAAAAAGTGTTAGCCTTTGTTGGAGTGTTGTTTTTGCTCTTGTTGTTCCTATCTTGGGGCCTTGGTGGCACAGTGGTTACAGAGCTCAGCTGCTAACTAAAAGGTCGGCAGTATGAATCCAGCAGCCGATTCTTGTAAACCCTATGGAGGATCTACTCTGTCCTATAGGGTCACTATGAGTCAGAATCAACTCAGTGGTAATTTTTTTAAAAAAATCCTTACCTTATCTTACAGGACATGTTGACTCTCCAAGAGATCATTCACAGAAACCTGGTTTGGAAATGACACAGGATGGTTCAAATGGCTAACACTGTCTTCAGCAAATAAGGGGACATCTAGATAACATGACACTTAGTGGCATTTTTCCTTTGAAGCCTTGACCACTGACTCTGCTGTGGACTAGGAGAGTTCTTTTCGAAATCTTTCTTTCACTTCCCACAGCTTTCAAGATACCAAAACCCACCCATTGCTGCTGGGTTGATTCCCACTCATAGCGATCCTATAGGACAGAGTAGAACTGCCCCATAGGGTTTCCCAGCTTGTAAATCTTTACGGAAGCAGACTGCCACATCTTTTTTCCTGGGAGCGGCTGTTGAGTTTGAACCACTGACTTTTGGTTAGCAGCCAAGTGCTTTAACCACTGCACCATGGGGCTCTTTCACTTTAAAGGTAAAGACCAAAATATTTAAAATGATCTACAAGGTCCCATGTGACCCATCCCCTGCCCACCTCACCTTCCTTGTTTGCAGAACTTTTTCTCTGGTGTTTGGCTCAATTCATGTTTGATTGCAGCTCTTTTGCTGTTAGGATCCTCTTGCTCTCGTGTTGTTGTGGATTCTGGCAACTCTTGCTGAATGAATGAATGAATGAATGAATGAAATGCCTGATAGATAATCCCCTTCTTCACCATTATTCTTACTAAATACACACTGTTCTCTGTGAAGGGAACATCTAATGGGGATGAAGAGGAAGCAGTGGATGTGCCCGCCCATGGGCTTCTGAGGCTCCAAATCTCCCCAACATCAAAATAAAAGCAAGAGGAATCAAAATGCCCAGGCACACAAGGATCGGTACCAGAGTCAAACTTTCCCATTTTGAACGCGTCACTGCTGTTGACAAAACATGTAGGCACATGCCTTTGTTCAGGCACATCCTTTATCACCCTTGAGTACAGTGCTAGCAAGCTGCACACGCATTACTTCCTTGAGCCCTTCTGATAACAACATAGTTATTTTGAGTCCTGAGTCCCAAGAGGGGAAACTGAGGCCCAGAGCAGTTAAGCAGCCTGGATCAAAGTTACAAAGCCAATAACTGGAAAAGCCAGCTGTCAAACTCAGAGGTCTGAAATCCGCGCTCCGTCACTGGTTGATTTGACAAGTGTCTGTTGAACATCTGCTACGTACCACGCCCTATGGGAACCCGTGGAGTTTCACCTGTGATGAAGAGGTATGACACCTGCCCGGCTGGATCTTGCAGTCTGATGAGAGAGTGAAATAGGCAAATAGGGGTTTATAGTAATTGGGGTTTAGAACAGAGGAGGAACAAATGGCCCAGCCTGGCAAATAACTGAAAACTTCTCAGACTAAGTACATCAGTTGGTTCTTACTATGTAATAAACCAACCTAGAACTTGTTGGCCTCAAACAACAGCCACTTACATAGCTCATAGGTCTTCAGGTTGGCAGGTTTGGATAGCTTACCTGGGAGGTTCTACTGGTTGAGGTGGGCTTATCTGCTCATGGGTCTGCTGTCAGCTGGTGCGTTAGCTGGAGCTGGCTGGTTTATGATGACCTTGGCAGAGGAATCTGGGTGACTGGGACTTCTCTCTATGATTGACCTCTGTTATGGATTGAATTGTGTCACCCAAAAATATGAATTAAAAATTTAGCTTCTATAGCTGTACCTAGAAAGGAGCCCTGTTGGTGCAGCGGTTAAGTGCTTGGCTGCTAACCCAAAGACCAGTGCCGTTCAGACCCATCAGCCGCTCCTCAGGAGCAAGAGGCAGCAGTCTGTTTCCATAAAGATTACAGTTTTGGAAACGTGATGGGGCAGTTCTACTCTGTCCTTTAGGGTCTTATGAGTCGGACAGAAGTCAATGGCAGTGGGTTTGGTTTTGATTTATACCTGTTGATATGATCCCTTTCATAAACAGGGTTTTCTTTGTTATGTTAATTAGGTCATATCCAGGTAGGGTGGATCCTAAACCTAATAACTTCTGAGCTATAAAAAGAGCAGAATAGACACAGAGATACACACACAACGGGGGAGGTAGATGCCAAAGACCTCCAAGGATCACTGCCAGACACCAGAAACTAGGAGAGAATCTCAAAGAAGGAATCGACATGGCTGAGACCCTGATTCGAACATTTCTCATAGTCTCCAGATGTATGAAAAAATACGTTACTGTTCTTTAAAGCCACACACTTGTAGTATTTCTGTTCCCGCAGCCCTCAGAAACTAACACAGTGTATTTCCCTCCAGCAGGTTCATTCAAGCTTGTTGGATGCCAGTCACAGAGCTCCAAGGGAATAAGCCCCATGTACCAGCACTTTTGAGGTCTTAGAGTTAGTCTTGGTTTGCATCATATGTGCCATTATTTCATCCACCAAAGCAAGTCCCACAGCCACATGTCCCAGCTCAGAGTCAGTGTAAGGAAGCACCAAAGGATATGGACACATGGAGTCCATTGCTGCCATCAATCTGCCATGCTGTGTGATCCTAGGCTGAGACAAGAGGGCTGAGAAAGAGATATAGGCAGAGAGAAAAGATGGAGTAGACCAGTAGCACATTGGCTTGGAAGACAGAGTAAGCAATGACACATGTGAACAACTGCAAAAAGCTTTGGCTTGAGGAACCGCCTCCCTGTCTTCTACAAGGGCTGTATCATTTTGCATTCCTACCAGCAATGGATAAGGGTTCATGTCTTGCCACACCCTTGCCAATATTTGTTATTTTCCATTGGTCTTAATCTTAGCCATCCTAGTGGGAGTAAATTGGTATCTCGTTGTTAAATGTTGTTAAACATAGAGCTACCATATGATCCAGCAATTCTGCTCTTTGATATTTGCCCAAGATACTTGAAAGCAGTGACACTAACAGACACATGTACACAAATGTCCATGCAGCACTATTCAGGATAGCCAAAAGGTGGCAACAACCGAAATGTCCATCTATGGATGAATGAATAAACTCAATGTGATACATACATACAATGGAATATTACTCAGCCATAAAGAGAAATGAAGTCCTGATGCATGCCACAACATGAATGAACCTTGAAAACACTATGCTGAGTAAAGCCAGTAAATAATAAAAGGACAAATATTGTATGATCTCACTAATATGAAGTACCTAGAATAGGCAAATATATGGAGATCAGAGTTTAATAGTGGTTACCTGGGATGGGAGAGAGGGGACGTTATTGTTTAGGAAGCATTGAGCTTTTGTTTATAGGGATGGAAAATTTGGCAAAAGAAGTTGGTGATGGTTGCATAACATGACTGATGTAATTGATCTCACTGAATTGTATACCTGAAAGATGTGTAATTGGCAAATGTTGTGTTATCTATATTTTTATAACAAAAGCAATTACAAAAATATATTGATATGTAATATTAAAAAAAAAAAAACATTGGCTTTGCATTACTGCTGTCCCACTCCCCCCATTTTCTCTCCAAATTCATATGTAAGCCACTGGGATCCCAAAAGTAAAGGGGTAACTCATCCCAGCCTGAGCCAGGCAGGGTTTGGGCAGCGGTTTGAGGAACCCAAGAATTGCCGGTCAATGGGATCTGAAGAGCCCAGCCCCAGCCTCCGAGCCAGCATCTCTCGTCTCTGGGGTGTCGGGCCAAGCTGTGCGGGCATTGGAAACTGAAGCAAAATGACACTCAGCAAGACAGCCATGGGTTAGGTTTCCTACATTAAAAATAAAAATTAAATTAAAGATAGAGTCGGGTAGAGGAGATACTTGGGAAGAGGGGTGCTGGGGTCTGAGGTTTTCTCTTTGACTTGGCAAAATGTGAAATTAAAATGTTTCTTTTAAGTCCAAACGATGATGCCCTTCTACCTCCTGTTCCCGAATCCTGGTTCTGATTATTAGCTGGAGCTCAGAGCTGGTCAAAGGCGTTCCTGGTTCAGCAGCTGGGGAACAATGACCCCTTTATTTGGTGAGGAGAAGCTGAGTCTGGTGGCTGGGAGAGCAGCCTGGCTGATGGGTATGGGGTCATGGCCACATCAAAAACATTCTTTCTCCATGTCCAGGGCCCCTCGGCTCCTGCTCTGTGTGAGGCTCTGAGCCGGGAAAACCACAGGAGTGTTCACGGGAGCCTGGAGCGAAATCTGGGGTCTTGAGTTGCAGTTCGCAGTGTAAACGTGGCAGCCTGTCTCCAAAACAGGCTGCGTGGAGCTGAAGGGTTTTAGGAATTGGGCTGACTGGTGGGAACTGGGCCGCAGGGCTGTGGGGAAGGCTCTGGCTGTCGGACTGGACTCCCTGCCGGGCCCCTGGCTTGCTGTGCATCCTCAGCCCTCTTGCCTCCCCTCTCTGAGACTCTCAGGCTAGAGAGAACATGCTAGGGGGGCTCAGCAGAGAATTCAGTCAACGGCCACTCCTGGCGTTCGCGGGAGACAGAAGGAGATGGCATGGTGGACAGAAACAGAGTCAGGAACAACCCCTGAGCACCTATTGCCTTTGCAGCTCAAAGGCATTTGTGCTTGCCTTGTCTTTTCTGGTCCTCTGAAGATCACGCCATGGCAGGAACTCTTCCATCCATTTTGGTGGATGGGGATGCTGAGACTCAGAGAAGCTAAGCAATCTGCCCAGGTTACGGCTTGTAAGTGGGGTATCTGGGCTCCAAATAGGGTCTTCAGATGTCAGTCATATGCTCTGATGAGTTGAAGGGGCATGGATGGGACAGATCTGACAGGCTAGGTGAGATTGGGCAAGTTTCTAGAATGTCCTATTTTCTCACCTGTAACTAGGACTTGGAAGAAGTACAGCCAGAATGCTCCTTAGAAGCAAGGATGGCGAGACTTCGTTTCAGGTACTTTGAAGGTGTTATCAGCAGGGACCAGTCCCTGGAGAAGGACATCACGCTTGGTAAAGTAGAGGGTCAGCCAAAAAGAGAAAGACCCTTGACGAGGAGGATTGACACCGTGGCTGCAACAATGGGCTCAAACATAATAACTGTTGTGAGGATGGTGCAGGACAGGGCAGTGTTCCGTTCTGTTGTACATAGGGCTGCTATGAGTCAGAACCCACTCAATGGCACCTAACAACAACAAGTAGGGAAACTGTCTGATATTTGCTAAGAGAATAAGAGATCACGTATTTAGAGGACCTAGACAGGAGTCTGGTATGAGGCAGGCACTTGGCTGGTAGCTATTGTTGAAATGATTACTGCCTTGCCCCTCTGGCCTCTGAAGTGTCTCCATCTGAACTACTCGAGGCTGACTCAGATCCAGCTGGCTGTCCCTTCTGGCTCTGCGACTCTGCAAATCCAGGCACCTGGACTTCCTGGCCCCCAACCTGAGACAAGGGTCATGGATGGTCTGTCCCAAGGCCTGCCCTCGCCTCCCCACAGCCCAGTCTGAGCAAGGCTTTGGCAAGACGTTGTCCTTCCTCTGGAAGAACCACCAGAGTGTGAGTTCCCTCTTTCTGCTGTAACAAAGGGCCACAGACTTAGTGGCTTAACCCAACATACATCCATCTTCTTATAATGTTGGAGGTCAAAGTCTAAAACTGAGATTTCTGCAGACTGGTGTTCCTTCTGGAGACTGTAGCAAGGGATCTATTTCCTTACCTTTTCAAGCTATTAGAGACCACCTGCATGCCTTGGTGCATGGTCTCTTCCTCCATTCTCAAAGAGTATCACTTAGCCTCCACTTCCATCATCACCACTTCTGCTTCCTCCTCTGAACTTCCTGCCTCCCTCTTGTAGGAACCTTGTGATCACATTGAAGATACACCCAGATAATGCAGAATCATCTCCCCCTCTCAAAATCCTTACTTTAGTCACATCTACAAAGCCCCTTCTGCCATGTAGGGTCACATTAACAGGGTCTGGATATTAGGACATGGGCATCTTTGGGGGTCACTATTGAGGCTTCCTTACCCAGCATCCTCTGGTGGTCCACATAGCCATCCATCAGTTAGTTCCCACCAGGGAGTGACTTGACTCCAGCCTGCTCCACCAGCAGCAACAGCGATGCCTTTTGGAGTCATTTGGACCTGCCCCAGGCCCTGACCCTGGGCACCTGTGAGGAACCAAGGTGACCTGTCCTCAGCCACTGTCACGAAGACAGGAGGCAGAACTGATCCTAGAAATGGTCAGCAGTGGCATGTAGCTGGCCACTTCTGAAGGAGGGACCCAGAAGAGGGAAGGAGATGAGACAGAGGGCCTCCAATCACAAAGGTCATAAAGCAATGAAAGAAAATGGACGAAGTGGGTTGTTTTGCACCTCTAAGATGCATATGTTTGTGACATCTGTGTTATTCATTGACTCCTGGCAGATCACGGTCCTTATCCTGATGGTCTCCAGGACGAGATAGGCGAAGGGCAAAGACCAAGCCTAGCTCCCATGGCAGCTGCTCCTGTCCTTTTGGGCTCACCTCTGCTTCCTTGAACCCCAGTGGGAAGGAAGTGCCAGCTCTGGGCTTCCCAAGGCCAGAGTGATTGGAATTCTCTGTCTCCAAATTTTCCAGCTGAGGACACTTAAGGTTGTCAAGACATAAAGACTAGAATAGGCACTTCTCAAGATGACGGGGAGTGAATAATTAGTTGATTTAAATTGTCACAATGTTACTTTTGGTTAGTTAAAAGATGTATCAGAGTCATTCTGTTGTTTAAGAATAGCCTGTAGTGTGTGCATGCCTATGTGTGTGTGTACATGTGTGAGTGTGTGAGGGTGGGTGTGGGTGTGCATGTGTCTGTGTGCATACATGTGTGAGTGTGTGTACGTGTCTGTGTGCATGCATGTGTGTGTGCATGTGTGTGTGTACATATGTCTGTATGCATGCATGTGTGTGATGTGTGTCTGTGTGCATGCAAGTGTGTGTGCATACATGTGTGGGTGTATGTGTGTGTGCATGTGTCTGGGGGTGTGGGTGTACATGGGTCTGTGTGCAAGCATGTGTGTGCATGTGTGTGTGAGTGTGTGTACATGTGTCTGTATGCATGCATGTGTGTATGTGTGTGTACATGCATGTGTGTGCATATGTGTGTGGGTGTGCATGTGTCTGTGTGCATACACGTGTGTGCATGTGTGTGTGTGAGAGTGTGTGTGGGTGTATGTGTGTCTGTGTGCATGTGTCTGGGGGTGTGGGTGTACGTGGGTCTGTGTGCAAGCATGTATGTGCATATGTGTGTGTGAGTGTGTGTGTATGTGTTCTGTGTGCATGCATGTGTGTGAGTGTGGGGGGGTGTGCGTGGGTCTGTGTGCATGCATGTGTGTGTGTATACATGTGTCTGTGTGCATGCATGTGTGTGTGCATATGCTTGAGTGTGTGCATATGTGTGCTAGAGCATACTTGCAGGTGTGTGTTCTGTAAAGTGGCCACACAAATCCTTCAACAAGGATGGATGGCTGGGGTTAGAGAAATAAAATGACAACTGTGACACAAAGAGACGTCTTGATTACTGGCAGTGATGGCAAGGCCACACCCCTAGTGTACCACAGAAGGTTAGAAACTGGCCCCAGCTGCTGGCTGTGCTCTGAGCCACCCTGCCCTCTCCCAGTGCCTTCTGAGGCTCTGTCTCCTACAGGAAGAAATCCACTGTGGCCCCAGCAGTGACAGGCCTCTTCTTTCTTTCCACAGTTCACACAGGCCCAGGGTGGACACCAGTCCCTCCACTTGCTACCCAGGTATTTTGATTGAGCCTAGGTATCCTCACCCATGTGTAGGGAGTGATGTTGACCACCATGTGGATTTGTTCTGGAAATTAATAGGGTCCAAGTGAGAAAACACCAGCGGAGTGAGAGCATCGTTGCGTGCACCCAGGATGGACCAGACATGCTTGAGACACAGCGTGGCCTTGCCTTGGCCTCCAACTCAGTCCTCTTTTATGAATGATGTTGACGTAGCAGAAGTTGAGTCTAGGGTCTGGGGACACTTGTCAACAAAGCTCAGACAATTCAACATTGTTATCATCCTTACCCCACAACCAGTCTGTAAGTCTGTCGTATGGTGGTAGCTTGCATGTTGCTGTGATGCTGGAACCTATGCCACCAGTATTTCAAATACCACCAAGGTCACCCAGGGTGAACAGGTTTCAGTGGAGTTTCCAGACTAAGACAGACTAGGAAGAAAAGCCTGGAGACCTACTTCTGAAAATTAGCCAATGAAAAATTTATGGATCACAGAATACTGAACAAGACTTCGACTTACTTACTTTGGACAAGTCGTCAGGAAGGATCAATCACTGGAGGAGGACTTCATGTTTGGTGAAGTGGAGGGCCAGCAAGGGCGAGGGAGACCTCAGTGAGATGGATCGGCACAATAGCCCCAGTGATGGAATTGAACACACTACCCGTTATGAAGATGCACAGTGCTGGCCAACATTTCGTTCTGTTACACTTAAGGTTGCCATGAGTCAGAGCCTACTTGACGGCAGCAGCGGACAACCATCCTTACCACATACCACTGTAGAGGGAAATAGAAAGAACACACGTGTTTGGTGGTCAACCAGAGTTGCGTTGAATTTTATCTTGGCCTTAATAGAGATAAGGCCTTGGGCAGGTCTCCCGTCTGTAAAACGAGGCTGATTCTACAAATTTGCAAGGCTGGTGTGAGGGTCAGATGCAATGCACGTGTGCAGAAAACACTCACAACATGTCTTATACAGAGTGGGAAATCAACGAACAGTTGCTGATTATGCAGAAAATTGTCAAGGATTATTTGATGTACCCCCGATTATAATACACCCCCCCCCACACACACACACACACTCTTACCCAGGTTATACAAGCTTCCTGTATCCTGAGGCCCTCCACTTTAGCTGAAGCATAAAGTTAAAAGCCTTCCATCACTGTAGTTAAGGCCTGTCAGAGCTGACTCAGACAACTAAGACATCAAGTGTTTGGCATTTGAGTTTGAAAAGCTGGGGTCTTTGGGTCCAGGTGTGAGCAAGAAGAAAGATTTGGAAATATGTATGATCAGGTGGGACTACTTTTTACCACCACTCCAAAATTAATAACAATAAAAAAAGCATCTTTGGTAGCAAGTTAGAAAAGAAAGAAGCAAAAAAGGAAAACGGTGAAAAAAGGCCCATCGTGCACTCAGAGAAGGTCCTGGGCCTGCCTTGTCTCCTGCAGGCTGTAGGTTAGAGGTGAAGGCAGTAGAGTTCTCAGATGAGGCATATGAAGAGATCCCACCTGTAAGCACACACCTGCCTTGGAGAGTAGAGTAGAGAATGGCTGGAGGAGGGGAGGCAGGCTCTCCAGTCTCTGAGACACCCACTCCCCATTGGGCTGTGGGGCTGCCAACTGCTTTGCCCATGTGGCTGGGGGTGGTCTGGCTGGGGCTCAGGGAGCTGATAAGCCAGCAGTGCCTCTGGGCAGGCGTGACAGGGTGTGACCACTTGAGGGTAAACCAGGTGGAAGCACAGATATCTCAGCGATGCCAGAGGAGATTGATGAGGACCACAGGCCAGACACTGCCATCCAGCTACCATTACGTTTTAAACTGAGACCCATCTCCAGGAAGAAGAGGGCAAGGGCCCTAAACCCATGGGGCTTACCCTGAATAGACCAGGGTTTGGGTCTTGTCTTTAGGGAGAAAGAACTCCAGATAGAAACTCAGCTTAATATGGAACATTGAATAATGTATCCCCCTCAAAGATATCCAGGTCCTGACTCTGGGAACTTGTGATTACTTCAGTTTACACGGCAAAAGGGACTTTGCAGATATGATTATGGGAAGGATCTTGAGATGGGGAGATTATCCTGGATTATACGGGTGGGCCCTAAATGCAATCACAGGTTTCTTTACAAGAGGGAGGTATGAAGATCAAAGGAGGAATAAGATGTGATGATGGAAGCAGAGACTGCAGTGATGCACATTGAAGATGGAGGAAGGAAGTGTGAACCAAGGAATGCAGGTGGTCAGTAGAAACTAGGAAAAGCCAGGAAATGGATTCTCCCTTAGGGTTTCCAGCAGGAATACCAGCCTGCGGAAACCTTGATTTTAGACTTTTGAACTGCAGCACCAGAACAGGATAGATTTGTGTCGTGTTAAGCCACTAAGTTTGTGGCCACTTGTCACAGCAACAATAGGAAGTGGAGACACTTAGTTGTAAAAAAAACTAAAGAGAGCTAGTTTCTCAGGACAGATTTCCCCAATGCTAACTTGCTGAGTGGCATTTCTCTTGAGTGCGCCTACACACATTTTTTCAGAACCAGGGTCCTTGCTCAATGCTATTTGGGCAGAGGGAAGGCTGAGCAAAAGTGGGTCAGAGCCTTGTCATCATCTGGATGGCCGCATAACATTTTGGGAGTTAACAGAGGGTCCAGCCACCCCTACACCACCTACAGCTCACCTCTGCTCAGAGTGGGATATCTGAATGGACGCGAAGGAATGGACATGAAATTGTGGGGCTCTCAACCCAACTGGGCATCATGAAACTATTCCTGCTAATTAATGAGCCCTAACAGGTCTATAGAGGAGTCCCTGGGCGGCGTAAATGGTTAGGCACTTGACTACTAACCGAAACGTCGGCGGTTCGTGTCCAGCCAGTGGTATTTTGGAAGAAAGACTTGACCATCTACTTCCAAAAGATCACAGCCATTGGAAACGCTATGGAGCACAGTTCTACTCTTACACATTTGCGGTCACCGTGAGTCGGGATCAACTCAATGGCAACTGGTTTGTTTGTTTTGGACAGGTCTACAATGGCCTTTGAACCTCTCCACACCCACCTAAACTCAAACCCACTGCCATCCAGTTGATTCTGACTCATAGCGACCCCATAGGTTTTCCAAAACTATAAATCTCTGTGGAAGCAGACTGTCACATCTTTCTCCCATGGAGATGCTGGTGGTCTCAAACTACCGACGTTTTGGTTAGTAGTCAAGTGCTTTAACCACTGTCCAGTAGCACCCCTGTTTTTGGGATGAGGTTTAGTGACTTAGGAAGGGCACACAGGTGACGTTGGTAAAATATGTACCAAGGTCCTCTGACAACAGTCTACCCCTATCCTTGTAGGTGACGCTGAATGCTAGCTCTGGATGTAGACTCCTGGTCTAGAATCCATGCACTCCTTCTGGGTAACTCACTCCAGCTGTCTGAGCCTTGGTTTCCCCTCTACAGAGACAGAGGAGGGCCAGAGTGAGTGTTATATGGGTTAATCCATGTCAGCAGTCCGACATGGTGCCTGGTTTATATTAAGCATCCAATAAATGTTAGATTTTGCCTAGAAGTTATTTATTTAGGGAAATAGATGTATATATAGATATTTATATTCCATATATATATTCTATCTCATTCTAGAAATGTATTTAAGGAGAACTTTTTAGAAATTGCCAGCCATTGTAAGTTGTTTTCGGTACTCTGTAAGAACTCGTATTAGTTCGTCTTTCCAGTCAAAGTCCTCATCATCTTTCAACAATCCAGTCGAACCTTCTGCTTAGTTAGCTCCAGTCTCGGTGAGTCACCCTTTATCCATCTTGTCCCCTTGCGCCCTGCTCACAGCTCATTTATTTAGCCCCCAAACCCCTCTACTTTCCATTAGAATGTAGGTCCCTCACTCCTCTTTGGTTGAAAGCTCCTTTAGAAGACCCGACGGATCCTGCTCTACTTTATGTGTTTATTCAGACATCCTTGCATTCAACAAATGCATCATTAAGGTTCTGCACAGAAAACGAAAACCACACCAGGTATTTCAAACAGAGGGCATTTAATACGAGGAATCGGAGAAATGAAAGAACAACAGGGAGCTACTGTAACCCAGAGATAACCAGATAGCACCCACAACAAATAGTTACCACCAGGGGCTCAGGGAATAGAAGGGAACTGGTGGGGATACTAGAGACCAGAACCAAAACAGGGCCCCAGAACTGTTCTCAGCCACCTGAGTGGACGGCATCTCTAGGGAGACATTAAAAGGCTAAATCTGTAAGAGGTAAGGGAGGGAAAGTCCACAGCCTGCTGCTGCTGCTCAAGCAACGGTGACAGAACAGAAGTGAAACAAGAATCAAGTCGTGTCCTCTCTTCCATCAGCACAGCTCAACAGGAAACCAGGGCAACAGCAGTCTGGGCAATGTGGTCGACGGAGTCCAGCCCAGCATCGGAGAGCAGAGTAGAGAAGGGTTCATCGGGGTTGAGTCTACAGGGAAGGAACCACCAAAATCAGTACCCATTTGGCTTCTATAGTGGGTTGAGTTCTCTGCTCCACGCTATGTCCATCCGCCCACTCCTTGCTCAGTCTCTTCATTGACCTTTATTTTTTTAAAGTGAATGCAGATTCCTTCCCATATTGAAAAACGAGGAGTATGTGGGGATCAGCATGGTATAATAAATGGTCAGTTTGGACATAATTGCACCTGGGTTCTGAGTCCATCTCTGCTGCTTACTAGCTATGTGACCTAATCAGTGAGACTTCTAATTTTAGTCTCATGAGACTTCTCTGACCTTTTGTCTCTTCTTCTATAAAAAAAAAAATGTAAACCCGTTGCCATCGAGTCTATTCTGACTCATAGCAACCCTAAAGGACAGAATAGAACTGCCCCACAGGGTTTCCAAGGAGTGCCTGGTGGATTTGAACTGCTGACCTTCTGATTAGCAGCCGTAGCTCTTAACCACTTTGCAAAAGGGGAGTGTTATTCCCTGCATCATTCATGTTCTAGGAGGAATAAACGAGATCATCTAATGGGCTTAATAAATAGCAGTGTTCCACATATTTTTGGCTTTACAGACTAGAGAGCCAGGTCCCCAAAGGTATTTTAAATAGCATTGAAGTTCAATTTGGAGTGACTTACCTGGCTAGAAACATCTCATGAATGATAAAAAAATAAGCCTTAAGGATCTGCTGAGATGTGCGTGGCCCCACGGACAGTCAGGGAGACGGTACATCAAAATAAAGCATAATCCTCTCCACTTAGACAACAATCGCCAATGGTGTTCTTCCTCCATGAACTGGGAAGACCAAAAGGAAAACAATGAAAGCCTTTTTTTCCAACTTGGCAGAGTTCAACCCCTCTCACTGGTCACCCAGTGCCGAGGACTCTGAGGCAGAGACATTTACTCTGGAGCTTTGCCCACATCCAGAAATCACAGGGTGACAACTGGCCCAGCCGCCTTCTGACAGGACCCCGCCTCCAAATCGCCGGACCCGACACGTTCCACCCAGACATGGAGTAAAGCTGCCTCTGTTCCCAAGAGTGATGAAGGTGAAGCATCTTTCGACAGCAGTAGATAATTCTCGCCGAGTAGAAGAACAGGAAGAGACATCCAGATATTTTCATGGTTTACACCAGAACCTGAAATCTATCACAAACGTGGCATCGATGCCATCATTTCTGCAGCTGGGAAGAGGAAGATCAAGGAAACTGCAAGAAAAGAAACAGGTGTATGGAACCGTTCCCAGAACGTTGCCAGCACGTCATGGATGGTATTTAGCTTAGTCCTTGCACCTGGTCTGTGTGACCAGTTCTATTGTCTCAACTTTCCCAAAGAGAAAACAGAAATGTAGAGAGCTGAAATACCCCCAAGGCAGAATCATGATTTTCACAACCTGGATTCAAGCTGAGAACTGCAAGACAGATACATTTTGTTCTGTCTTTGCCCTATAAGTAGTCCCTAAATTCTTGGACCTTTAGTTTTCTCTCTGGAGTCCCTGAGTTAACATCCTTGGCTGCTAACTGAAAGATTGACGGTTCAAGTCCACCCGGAAGTACCTCGGAAGAAAGGTCTGGTGATTTGCTTCTGAAAAAGCAGCGATTGAAAACCCTATGCAGCACAGTTCCACTCTGACACTCATGAGGTCACTGTCTGTCAGAGTCTGCTTGATGACAACTGGAAAATTTTCTTTCTTGGAAAGTGATGACCTCTAAGGGCCTGGCCAGCCCAAGCAGCCTTCAAGCCTGTGCTGGTCATTGAGAACACACGCCATCAAGACAACTGCAGAAAAAGCTGGTAACGGGATCACGGCTAGTGGAACCCACGTGCAAAGCTTTGCAAGCAGAAACAAGTCTCTTTTTTCTTTTCCTTTCCGAAGTTGTAGCAACGCTTGCGTGTGGTTGTCTTTATTTTAACGTGCATGAATAAAAGATATCCCTGTGAACTGATGGAGTCCACAGGCTTTGGAGATCAAACACTTTTCTACTCCAGGTGAAATGTGGGATTGACAGATAATGTTGTCAATATGCTATATTTTCGTTAGGTTGAACAAACACAGCTGTAGCAATCTTCTGCGTCGTGTGTGTGTGTGTGTACCTGCGTGTGTGGCACATTTAAAGAATAAGATTTAAGGAAAAGAATCAATACGTGCAGAATTTTCCATAAAACCTTCAGTGAGAAATATTCCTCCCTCTCCCTCATGTATATTAAAGTGAACAGAATGTGCTGACTTTCATAATGCAATGCAGACTGATTACTGGGAGGGATCTCAGTGATTAAATAACCCATGGCATTTGGAAGTTCCTGGAAATAAATATCCTCATTCCAAACCCGGGTGGTGTCAGTAGCGCCTCATGCAGGCATTCTTTGGGTACTGGAGGCGCCACCTCTTCCTTTCATACCTTAGAGATGCAGATTTATGGTTTATGGACAATAAGTTAGACTTTGCGTGTGTATAGCATATGAAAAGCAAAATGTATTTATATATGAATACATTCATGGGGTGAGTACAAGCCCTGAAGACAGACAGGCACTGAATTTAAATTTGATCTTGGCCTCGGGCAAATACCCCTACTCTTATAGACCTAAATAACCTCATTTATACATGCGAGTAAGTATTTCCAGCAGAATGTCTTGGCTTTAAATTATGTTCTTGTTGTTAGCTGCCACTGAGTCGGCTCCCAGCTCATGTTGATCCCATCAACAATGGAATTGGACTATTGTGATCCATACGGTTTTCACTGTCTGGTTTTTGGAAGGAGATAGCCAGGCTTTTCTTCCTAGTTTGCCTTAGTCTGGAAGCTCTGCTGAAAACTGCTTAGCATCATAGCAACATGCAAGTCTCCACTGGTAGACGGGTGCTGGTTATGCATGAGAAGCATTCTCGGGAATTGAGCCCAGGTCTTCTGCATGGAAGGCAAGAGTTCTACCATGGAATGACTGTTGCCCTTGTCTTTAAATTACAGCTATTATCAATAAGTTAGTCTGACAATAATAACAATGTGGCTTTTACTGAGTGTCCATACTAAGGCATCTATTGAATTCATTAGTTATCTTAGTCCTCACAATAGCACAGTGTTGGTAATTTTTCCAGATTTGCAGAGGATGACATTGAAATTCAGAATGGGTAACTACTGAATTCCGTGGAATTTAAGAAGCAATCCATTGTAAGATGCATCATTACTTTATATACCACGCAGAGAGAAAAATATGCTGACAATTCTAATTGCAAGATGCCATCAATTGTAGAATGCATTCAATTTCAGATGGTAAAATATTTTTCAAATATATGCCTTAGAATCAATAAAATACGGTAAATTGCTTCACACCACACAGCAATTAACTGGTAGATCCAAGACACAAACACAAGGCTGTAAGAACCAAGAGTCGGGGGGGTTTGTTCCCACACCTAGTACATACAGTCTTTGTCACAGAGTTGAAGCTCTGTAAACACATACTGAATAATACAGCGTGTTTCCTACATAGTTTGTATTATATACTATATGATATCTAAAACTACATGTCATGCATACATGTTTGTATACATTTGCTTTTCCTGTCAATTTTTGTTTGGGGCTTGTTCAAAAATCACATCAGACAGGAAATAACTAACTTATTTAAGCACATTTGTTGGTGTAGTTTAAGTGACAGTTTACAATTCAAGTTAGTCTCTTATACAAAAATTATGCATATATTGTTATGTGACCCTAGTTGCTCTCCCTATACTGTGACAGCACACTCCTCCATTCCACCCCTGATTTCCTGTGTCCATTCAACCAGCTCCT
>NW_004443981.1:14672198-14708435 GCF_000243295.1 Trichechus manatus latirostris
ATCTTAGATGGCTGCTCACTAGCTTTTAAGACCCCAGACGCCACTCACCAAAGTAGGATGCAGAACATTTTCTTAATAAACTTTGTTATGCCAATTGGCCCAGATATCTCCCGAATGCATGGTCCCCAAACCCCTGCCCCTGCTACTCTGTCCCTCAAAGTGTTTGATTGTATTCAGGAAACTTCTTAGCTTTGGTTAAGTCCAGTTGTGCTGACTTCCCCTATAGGGTGTGCTATCCTTCCCTTCACCTAAGATAATTCTTGTCTACTATCTAGATAGTAAATAACCCTCCTCCTCTGTCCCCACCCTCTTAACTATCAAAGAATGTTTTCTTCTGTGTTTAAACCTTTTCCTGAGTTCTTACAATACTGGTCTTAGTCCTCCTGTGACTGACTAAATTCGCTCAGCATAATGCCCTCCTGATTCCTCCATGTTATGTTTCATGGATTCATTGTTGTTCTTTATCGTTGTGTAGTATTCCATTGTGTGAATATACCATAAATTGTTTATCCTTTCGTCCACTGATTGGCACCTAGGTTGTTTCCATCTTTTTGCTATTGTGAATAGTGCTGCAATGAACATGGGTGTATTTAAGAATATTGTTAAAAATAATTTATTTTTGTTGTTGTCGTTGAAAATATACACAGCAAAACAAACACCAATTCAACATTTTCTACATGTACGATTCAGTGACATCGATTACATTCTTTGAGTTGTGAAGCCATTCTTACCCTCCTTTTCCAAATTGTTCCTCCCCCATTAACATAAACTCACCACCCCCTAAGCTTCCTATCTAATCTTTCAAATTGCACTTGTTAATTTGATCCCATATAGATAGTTCTTTAAAAGAGCACAATGCTCAAGGCAGACATACTGTACTAATTAAGCCCTGGTAGCACAGTGGTTAAGTGCTCATCTGCTAACCGAAAGGTTGGCGGTTTGAACCCACCAGCTGCTCCACAAGAGGAAGATGTGGCAGTCTGCTTCTGTAAAGATTTACAGCCTTGGAAACCCTATGGAGCAGTTCTCCTCTGTCCAGTAGGGTTGCTGTGAGTCAGAATTGACTCAATGGTAACAGTTTTTTGTTTTTTTTTTAATTTATTGTTTGGTTTAAAGAGGACTTCAGGATATATTTTTGGTTTAAGGTTTAAAGATTACCTCGGAGCAATAGTTTTGGCGATTCGCCCAGCCTCCATGGCTCTAAAAAGTCTGGATTCCATGAGAATTTGAAATTGTGTTCTGTTTTCCCTCCTTTTGATCAGGATACATCTATAAAATACATGCATTCAGTATTTTAACAAAAAGAAATTCTGGAATTCTCATGGAAACGAACTGTAGAGATAAAGGCAAGATAAATTTTTGTTGTTGTTCCTGAAAAGATTATTTTTCAGCACTGAGACTGTGAAAGAATCAGGTCTTAGCACTTGGAGCTGAACCAGTCAGACCACTGTAGTCCACGTGAAGGAGGCCCATTGCACAGCTGGTTATGAGTTATTATCTTCGTTTTTTAAAAAGTATACAGGAATCAGGAATGTCTTCAGGCAAAATAACTTCTAATGGCTGCACTCCCCTGGAGTATATGAAATATGGGAACTGGTCTGCTAAGTTAGAAAGAAACTAAGGCAAAGTTTGGAAAGTGTTAAAGCTGACATAAAACGTGACCAGTTTTCCTAAGAGGAGAAAGACTACAATATTAGAAAGACCGAAAAAGTCATATTCTAAATTTAGAGCATTTTGAAGACACAGATTTCTTAAAAGCCTACTCTGTGCCATCACTGAAGAACATTTCAGTCCTGTCCTCAGAAGTTCTCAGAGCCCATGTGGTACAGGCAGGAACCCCATGTGTGCTCACGCTAATTTCCAACTATTAAACCTGTCTCCACCTTAGGCACCCACCATCCGTCAGTGTGCCGTACTGTGTGTCCTGTGGGCTGCTATGAGCCTGGAAGCTATGCCACAAGGATTTCAAATACTAGTAGTGTCACCCATAGTGGGCAGGTTTCAGTGAAGCTTCCAGATTAAGACCGATTAGGGAGAAAGGCCTAGAGATTTACTTTTGAAAATTAATCAATGAAACCCCTATGGATCATGACAGAATATTGTCCAATTCAGTGCTGGAATATGAGCCCGCTTAGGATGGAAGGCATTCAAAATACACAGTGACCACGGCAATGGACTCTAGCGTATCAAAGGTCCTGAAGATGGTGCAGTACCAGGCAATGTGTCATTGTGTTACACAAAAGTTCTCCATGAGTCAGAGCTGACTCGATGGCAACTAACAGCGACAGCTTTAGAGGTAATGACACATACTCACCATTACATACACATCGTAGAAAGCTTTGAGGTTTAACAAACATTCCCACATAATCATCTCAGTGCATCCTAGAAGCTCTTTTGTGAAGTGAGGGGTTTTTGAGTCTCATTTTATGAATGGGGAAATGGCACCTCAGAGAGATCAGCAGCCCGTCCAATGACCACAAGGAGGAAAATGGCATAGAACCACTGGAACACCAGTGATGATTTTTATTTAGATCCCAAAAAGATCAAGACAAGGAGAATAGCTATTTTGACCTTTTCAAAATTACTAAAACATATCAGTAAGTATACTAAAAAAGATCTCACAAGTACACAAGAAATTAGAATCAGTGCCCTACAATTGGCAAACCACCACTCATCTGTCAATTTGTTGTACTGTGGTGACTTGTATGTTGCTGTGATGCTGGAAGTTATGCTGCAAGTATTTCATATACCAGCAGGATCACCCATGGTGGATAGGTTTCTGTGGAGCTTCCAGGCTAAGACAGACTAGGAGGAACGGCCTAGCAATCTACTTGCAAAGATAAGCCAATGAAAATCTCATGAATTACAGGGGAATATTGTGGGATATAAACACTTCATAAAGATAGACTAATCACTAGAAAAGAACATCATATTTGGTAGAGGTCCAAAGAAAACCAGGGGAGCCCTCTGTGAGATGGATTGACACAATATCCTTGACAAAGGACTCAAACATGCAGTCATGAAGATGTCTCAGGACCAGGCAACATTTCTGTCTGTTATACATGGTTTACCATGAGTTGGAGCTGACTTGACACTAGATAGCAACTAACAACAACATCTGTGGTTGTTTCTGAGTAATTTTTTTTCCCCCTTACTTTTCTGAACTTTTGAAAACTTTCTGCCACTAACATGTATAAGTGGAATTATAAGAAAAAATTATCAACTTCTGCAGTCTGAAATTGATCAAACATACAATCAAAATACATTGATCTTCACTGGTGATTAGAATGAGAAAGCTGGAAACAAAGAAGAAGGTTCAGTAGTTGGGAAATATGGCCTTGGTGATAGAAACAACGCCAGAGATCACGTGATAGAATTTTGCCAGATTAACAGCATATTCATTGGTAATACTTTTTTTCAACAACATAAACAATGACTTTACACATGGAACTCACCTGATGGAATACACAGTAATCAAACTGACTACATCTATGGAAAGAGAGGATGGAGAAGCTCAATATCATCAGTCAGAAGGCAGGGGCCAACTACGGAACAGACCATCAATCGCTCATATGCAAGTTTAAGTTGTAGCTGAAGAACATTAAAACAAGTCCATGAGAGCCAAAGTACAAACTTGAGTATATCCCACCTGAATTTAGGGACCATTTCAAGAATAGATTTTACACGTTGAACACTAATGGCCCAAGACAAGATGAGTTGTGGGATGACATTAAAAACATATCTGAAGAAAGCAAAAGGTCATTAAAAAGACAGGAAAGAAAGAAAAGACCAAAATGGATGTCTGAAAAGAATCTGAAACTTACTCTTGAAAGCAGAGTAGCTAAAACAATGGAAGAAATGAAGTAAGAGGGCTAAACAGAAGATTTCAAAGGGTGGCTCCAGAAGACAAAGTAAATATTATAATGAAACTTGCAAACGCTTGCAGTTAAAAAACAAAAAGGGAAGAATATACTCAGCATTTCTCAAGTTGAAGGAGCTGAAGAGAAAAGTTCAAGTCTCGAGTTTGAATCTTGAAGGATTCTATAGGCAAAACATTAAACAACACCAGAAGCATCAAAAGAAGATGTGAAGAATACACAGAGACACTGTACCAAAACGAATTGGTTGAAGTTCAACCATTTCAGGAGGTAGCATATGATCAAGAACCAATGGTTCTGAAGGAAGAAGTTCAAGCTGCACTGAAAGCATTGGCGAAAAACAAGACTTCAGGAGCTGATAATACCAACTGAGACGTCTCAACGAATGGACACGACGCTGGAAGCGCTCATTCATTTATGCCAAAAAATTTGGAAGACAGCTACCTGGGCAATCAACTGGAAGAGATCCATATGTGTGCCCATGCCAAAGACAGTTTATCAGACATATGTGGAAATTATTGAACAACATCATTAATATTACACACAAGTAAAATTATGCTGAAGATAATTCAAAAACAGTTGCAGCAGAACTGCCAGAAATTCAAGCCGATTCAGAAGAGGACATGGAACAAGGGATGTCACTGCTGATGTCAGATGGATCTTGACTGAATGCAGAAAATATCAGAAAGATGTTTACCTGTGTTTTATTGACTATGCAAATGCATTTGACTGTGCAGATCATAACAAATTATGGACATCATTGCAAAGAATGGAAATTCCAGAACACTTAATTGTGCTTATGAGGAACCTCTACATAAACCAAGAGGTAGTCATTCGAACAGAACAAGGGGATACTGTGTAGTTTAAAATCACGAAAAGTTTGCATTATGTATACCATTTCACCACAATTGTTCAATCTGTATACTGAGCAAATAATCCTAGAAGCTGGACTATATGAAGAAGAACTGGCATCAGGATTGGAGGAAGACTCATTAACAACCTGTATTATGCAGATAACACAACTTTGCTTGCTAAAAGTGAAGAATTGAAGTACTTACTGATGAAGATCAAAGACTATACCCTTCCCTATGGATTATACCTCAAGATAAAGAAAAAAAAATCCTCACAACTGGACCAATAAGCAACATCATAATAAATGGAGAAAAGATTGAAGTTGTCAAGGATTTCATTTTACTTGGATCCTCAATCAATGCTCATAGAAGCAGCGGTCAAAAAATGAAAGGACTTATTACATTGGGCAGATATGCTGCAAAAGACCTCTTTAAAGTGTTAAAGAGTAAAGATGTCACTTTGAAGACTAAGGTGAGCTTGATCCAAGCTGTGGTATTTTCAATTGCCTCATATGCATATGAAAGCAAGACAATGAATAAGGGAGACCAAAGAAGAATTGGGGCCTTTGAATCATGGTGCTGGCAAAGACTATTGAATATACCATGGACTGCCAGAAGAACAAACAAGTCTGTCTTGGAAGAAGTACAGCCAAAGTGCTCCTTAGAAACAAGTATGGCAAGAGTTCATGTAACATACTCTGGTCATGTTATCAGAAAGGACCAGTCCCTGGAGAAGGACATCATGCTTGGTAAAGTAGAAGGTCAGTGAAAAAGAAGAAGACCCTCAGTGAGATAGACTGACCCAGTGGCTGCAACAAGAGGCTCAAGCATAACAGTGATTGTGAAGATGGTGCAGGACCAGGCACTATGTTGTTCTGTCATACATAGGATTGCTATGAGACAGAGCTGAGTCCCCTGCACCTAACAACAACAGTTTGCATATTACATTTGCTTGCATGATTTTATTTTATCTTTCCTGCCGTCTTTAGAAGTCAGAGGAGCAGAGAGCCACCCTCCCCTTTTTCACTTTCAACATAAGGAAATTGAGGGCTGGAAGTGGCAGCCGACTCATCAGGAGGTGTGGAACCTAGAAAGCTGAATCCCTCCCCGCTGGTGCAGGCCTCCTCTCCACCGCCCACACAGTCATGCTCAGGTGCAAGAGCATCTTACCATAGCCTCGTAATCCTCCAATCCAGCTTTGTTTGATAGGGATGAGCATAAGGATTCAGGAGCTCTGACCAGCGAGACTCTTCTTTAGTACCACTTGAGCTAAGAGGGAGACTTTGAGGATGGCAGAGAAAATGTGATCTCAAGTGGAATTTAATTGCAGTCCATGAACTGAGAACTCTATACATGAGGAAGGGAAGGTGGAGAACTAACATTTATGGTAAGCCTTTCTGCACAGAACCCTTTATAACTAACCTATCTCTCCTTGGTCTGTACTTTATGAATAAGGCAGCTTTGACTCAGAAAATGTAAATGCCTGACCCAGAGTCATCGGACCAAGAAGGCCTGTATCACATCTCTCAAGGCAAAGAGCCAGGCTCTGACCTTCTAACCACACGGCCCCACCACCCTTCATTTTCTTTCAGCCTTCAGGAAGGACTTGACTCTTGGCTTCACTGTTGGCATCTGGGGGAGCTGGGGTGAGTTCCAAGCCAGGATGCTGAAGTCTCTGTCTCATCACCCACTGCCTCCAGGACTTCACAAGGAAAGGCTGGATGCTCCCTGTGTCCAGGTGGCCTGCATTTAGGCTCCAGCTTCCCTGAGGACACTGCTTGAAATGTTTCAGCTTCTCCAGATTCTGGCTAACTCCAGGCCAGGGAGGGCTGTAAGGGAAAGGGAAGCTTCTGGATATGCTTACCAGAGATTTGTTGTCATTAGTTGCCATTGAGTTGGCTTAAGTACAACAGAATGAAACGTTGACCAGTCTTGTGCCATCTTCACGCTCATTGATACAGTTGAGCCCATTATTACAGCTACTGTGTCAATTAATCTCACAAGGGTTTCCCTCATTTTTGCTGACTCTTTACCAAACATGATTTTCTTTTATAGGGTTTGGTCTTTCCTGATGAGGTGTCCAAAGTAAGCAAGCTGGAGTCTTGCCATCCTGACTTCTGAGGAGCCAGCTACCTTGCTGTCGATCACGTGATGGACACTTGAGTCTCTGCTTCCCCATTGGTAGAACTTATTTTGAAAAATAAAACAGGTCCAAGAACATGGTTATTTCTCCTTTTGTCCTGTTCTAAAAGTTGTGCTCAACAAATAAAGTATAAGACATAAATCACAAGTAGTGAGAAATCATACTCAGAATACAAGAAGAACAACAGCAGCCATGACAAACATCCCCCTTCTGCCCTCCACAGGCCACCATGAGCACCAGTGCAGACAGGTTTTTCATCTCAGCTCATGGTGCCTTGAAAATTAATCCTGATGAGCCCAAGTAGAGAAAAGAGTAACAGGTTAGCCCTGTTTCCTCTTTTCTCTACTGCTGTTGTTATTAGGTGCTATCGAGTTGGTACTGACTCATAGTGGCCCTATGTACAACAGAACATACTGTGCTGCTTGGAAGCAAGGATGGTGAGACTTAGTCTCACGTGCTTTGGACATGTTATCAGGAAGGATCAGTTCCTGGAAAAGGACATCATGCTTGGTAAAGTAGAGAGTCAGCGTAAAGGGGAAGACCCTTAAAGAGATGGATTGACATAGTGGCTGCAACAATGGGCTCAAACGTAGCAATGATTGTGAGGATGGCACAGGACAGGGAAGGGTTTCGTTCTGTTGTACAGAGTCGCTATGGGTTGAAACCAACTCGATGGCACCTAAAGAAAACAACAGGGAAAAGAAGAGACAGGGCTGACCTGTCACTATCAACTGTTAGTTATATTCTTGTCATTCTCTCTCTCTTTCTCTCTCGCTCTCTATTTCTTTTTTTCTTTTACTGTGGTGAATATATATATATACACACACATATAAAACACAAAAAACATTTTTAATGTCAATATTTTTTGTGTGCACAATTCAGGGACATTGTGTTCATCACGGTGTGCAACCGTCACTGCTGTTTCCAAAACTTTCCATCACCCTTACCCCCAAGCAATGCCTCTCTATTTCTTAAAACTCTATAATGAGTTCAGATTCAATTTCAGGGGTACAACAAACTGCAAGGTACCCTTTCCAGGGGGTGCCCTTCACTTATCCTGGGCAAAGTTTCACACAGCCCACGGGCCCTGCGCTTTCCTCCATTGTGACCAAACACTAGTTATGAAGTTGCCCTGCTGGTGACAGGAGCATGTTCACACCACAGAGCTGTGAGTCCAGGCCATGGACATCTTGCTTAATCATCTTCCTTCCATTATTAAAGCGGTTACTACCCCAGTGTCACCTTCCTGGTAAGTGAGGAATTGTTGTTGTCTGACATGCACCAATTGACTTTTATCTCTTCAGTGTGAACAGGCATGATTGTCTCACTAGAATCAAATACAAATAAAATCAGTCTAGAAACATAGTTTATTTCTCCTGTTTTCTCTATTCTACAGGTTGGGCTCAAAAACTACAGTATGGAACATAAATAGCAAGTAGAGAGGTAGTAACTAGGTCTTGCAACCCAGTCATACTTAATTTTATTCTGTTGCTGAGTTTGTTCTCCACCCCGCCACCCAGTGCACAGAGTTGTTTACCATGGGTGGATTGGTAAATGAGCTTTTTTTGTTTAAACCACAAGATTCCAATGTAAAATAAGTGATCTTATATATATATATACACATATATAATATATATATTAAAATACTGTATATTAATGCAGATATTTGTGAAAATAAAGGAAAGCATAATGAAGAAAACATTAAAATCATACCCATTTCTAGCACCTAGAATTAACCACTGCAGAAATAGACAGCTTCACAATAGTAGTAGGAGACTTCAACACACCACATCCTGTGAAGGACAGAACATCCAGAAAGAAGCTCCATAAAGACAGCGACAATCTAAATGCCACAATCAACCAACTTGATCTCATAGACATATACTAAACACTCCACCCAACAGCAGCCAACTATACTTTCTTTTCCAACACACATGGAACATTTTCCAGAATAGACCACATATTAGGCCACAAAGCAAGACTTAACAGAATCCAAAGCATCTAAATATTACAAAGCATCTTTTCTGACCATATAGCCATAAAAGTAGAAATCAATAACAGAAAAAGCAAGGAAAAAAAATCAAACACATGGAAACTGAACAACACCTTGCTCAAAAACTATTGAGTTATACGAGAAATTTAGGATGGAATCAAGAAATTCACAGAATCAAATGAGAATGAAAACACATCCTACCAGAACCTTTGGGACACAGCAAAAGCAGTGCTCAGAGGTCAATTTATAGCAATAAATGCACACATCCAAAAACAAGAAAGGCTCATAATCAAAGCATTAACCGTACAACTGGAACTAGTAGAAAGAGAGCAGCAAAAGAAGCCTACAGGTGCCAGAAGGAAGGAAATAATAAGAATTAGAGCAGAATTAAATGAAATAGAGAATAGAAAAACAATTGAAACAGTTAACAAGACCAAAATCTGGTTTTTTGAAAAGATCAACAAAATTGATAAACCATTGGACAAACTGACAAAAGAAAACAGAAGAGGAAGCAAATAACCTATATAAGAAATGAGATGTGTGATATCACAACAGACCCAACTGAAATTAAAAAAATCATAACAGAATACTATGAAAAATTGTACTCCAACAAATTTGAAAACCTAGAGGAAATGCACAAATTTCTAGAAACTGACTACCTACCTAAACTAACACAAACAGAGGTAGAACAACTAAATAAACTTATAACAAAAGAAGAGATTGAAAAGGTAATTTAAAAACTCCCAACAACAACAACAACAACAAAAAACCCTGGCCCAGATGGCTTCACTGGAGAATTCTACCAAACTTTCAGAGAAGAGTTAACACCACTACTACCAAATGTATTTCAGAGCAGAGAGAAAGATGGAATACTCCCAAACTCATTCTATGAAGCCAGCATAACCCTGATACTGAAACCAGGTAAAGACACCATAAAAAAAGAAAATTACAGACCAATATTCCTCATGAATATAGACACAAAAATTCACAACAAAATTCTAGCCAACAGAATTCAACAACATATCAAAAAAATAATTCACCACGACCAAGTGGGATTCATACCAGGTATGTAGGGATGGTTCAATATTAGAAAAATAATTAATGTAATCCATCACATTAATAAAACAAAAAACAAGAACCACACGATCTTATCAATCAACAGAGAAAAGGCATTTGACAAAGTCCAACACCCATCCGTGATAAAAACTCTCATCAAAATAGGAATACAAGGGAAATTCCTCAACATAATAAAGGGCATTTATACAAAGCCAACAGCCAACATCATCCTAAATGGAGAGACTTTGAAAGCATTCCCCTTGAGAACGGGAATCAGACAAGGATGCCCTTTATCACCACTCTTATTCAACATTCTGCTGGAAGTCCTAGCCACAGCAATAAGTCAAGGAAAGAAATAAAGCACATCCAAATTGGTAAGTAAGAGGTAAAAGTATTTGTATTTGCAGATGATATGCTCTTATACACAGAAAACACCAAAGAATCCCCAGAAAACTACTGGAATTAATAGAAGATTTCAGCAAAGCATCAGAATACAAGCTAAACATACAAAATTCGATTAGATTCCTCTACACCAACAAAGAAAACTTCGAAGAGTAAATCATCAAATCAATACCATTTACAATAGCCCCCAAGAAGATAAAACACTTAGGAATAAATCTTTAACCAGAGATGTAAAAGACCTATACAAAGAAAACTACAAGACACTACTGTAAGAAACCAAAAGAGACCTACATAAGTAGAAAAACATACCTTGCTCATAGATCGGAAGACTCAACATTAAGAAAATGCCAATTTTACCCAAAGGGATCTACAGATAAAATGTAATTCCAATCCAAATTCCACCAGCATTTTTTAGTGAGATGGAGAAACAAATCATTCACTTCATATGGAAAGGGAAGACGCCCCAATAAGTAAAGCATTACTGGAGAAGAACAAAGTGGGAGGCATCACACTACCTGATTTTAGAACCTGTTGTATCACCACAATAGTCAAAACAGCCTCATACCGGTACAACAACAGATACATACACCGATGGAATAGAATTAAGAATCCAGATGTAAATTCATCCCCCTATGTGCAGCTGATATTTGACAAAGGCCCAAAATCTGTCAAATGGGGAAAAGACAGTCTCTTTAACAAATGGTGCTGGCATAACTGGATATCCATCTGCAAAAAACTGAAACAAGACCCATAGCTCACACCTACAAAAACTAACTCAAAATGGATCAAAGACCTAAATATAAAATCCAGAACAATAAAGATCATGGAAGAAAAAATAAGGACAATATAGGAGCCCTAAGACATGGCATAAATAGAATACAAAGCATTACTTACAATGCACAAACACCAGAAGAGACATGAGATAACTGGAAGCTCCTAAAAATCAAACACTTAAACGCTCATCAAAAGACTTCATCAAAAGAGTAAAAAGACAACCTACAGACTGGGAAAAAAATTTTGGCTACAACATATCCGATCAGGATCTAATCTCTAAAATCTACAAGATGCTGCAAAAACTCAACAACAAAAAGACAATTTAAAAATGGGCAAAGGATATGAACAGGCACTTCACCAAATAAGACATTCAGGCAGTTAACAGATACATGAGGAAATGCTCACAATCATTAGCCATTAGAGAAATGCAAATCAAAACTACAATGAGATACCATCTCATCCCAACAAGGCTAGCATTAATCCAAAAAACACAGACTAATAAATGTTGGAGAGGCTGTGGAGAGACTGGAACACTTATGCACTGCTGGTGGGCATGTAAAATGGTACAATCACTTTGGAAATTGATTTGGCACTTTCTTAAAAAGCTAGAAATAGAACTGTCATATGATCTAGCAATCCTACTCCTTAGAATATATCCTAGAGAAATAAGAGCCATCACATGAATAGATATATGCACACCCATGTTCATTGCGGCACTGTTCACAATAGCAAAAAAGATGGAAACAACCTAGGTGCCCATCAACGGATGAATAGATGAACAAATTATGGTATATCCACACAATGGAATACGATGCTGTGGTAAAGAACAATGATGAGTTTTCAAAACATCTCACTACATGGATGAATCTGGAAGGCATTATGCTGAGTGAAATTAGTCAATGGCAAAAGGACAAATACTGTATGAGACAGCTAGTATAAGAACTCAAGAAAAGGTTTAAACACATAAGAAAATATTCTTTGATGGTTGGAAGGGTGGGGAGGGAAGAAGAGGGGAATTCACTGACTAGATAGTAAACAAGAATTATCATAGCTGAAGGAAAGGACAACACACAATACAGGGGAAGTCAGCACAACTGGACTAAACCAAAAGCTAAGAAGTTTCCTGAAAACTGCCAAACACTTCAAGGGACAGAGTAGCAGGGGTAGGGGTCTGGGGGCCATGGTTTCAGGGGACATCTAGGTCATTTGGTTTAACAAAGTTTCTTTAAAAGTATTCTGCATCCCACTTTGGTGAGTGACATCTGGGATCTTAAAAGTTTGCAAGCAGCTATCTAAGACGCATCAATTGGTCCCAACTCACCTGGAGCAAAGGAGAATGAAGAACACCAAAGACACAAGAAAAATATTATTCCAAGAGACAAAAGAACCACATAAACCAGAGACGCCATCAGTCTAAGACTAGAAGAACTAGATGGTGCCTGGCTACTACCAATGACTGCCCTGACAGGGAACACAACAGAGAGTCCCTGATGGAGCAGGAGAAAAAGTAGGGTGCAGAACTCAAATTCTAGTAAAAAGACCAGACTTAATGGTCTGAGAGGAGGATCCCAGAAAGCATGGCTCCCAGACTTTCCATCAACTCAGAACTAAAACCATTCCTGAAGCCAACTCTTCAGACAAAGATTAGACTGGACTATAAAACACAAAATGGTACTCGTGAAGAGTGTGCTTCTTAGTTCAAGCAGATACACAAGACCAAATGGGCAGCCCCTGTCCAGAGGCAGGATGAGAAGGCAGGAAGGGACAGGAGCTAGTTGAATGGACAGCGGAAACGTGAGGTGGAAAGGAGGAGTGTGCTGTCACATTATCGGGATTGCCACTAGGGTCACATAACAATATGTGTATAAATTTTTGTATGAGAAATTAACTTGAGCCGTGAAACTTCACCTAAAGCACAATAAATTAAAAAAAACTTAATCACTGCTTATTAATATTTTGATACTCATCTCTTCCCATTTTTATTTTTAAATATAAATACATTTGTTAAGGCTAGTCTACTGAGAATGTGGGTTTGGAGGCAGACCTGAATCTGAATCCCAGCTGTACAGCTGTCTAACCAGGAGCCCCCACTTCCTCACTCACCCAGTGAGGATGCTAATATCTCCTAATATAACCAGAATGCTCTGTAGAAGAGGGGATGGTGAGACTTCAGCTCACTTACTTTGGACACGTCATCAGGAAAGACCAATCACTAGAAAAGGACATCATGCTTGGTAAAGTAGAGGGTCAGCGAAAAACAGGAAGACCCTCAATGAGATGAACTGACACAATAGCTGTAACAATGGACTCAAATGCACCAGTGATTGTGAAGATGGCTCAATGTTTCATTCTGTTATACATAAAGTCGATGACTCAATGGCAACCGAGAACAACAACAACAACAACGTCACCCACTTCCTAGATTTGGGTGAGAACTAAATGAGAGTATTTGATAGAAGACATATGCCCAATGAATGCTATTATTATTGTCATTAGTCTTATTTCTATAATGTCATATATGATGCAACTGAGAGCATACTCTATAAAAATATTGTAAGTACCCTTTTCCATTCATTATTTTATTAAGAGCATTTACTTATGTTAATAACAAGTCTTTGTAATAAAAAAAATAAGTCTTTGTAGGTCAGAATAACGGTACGTTCTGCATGCTAGTAAATGGATTGGCTATCCGACCATAGCAACGTCATGATAAACAAAGAAAAGATTGAAGTTCTCAAGGATTTCATTTTACTTGGATCCACAACCAACACCCATGAAAGCAACAGTCAAGAAATCAAAAAACGCATCGCATCGGGCAAATCTACTGCAAAAGACCTCTTTAAAGTGTTGAAAAGCAAAGATGTCACCTTGAAGACTAAGGTGTGCCTGACCCAAGCCTTGGTATTTTCAATCCCATCATATGCATGAGAGAGCTGGAAGATGAATAAGGAAGACCGAAGAAGAATTGATGCCTTTGAATTGTGGTGCTGGCAAAGAATATTGAATATACCATGGACTGCCAAAAGAAGGAACAAATCTGTCTTGGAAGAAGTACAACCAGAATGCTCCTTAAAAGCAAGGATGGAGAGACTATGTCTTACATACTTTGGACATGTTATCAGGAGGGACCAGTCCCTGGAGAAGGACATTATGCATGGTAAGATCCAGGGTCAGCGAAAAACAGGAAGACTCTCAATGAGATGGACTGACACACTGATGCGACAATAGGTTCAAGCATAACAACGATTGTGAGGATGGTGCAGGACGGGGCAGTGTTTTGCTCTGTGGTACATAAGGTCATTATGAGTCGGAACCAAATCGATGGCGCCTAACAACAACATCCTACCATATATCCAACCTCTCTGTGTACAGCCGAGTGGTTCGGAAGCTTTCCATCTTTAGTAAAGGTGAGATAGATCTGCCCATGCAACCACCCCTCCAATATGTAAGAGGGTTTCTAGGGATGGATCCATGGAGGTGGGGTCTCTATGTCAGAGGGCATGGGGAATTTAAAGCTAGTGAAGTATATGGAGGACTTGTTTTCCCAAAGTGTAATCTCCATTTCCACTCTCACAGGAATGAGGGAGAGACTCACTGCTCTGTAGAATTTCCCCTCCCCCTCAGCTGCCCCCCTCAACCTGGAGTTCTCATTTGTTTTGAATCCAGAAACTGGTCTCTTTGGGGCTTCTGGAGTAACTGATTTTACCCAGTGATGGCCAATCTCTTTGTTTAGCTTAAATGGCCACATTAATCAAAATAGCTCGTCTGGTTTCATAGGCAGTCGTTGTGGGAAATGGCTCCACGTATTCTTTCTTCCTTAGCAATCAATGGACTCTGCAAGGAAAGCAAACGCAGAACCCGATGTCACCACAAACCACCATCTGCCCAGAAAGGCAAATGTTTGAAGGGTTCACCATGAACCTGGGAAAGCGCTATGGGCTTTCACGTACTTTTTTTTCCTTGAAATTCTCAAATAGCCCCTCGGCAATGGCAAACTTGGTAGACTTAATGCTGTGTGTTCACCACACCATTTCCTGGCCTGTCCCTGAGAAGGACTACATTTCCCAGGCTGCCTTGCAATTGGATCAGGGACAGGTGATTTGCTGTTGTTACTTGTCTCCAGTAGATTCCGACTCATGGCAACCCCGCAAGTGTCAGAGCAGAACTGTGTTCCATAAGGTTTTCAAGGCGGTGACCTTTAGGAAATAGATGGTCAGACCTGTCTTTCGAGGGGCCTCTGGGTGGGTTCGAACTACCAACCTAGTAGCTAGTAGTCCAGTCTGGTGCTTAACTGTTTGTGCCACCTACTGAGTGCTAGCCAGTGGGCACGTGAGCAGAAGGGATGTGCCTCTTCCTGCAGGAGGAAATTAAGAGCAAGTATCCATTCTCCTCTCCCTTCCCCTTCCTTCCTGTCCTCTCCCTTCCCCTCCCCTTTTCATCCTCCTCCTCCTCACCTCCTTCTTCTTTTCTCTCTCTCTCTCTCTCTCCAGTACTGGGATTCAAGCCCTCATTTGACTCTAAATCTAATGCTCAAAAATGATGTGGGAGAAACACCACACTTCATCCAATCTGACAAGAATTTTAATTACCGAGAATTTGTCCAAGGGTTCAATAGCAATGGGTTTAAATGCAATGTGCTTATTGAGTCCCCCCCCACCCCACCACTTCACAAAGAAGGGCAGAGATGTGGTCAGGCAGGGCTGGCCCAGCTGTTTTTCACGCCTGTCCAAGTCCTGTGTCTCTGAAATGGAGTGGGAGCAGCAGCCTCCACTGGGGTCACTGGGGAACAATGGCTGCATTCATGGCACTGTGGTCTCCGCAGCTGTGCAGGGTCTGGAAGCATCTCTCCAACAACATCGGTGGAGCCCCTCTGGCCCAGCAGGAACAGGTGTGGAACCCGGCAGCCTCCATGACGAATCCACAGTGACCCGTGGCTGCTCCCGCTCAACTGGAGGGGCCCATCCTCTTGTCTTCTCTCAGCACTGGTCTGTGGGACTGGCATGAGATGGGAAGGAAGTCACCCAAAGAAGGAAAGATAAAGCTCTTGTCCTCAAGGGGAAAGACAAGGCCCATGGGATGGTAGAAGGCACGCGGACAATGGACTAGACCATCTCTTAAGTAGAGATGGCCAGGAAACATCCGGCAGACACAGGCAGGTGTGCCCAGACACTTATACAAAACTAGCCATCTCAGCTCTGTCTGTATTAGCAAAGGACAGAAACAGCCTAATGTCCCTCAGAGGGGGATGGTTAGACAAAGATAACTGGTACCTAGGAATACAAAGCATGAGACGGAGCTATACGTACAGCTCTGGAAAATGCTCCGAGGTACATTACTACACAGTAAAGCAAGGAACAAATCCATGCATATAGCACACTAACACGGCCCCAAACAGAGCAGGGTAGATATTTATGTCTGCTTGTATATGTATAGAGTATCTCTTGAAAGTGTATAAGAAATTTGTTCAAGTGGTTTCCCCTGGAGAGGAATTCTGGGGAGCTTGGGGTCAGGGGAGGGCGGGGAATATCGTTTTTACTATACACATTTGTTAATAGAAAGTTATTTTACCAGGTGATGCATTACTATTTTCAAAACATAAGACGAACAAAAATCAGGAGGAAAAAAAAAAGTCAAACAAAGAAACACAAAAGCCAGCCACTGGATTTGGCCATGAGGCTCAGAATCCCTGTTCCTGACTGACCTCCCAGTCACTTCACCTCTCCTCACCTCAGTTTGCCTCTTTGTAAAATGGGGGTGCTATGAGTCAGAGTTGACTCGATGGCAAAGGGTATAATGACCCCTGGTGATGCAGTGGTTAAGTGCTCTCCTGCTAACTGAATGGTTAGCAGTTTGAACCCACCAACTGCTCCACGGGAGAAAGATGTGGCAGTCTGCTTCTGCAATGATTGCAGCCTTGGAAACCCCATGAGGCAGTTCAACTCTGCCCTGTAGGATCACTATGAGTCAGAATCGACTCAACAGCAATGGGTTTGGGTTTTGGGGAATGGGTCTGTAGTCCCTGGGTGGCACAAACGATCAAGCGTTCAGACTATTAACAGAAAGGTTGGTGGTTAGAACCCATCTAGAGGCACCTCAGAAGAAAGGCCTGGTGAACTGCTTCTGAAAGGTCATAGTCATAAAAATCCTATGGAGCACAGTTCTGCTCTGACACACATGGGGTCACCATGAGCCGGAATCAACTTGATGGCAACTTTTTTGGTTTTTTTGGTTTTAATGAGTCTATGGTGAGGAGTAATGCAAGCTATACATAGAAAGTTGGGCAGAGAACTCAGCACACATCAGTGTGCTGATTGGGAAGGGGAAGGAGGTGGAGCTGGCTGCCGTTGCAGAGGGTGAAGGAGACCAACTGGAAGCACAAAGAAGAAGATACATGTCTGAGTCAAACTAGACCCTTGGGGCTTGGAACTCCAGCTCCACCAGCAATTCCAAGGTAGGTTCACAGAGTCTCTGAATTTTAATTTTCTCTCCTGGAAAATGGCACTAATGATGCCCAATTCAGAGGCAGCTCTGCAGGTCACTGGAGACCGTGTGTCTCAGGAGTCTGGCACACCGTGGGGGCTTGTCCACACCCCTCGATGCCTTTCCTCTCTCCACCCCTCACCCTTTATAGGCGACAGGACTTGGTGCTCAGGATAAGAAAGAACACAATATTAGGGCTGCCCCTCGGTGTATCACACAGGCTCTGAACACGTGTCTTGCCCCTTGAGCTGATTAGGTCTAAGTAAGGTGGAAGGTGGAGGCCAAGGATTCTCAAACATAGCAAACTTCAGAATCACCTACAGGGCTTGTTAGACCATTGATTGCCGGCTGCATCTGGAGTTCCTGATTCAACAGGTCTGCGAAAGACTCTATAGTTTGCATTTCTGACAAACTCGCTGGTGAGGCTGATAAGGCTGGTTCCTGAACCACATTGACAACTACTGATGTAGAAGACCTGACCCAATAGGTTTATGAAGCCGTGTAGGCTCACGAGTAAATATCATCTTCCTGTTTAGGCTAAAATATCTTTATATATTACACAAGGGAATTCGCATAGATCTGATCAAGGCTGTTGTTGTTGTTGAACTATTTCCCTGAGAGTTGCTCACAGGTGCCAGAGGTGCCTGTGGGATGGAGGAGAAAGTGACCATAAGGGCGGGCTCTGTCCTTCCCACCCTGCATTAACTGAGCCCCATCATTTTGATCTCCCCCATGAGTCTTTGTCAGTTTGTCATGCTGTGATGGTTTGTGTGTTGCTGCAATGCTGGAAGCTTTGACACTGGTATTCAAATACCAGTAGGGTCACCCATGGCGGACAGGTTTCAGCTGAGCTTGCAGACTAAGACAGACTAGGAAGAAGAACCTGATGGTCTATTTCTGAAAAGAATTAGCCAGTGAAAACCTTATGAATAGCAGCAGAACCCTGTCGGATATAGTGCCGGAAGATGAGCCCCTCAGGTTGGAAGGCACTCAAAAGATAACTCAGGAAGAGCTGCCTCCTCAAAGTAGAAAAAACAAAACAAAATCTGTTGCCGTCAAGTCGATTCAAACTCATAGTGGCCCTACAGGACAGAGTAGGACAGAGTAGAACTGCCCCATATAAGGATTGCCCAGTGCGTTTGAACTGCCAACCTTTTTGTTAGCAGCTGTAGCTCTTAACCACTATGCCACCAGGGTTTCCAGAGTCGACTTTAATGACATGGATGGAGTCAAGCTTTTGGGATGCCTTTGAATTGTGTCTTGGTGAAGAATATTGACTATACCATGGACAGCCAAAAGAACAAACAAATCTGTCTTGGAAAAAGTACAACCAGAATGCTCCTTAGAAGCAAGGATGGCGAGACTTCTGCTCACATACTTTGGACATGTTATTAGGAGGGACCAGTCCCTGGAGAAGAACATCTTGCTTGGTAAAGTAGAGGGTCAGCAAACAAGAGGAAGACCCTCATTGAGATGGATTGACACAATGGCGCAACAATGGTCTCAAGCATAACGATTGTGAGGATGGCGCAGGACTTGGCAGGGTTTAGTTCTGTTGTACCAGGGTGGCTATAAGTCAGAACCAGCTCGATGGCACCTAACAACAACAACAACTTTGATCTAGGTGGTATATAGGAGACAAGGGAGAATTGCTTTGAAGAGCAAGTTACTTCATTTGAACACAAAAGCAAACAAATAAGCCAAAACACTTTGGAAAATGGTTGGTGCCAGTTACTACCTGGGTAAGTGAGATTTTAAGGGGGAATGATATAACCTCCAGGAGGATGGCTAGCTAGTTATCTCACCACTTCCCAGAAGAAGGCCAAGCCTTGTGCACCAGCTGACCAAAAGATGGGCATTGAGTGTCTCTGGACAGGCTGGCTTCATGCAAGTGGTCAATGACTCAAGACCTAGCACCCTCACCTAACCTCTGAACACCCCTGACTTCCATCTTGCAAATGACCTCCTTGTGGTGTTCTGACTTTTTGGTTCTCCAACTCAACTGGCATTCCCCCACTCACAACTATTTTGGATTTCATGTTTTATGGGTTCTTTTCCATCTATGTGGATCTCAGATTCCTTGGTGAGAATAAGTCAAACTCCATTGTGCATCTTACGCACCTGTGCAGTTGTTAAAAATAGAGATGCTTTGACCTCACCCAAGGATATTCTAACTTGGCGTGTCCCCCAGGGAGAAAGTGTAAGGTGATAACTAGGGATATTGACTCTGGCATCGGAAGTCCAGCCTGGCTCTGCCACTCATCATCTGTGCAATCTTAGGAAACATACTTATCCTTTCTCTGACTCAGTTTCCTCATCTGTAAAATGGGGATGATACTACTAGCACATACCTTACGGGATTGGCAGGAAATTGAATGAGGTAGGAATCAATCCGACAGCACACAACAACAACAACAATACATGTAAATGCACTACAATACTGCCTTGCGCATGGTGGCAGGGGCGGATTGACCAGGAAGCATGGCAAGCTCCAGCTTACAGTAAGCAAAGTATACCTGTTGCCTTTGAGTTGATCCTGACTCATAGCGACCCTGCACAGGCTTAATTGTTCTTACTTACTAATCTGTAGCACACAGTTTCACCTGGGAAGTGTGATTAAGCCCATGTGTACCTTGCTTAAGGCGTCCTGGTGGCACAGCGGTTAAAGAGATCAACTGCTGACAGCAAGTTCAATAGTTCCAAACCACCAGCGACTCTGTGAGACAAAGATGTGGCAGTCTGCTTCAGTAGAGATTTACAGCCTTGGAAAGTCTATGGGGTCTCTATAAGTCAGAATCGACTTGATGGCAGTGGATTTTGCATTGGGTACCGTGTTTATTGGGTAATCTGTCTCCGCATGCTGGACCCTTAATGAAATGTTAATTGTGTTGTTGTTATTGTGAGTCCAAAAGAATACAGACTTCACTTTGGCCCCCAAGTTTGGTTCTAGGTGCCTGACTTTGCTCAGTTAAGAACTCCTTTGCCTTGGCCTTGACCAGACAGAACCCAGCCCTGGCCCTGGTTTACTCAGCTTGTGACCACATAGGTCAAATCCAGCCCTTCCTCATCACACTTAATATCCTTCCTACTGCTTCCTCCCTACCACCACCAGGCAAATGTTTGCTGTGGATTGCAAACCCAGCTGAAATGCCTCATCTTTTCTCAAGCTCTCCTCAATGCTTCTAGAATTCTTAAGGAAACCCTGGCGGCATAGTGGTTCAGAGCTATGGCTGCTAACTGAAAGGTCAGAAGTTTGAATCCACCAGCGCTCCTTCGAAACCCTATGGGGCAGTTCTGCTCTGTCCTGTAGGGTCGCTACGAGTCAGAATCAACTCGACGGCAATGGGTTTGTTTTTGTTTTCTTTTTTGGAATGCTTAACTCAGCACATTTTATCCTGATTATTGCTTACTTGCCTGGCTCTTGCTTAGGCACAAAACCTGCAATTTAATCTCTCTCAAATCCCCAGGCTCTAATATGATGGATACAGTAGATGCTCAATAAATGATGGACCCATCAATAAGTACCTACTTCGTCTCTTGGAGTTTGGTTGCAAATGTGTAGAGAAAACTCTGATTTGGCTCCTTTCATTGGCAACAACGTCCTAACCCCTTTTTACCACTGTCCCCATTTGTTCTCCTGCCCTCTGTCTTCATGTTAAATGACAAGTGAGTATAAAATATGACATGGAATAAAAGCCACGCCATAACTCGAGTCCCATGGATGAACTTCAAACGGGGACTTGAAACGCACAAAATAAGAACCAGCTTTGCCAGGACGGGGTAGAAGGATGGAGGCATTTGGTGACTCTCTCAGATGTGCTGGAAGCACACTTTGATTTCATATATTTTGAATTAAATGGATTGAAATGCAAAGCTAAAGCCAGCATACCACATTTCCTTTGGTCAGAAGTGAAGTGTGAAAATAGTGTTTTGAATTCTCGGTTGGATGCACAACTCTGGGTTTGAAGTGTGACAGACTGTGGAGGTTTTGGGTTACTGGAAATTTCAACATTCCATTGGCCTGGTCTTCCAAAGGAGTTAAAGGAATTGAAAGCAAGGAATTATGGAGTCCTGGAGCATCAGAAGAACATCGGTGAGAATTCCCCTAAGCTCTGAGAATTGCCGTGGGGTTGTAGTCATTCCCACTGTGGCTGCCAGAGAGTGCTGATAAAGTTGCTTATGGAAAAGACAGCAGGGTCTTGCGGCTCTTCTGCCAGAAAATTTCCAGTCAGTAGAGACTCAGGAATGCACTCCTTTCCCACTGCTGATAGAAATGCAGAGTTAGGAAAATCCACAAACACTTCTAACAAAATGGATTTAGAGTTGGGTGTGCTTGGCAGAATGGACACTTCTCAGGGCAAGGAAATCTGCCTGCCTTTAAGTCATACTTTGAAATTTATCATGTTACAAATGTTCTGAATTTTTATATTTTAAGTATATAGAAATCAGTTATTATATTCAATATTTGCTTTTTGCTCAGCAATACACTTGGAGTCTTATTTCATACTGAGATAAGGAACCACACTAAATGGAGAAACACTGAATGATTTCCCTGTAACATTGCGAATAAGGCAAGGACCATCCTAGTCAGAAAAATAAATAAAAAGTGTAGAGTTTGGAAAGAAAGAAGTAACATTGTCTCTTTCTCAGACAACATGACTGTCTATTTAGAAAATCCTCAGAAGTCTATAAACACACACACACACACACACACACACACAGAAAACTTAAAACTAGTGACATCTCAGGATACAAGATCAATATGTAATAATCAATTTTATTTATATAGACTAAAACCAAACCAAACCCACTACCGTGGAGTCACTTCCCACTCATAGAACTCTATAGTGACCCTATGCATTAGAAAGTAAAAAAAATTACATTTATTTAAAATAACATAAAATGCCCAGTAACAGATTTAACAAAAGATGTACAAGATTTGTATACTAATAACTACAGTGATTACTCAGAGAAATTAAGAAGACCTAAATAAATGGAGAGATATACCATATCCATGAAGTCTCAATATTGTTAGGCCCTCATTTCTACCCAAATTCATCCATAGATTCAACACTATCTCAGTTATAATTCTAGATGGCTTTTTATTTAAAATAGAAATCAAAAAGCACATTACATGGAAATACAAAGGACCTAGAAAACCAAAGTAATCTTGCAAAATAGACCAAATTTGGAGGACTTGTAATAGCAGATTTCAAGTCTTACTATATACAGCCACGTTTAACAAGACTGAGTGGTGTTTACATAAGGATAGACAAATAGGCCAATGGCACAGACTATCAAAAAAGAGACCCATATTTACATGGTTATTAGATTTTCGACAAATATGCCAAAGCAATTAAACGAGGAAAACAAAGTCTTTTACACAAACTGGATATTCATATGGAAACAAAAATGAACCTCAACCCTTACCTCACACCATATGCACAATTTTATTTTAATTTAACATGAAAGGTGAAACTATAAACTTTTTTTTAAAGCATGGGAGAATATCTTCATAACCTGAAGATAGACTAGATTTCTAAGACAAGATGCAGAAAGCAGTAACCATAAAAGAAAAATAAATAAACTAGACTTCATCAAAATTAATAGCTTTTTCTTATTAAAAGACATATTTGAGAAAATGAATAGGAAATTCTCAAACTGGGAGACAATATTTACAAAACATAGATCTAACAGAGGTCTTTTACCCAAAATATATAAAGGAAATCTCACAACTAAACAATAAAAAGGAAAACAACCTAATTTAGAAATTAGTAAAAGACTTTAAAAAAACACTTTACAGAGGTAGATATGCAAATGGCCAATAAGAACCTAAACAATTCTCAGTATCACTCGTCATCAAGGAAATGTAAGTAAAATTACAATCAGATACCACTACACGCCCTCTAGACAGGCTAAAATTATGTTTGTTAAAGTCAAATGTTGGTGAAGATGTGGAGAAAACATCTCTTATATTGCTAGTGATAATGTAAAATGGTGTAACCTCTTTGGAAAACTATTTGGCGGTTTATATTTTTAATTTAATTATAGACTTACCCTTTGGCCCCACAATTCTAACCCTAGATAATTGCCCAATACAAATAAAAACATATGCTGTCAAACAGATTTGTACAAAAAATGTCTATAGCAACTTTCTTCATAATAGCTGAAAATTGGAAACAACCCAAACGCTCATCAACAGATACATGGATAATAAAATCACGGTATAATAAAATATTACTCAGCAATAAAATTGAACGAACTACTGACACCCACAACAATATAACTAAGTCTCACAGACATCATGCTAAGTAAAAGAACCTGTTGCTGTCGAGTCATAGCAACCCTATAAGACAGGGTAGACCTGCCCCATAGGGTTTCCAAGGAGCGCCTGGTGGATTTGAACCACTACTTTTGGTCAGCAGCTGCAGCCCTCAACCACTGCTCCATCAGGGCCCCAAAAGGGCATCTGCTATCTTCTCCAGGATAGAACCCCGGTCTCTCCAGCGACAGGTGGGGATACTCACCACTATACTAACAAGGGTGGCAAGAAGGTACACACAAAAAAAGAGCAGACTGTACGCTTTTATTTATATGACATTCTAGACCAGGCAAAACTAACCTACAGGAAAAAGTCAGACAGTGGTTGACTCTAGTTGGGCACATGGAAGGGGAGTATTATGGATTGAATTGTGTTTCCCCAAAAGATATACTGAAGTCCTAACCCCTTGTACCGGTGGATGGGACCTTGTTTGGAAGCGGAGTCTTTTACGGAGCAGGGTGGGTCCTAGGAGCCCTGGTGGTGCAGTAGTTAAAAGCTAACCAAAAGATCAGCAGTTCGAATCCACCAGCCACTCCTTGGAAACCTGTGGGGCAGTTCTACTGTGTCCCATAGCATTGCCATGAGTTGGAATTAACTTGACAGCAACGGGGGTTAAGGTGGGTCCTAATCTCATTTGAGTGATGTCTTATAAAAAAGGAGAACAGGCCCTGTTAGACAGAAGGATGGTCATGTGACTTTGCAAGCCAGGGAGCACCAAGGATTGCCTGGGGGCCCCAGAACGAGGAGAGAGGCGGAACAGTTCCTCACCCAGAGCCCTCAGGAGAAAGCAGCACTGCTGAGACCCTGAGTTCAAACTTAAAGCCTCCAGAACTGTGAGACCATACACTTCTGTTCTTTAAAGCCACCCATCTTGTGTATTTTGTTATGGCAGCCCTAGCACACTAAGAGGGTAATTTACCAGGAGAGAGCAGAGGGGAAACTTTCTGGGGAGATGGAAATATTCTACATATTGGTATCTGTGTGATTTACGGGCTGTATTCATTTGTCAAAAGCCATTGAATTAAGCACTCAAGATTTGCTCATTTCAAAGTATATAAATTGTACTAAAAATTGTAAATAAATATTGAACTTTAGTTAGTAGGTTTGCTTTTTGCAGCAGATTGGGCTAGCCATGCTGAAATTACTTTCTGTGTATTCTAAACTAGAACAAATGAGTAAATATATTGAGGATAATGGGTTCCATATTTCTCACTGTGGTGAAGGAATTTACAAATATGGAAAGGAGAAAATGATGCTAACCTATGGTGTTTGGTTGGAGTTAGAAGGATAACCCAGTGATGTTAAAGCAGATATTGTTGGTGGTGGCCACTGAGTTGATTCTGACTCATAGCAACCCCACGTGACAGAGTACAACTGCCCCACAGGGTTTTCCTGGCTGTAATCTTTATGGAAGCAGATCATCTCATCTTTCTCCCATGGAGCCTCTGCGGGGGTTCGAATTACTGACCTTTGGGTTAACAGCCAAGCGCTTAACCATTGCACCAACAGATAGAGAAAAAAAATACAGAGATATATTTATTCGTATTTATATATGCCATGTGTATGAATGTATATATATATATATAGAGAGAGAGAGAGAGAGAGAGATCCTAGATGCATAATCAACTAAGCAGATTAGACCATAGCTGAAAGAGAATGGGTAAACTGGGAGATTGACTTGAGGATATTACCCTGAATGCATCACAGTGTGAAAAAGAGATGGAAATTACAAAAGAAATACTAAGCCGCATGGGCTATAGAATTGGAAGTCCCAAAATATTTTTAATGTAATCTCCAGAAGGAGAAAATGGAAAGAGTGATCAAAAAGATAATATATAAAAATAACCCAAAACTAAGGAAAAATGTGATTCCTCAGTTTGAGGAAGAACACTGAATCTTGAACAGGATGAATAATATAATCCATACCTAGCCACTTCTGCAAGAAACGAAAATAGGAATTTCATATGGGGAATGCCAGTTAGATTATCAACAGACCAAAACAAAGGAAAGAAAGAAGGAGGAGGAGGAGAAGAAAAAGAATGTATTCAAAGTTTTAAGGGAAGAAAATAATCTGACCTCTAATTCTATGCTCAAACTCTTCTTCAATATTCATAGACTAATAATGATAATATCAATGAGCTTCAGGAGTTTCTATCCATAGACAACTCTTGAAAGAATTTAGGAAAGATCAACAAATATAATTATATTGAAAATAAAGACTTCAGTGATTTAAAAAATAGGATAAGAAGACTTAAAAAATGGACCCAAACTGGGACAAGGTATTTGCAGAGCATATAGCCAACAAAGATGTAGTATCTAATATATGTTTTTTATATATATATAATATACATATTATATATATATATATATAATATGATAGGAAATAACATAATAGAAGAATTGGCAATGAATGGATAACTCATACAAGAGAAACCCTCGATGGCCAACACACACAGGAAAGATGGTGTCTCTCCTGCTGGTAACCAGGAAAAGGCAAAATAAAAGACAATATCATTAAAACGAAATAATGCCATTTCACAACGTTAAAAATCTTCAATTAAAAAAAATATACGCATCTGACAGTACCAAGTATCAGTGAAGCTGTGCGTAAAACAGTAATCACATAGACTGCTAATTGAAATACAAATTGCAGCAACTACTTTGAAGAGAAATTTGCAGTCACTAGAAACTTGTAAAATGCTTATACTCAGTGATCTACAATTCCAGTTGTGGGTATACTTATGCCCTAAAGAAGTATGGACAGAAGTGTATAAGAAGACTTATGTAAGGATGTTCATTGTAGCAGAGTTTGTAATTGAAAAAAAAAAAAGGTAACGTAAATTTCCATTGAAACAAGAATGAATAAATAAACAGTATATGTATATAGTGCAGGTAAAATAAATAAACTATCATACATCAACATGGACAATTCTTAAATACTAATTTAAGAAAAAAAGAAAAAATAATTAATAGTAGATAGATAGATAACCCAAAAAAAAGAAAAACTTGCCATTGAGTAGATTCCGACTCGAAACAACTCTATACAACGGAGTAGAACTGCCCCATAGGGTTCTCAAAGCTGTAAGCCTTTATGGAAACAGACTGCCATGTCTTACTACTGAAGAGCAGCTGGGTTTGAATCACTGATTTTCTGGTTAGCAGCTGAGTGCTTAACCACTATGCCACCAGAGATGCATAGATAGATAGATAGATAGATAGAAAAAAACAAAAAAACCCGGGTATAGGTAGATATAATTATACATACACATACACATATATATGTACACATGTAGATACCAGGTATATAAACCTTAATTTGGGGCTAGCAGAAAACATTGAGAAGAGCATGCAATTCTAGAAAAGATTTTCTTTGGGAAGGAAGGCGAATGGGATTGTACGGAGGGCGGGGGGTGGGATAGCTGTAAGGGAAGGATCCATTAGCCAAATCTGTTTTCGTTCTGGCTAGAAAATACCTGCAGAAAATAAAACAAAATATTTACATGTGTCACATCCAGGCTACAGAAATCCCTGGGTATTGCATTATTATTGGTACATTTAATATTTCTGATAATAAATTTGGTCAATACAGATTTTTTTCAGAAAGCTTTTTAAAAAAAGTGGTATCATGCCAGTTAAATCACACAAAACAAACCTACAAACTGTTAGAGATACATGCATGACTAATGAAAGTATAAATAAAAAACTACGAAATACGGATGAGACAAATACAGACCCATTTCCAAATTCTGGGGCTTCTGCAGGTAGAGGCAGGGGCTGGGGTCAGGGAGGGAACATGGGGCTTAGCGCTCTCTTCCCGTTGTTGTTCTGTGCCTCTGACTCACAGCGACCCGGTCCTGCACCATCCTCACAATCATCTCTAGAGTGGTTAAAGTTAACAAAGAAAACGTCAAAGTAAAGAGCAGCACAATGTTTGCATTCGTGAATTCTAGATAATGAGCAAATTTCGTTTGTATATATCATTTCATTTGTCATATTTCTAACTAAAATTGTTTTCTAAGTAAACCTGGAGAAAAGGGGGAAATTTCCCAAGAGCTGAGCCTATGCAATGTGCATTTCTGGAATTGTAGTACGTGTTTTCTCATATTTATTCTTTGTTCCGGGTACAAACAAAGTTGTATTTTTGGTTTTTTGGTAATTACGTGTAGAGTGGAAAGAGACGAGGGACTTTGTCATCTCCATAGAGAAGTGACAATATGTGCATCCATAAAGACATGCAGAATCACAGTGAAAAGTAATCAAGAATATATATGCACATAATCTCTAAAAAAGAACTTACTATCTGTTTAGCATAATTTTGAAAAAAAAATATTGTCGGTCCCTCAGGTTCTCAACTCTAAAATAACAACAACAGTCCTGCAATGTTAATGAGGTAACCCAGCTCCAAAACTGAATGTCTGTGTGGGCACGCAGTGGTAAGTCATTAATAATTAGCACTATTCTGGCTGAGTCCCTGGGTGGTGCAAACAGTTAACTTGCTCAGTGGCTAACCTAAAGGTTGATGGTTTGAGTCCACTGAGAGGTGCTTTGGAAGAAAGACCTGGTATTCTACTTTGGAAAGATCAGCCTTTGAAAATTCTTTGGAGCACAGTTCTACTCTGACACATACAGGGTTGCCATGAGTCCGAGCTGACTCGCTGGCAACTGTTTTTGTTTTGTTTTGTTTTCCATTTTACTTGTTCCTCTTTCTTGCTCTGAGCCTCAATTCCACAGCTCTACGAATTCAAACCCCTTAGGATGGCAGCTGTGTGGCTATTTCCAACGCCGAATGAAGTACGCACGTTGGAAGCAGGTTGCAGTGACATCCAGAGGAAGCCCATTCAAGTTCTAGCTCAGCCACTCGCTCTTTGCACAGAAAGACCTAGGGCGGTCTTTTTTCTCTCTAAGCCTTAGTTCTCTCTTCTGTAATAGTGAAGATAGCAATTTCTACCTGCACTCGCGATGTTTCCAGAGGCTCAAATAAGAAGCTGTAGGAATGTCTCGAGTCATTTCCTAAGATCTGCGCACTGACCCTCACAAGCTCTGTGGTGCATGGGCAGATCGCTAGCAAAGCATGGCAAATTTGTGTTCTGGTTCAGAAATTGTGTGAACCTTGCAGCAAGCCTGTGGTTCAGTTCCTTTAGACCTTGAGCTCTGAGGCCTCCAGCATTTTTTAATAGAATTACTGCCTTATTTGGGTGGGATCTAATTCTTATTATTGAAAGTGTTGTTGGCAGCTGTCATATTGAGAAAATTATCAAAATATAATTTAACTGGCATTTGGGTAGGGGAAGAAAACCCACCCTTGCTGTTCATAAGAGTAACACACAAAGGAACATTTTTTCTCACTTAAAGTAAAACACTGAGAAAACTGTGTTTTACCTCCAAATCTTTACTCTGTGAATAGGTGTAAGTCTTCCTAATTATCAATTTACATTAGGGAGGAAATTGTAAATGTACTTGAATTTCTAACAAACCGTCATCCCAATGAGCCCCTCGCTGAGTGTGAGAAGATTCCAATGTGACTGGTTCTGAGGGCACACGCAAGCACATCAATCCCTCATCCCCACTGCCTCCTGGACATTTCTCCCGGATGTCACCTCAGGCTCCACCTGTCACGGCCCCGCTTGTCACCTGCCCCTCCCCAAATCAACCCTCCCTCCTGACTTCTTGACTCATCTCTGAAGCAGCACGCTTGGAACAGCAGCATCTCTCTCTACTTCCTCTCTGAAGGAAGGAAGACACCAAGGTGAACGTGATTAGAACGAGAAAGGGCCACAGCTGACCTCAGCCAGTCACTGTCTGAGCCACTTGGGGTGAACAACTTAATGTGGACCCTCAATGCACCCAACCACTACAGCCCTGTGTAATTGATCCTTGCTTTACCAAGACCTGGGCCTCGGGTCCTCAGTGATAAAATGGAGGTGGTTGACCAGGAGCTGGCGACTACGTGCTGACATGCTACAGGGCTGTGTTTGCGGATGTGTTCAAAGAGCTTGAAGGAGGGGACCACTGTAAGTGATTCCCGGGGGTGCGGCCACCCACCTCCAGCTATGGGAAATGCTCAGGAAAGCTGCTGTTCCTTCGGACTTTTGAAGAAACACCAGAAACCAAATTAGTATGTGAAGTCTCCTCATTTCAAAGGGGAATGAGTTCAAAAATTTTAAACAATTCCACAAGCCCAAAAATCAAATTTCTGGGCCACACAATTTAATTTCTGGACAAAAGTGACCCCTAAGCTTGTGTTCGGTTCTAACATTCTGTTAAACTATGACTTCCAAACTCCTCCAATCAACCCATCAATTAAATAAACACAGAATTGGGCAGATAGTGAGAGGTCCAGGTTGTAGACAAAAGGAAGACTATAGGGGAACAAAAATGTATTCAGCACTTTTAATCAGCATGAATGGTTTTATGCATTTTACACACAAATTCTCTATAATCTTTACAATAACCCTAGGCAGTAGGCATTTTTTGTTCCCTTTGTACAGGTGAGAAAACTGAGATAATAAAAAGTGAAAAGACATCCAACATCACACAACTGCTTCCTAGAGAATCAGGTCGTCTCTGACTCCAAGACTTCTACCTGTGCTATGCCATCATGGTGCCACCAAAGGTGTGAGGAGGGGCACAGTTGGGGTAACAAGGCCACTGATGGGACCCAGGTTGGCCAGCACATTGGAAACTTCATTGGAGCTGACAGTTGCTGAGTAATAGAAACGGCTTGACTGTTGTGCACTCCACGCTGTAGGAAGCCCTGGAGAATCTCCACAACCTCTTTCCTCCTCTTGTACTTGATGTGGTCTGTATCACACAATGGCTAGACTCCTTCAGTGACTTCTGGACAGTGCTCCCTCCATTGGATCCTTTCCTCTTGCAATTTTTCTGCCCATGACTACCATTTGAATGACCCCAAGGCCACTTTCCTATCCAGTGGCCACAAATGTGCAGGAGCTGAAACACAGTCCAGGCCTTCCCTCAACTTGGATCAACGTCTCTTCACACTGGGATCTCCCTCACTTCTCCATCCAGGTCAGGCCCTGTGCTTTTCCTTGCATCTCCTTGGTTGAATTCTACTTCTGGGCTTTTTCTCCAGAAGATCTCTCTATCTGCATGCCTATCTCCTTGCTTTAGGCCAATCTTCCCATACCAAAAGACCACTTTAGAACCTGCTCTACAAATCCTCAGTCATCTATATTAAGGTGCTTGATTAATTCATCACTTTCAGTGTATGCTGATACATATGGCTTTCCACTGTAAATAAAAAAGTGCAACTCCTGTTAGGGAGCTGGATTTGGTGCCAGTTCTTGCAGAAACTCATGGTGTGATCTTGGGTGCTTCACCTGTCCTTTATACACAGATTCATTATCTGTGGAATAAGCATATTTGATTAGAGTCTGTCTCTCAAGTATTGTACACCTCTAAGACTCCATGATTCTACATACTTATTCTGGGTTCTTGACAATGCTCAGCCCATTCATTCATTCATAGAGTCATTCATTCAGCAAATGTCCCCTGTGATTCTCATATTCCAGGCATAACTCTGGTCACCAGGGACACAGATGCAAACAAGACAAACATGGCACCTGTAGTCATAGAACCTGTAGCCCAGCTGGGGACACCAAGCTCAAGGAGTAAATACATGAAGGAACAAGGTAGATTCAATCGTGATCTGGCCATGAAAAAATTAAAAAAGGGATGTGAGCTAGAGAGGAAATGAGGGAGCAGGGAGCATATTAGATGGAAAGAACATAAAAGTCTCATAGAAGTAACACAAGAGCTGAGGCTGGAAGGAGAAGAAGAGGCCAGCCCTGTACAGACCTGGGAGAACAACGAAGGCAAGGAAGACAGTGATTGCAATGACCCTAAGGCAGGGACCAGCTTGGGGCCTTCAAGGAGCAAAACAAAGGCCAATGGGACTTGGGAGAGTGAGTGAGGGCACAGAATTCAAGATGAGCTGGGGACATGGGCATGAGCTGTAACCTATCAGGCTCTGTGGGGGAGAGTAAGGAATCCGAATATTCTTTCAAATACAATGATGAGCTACTAGAAGAGCATGAGTATGTCAGCCATGTAATAGCTCCCCTACAACTTCCTTGCAACAAGTTGAGGATAGAGCATCGATTATATCTGAAACCATCTGATAACAACATCCAGTCCATAATTGCAGAGTATCAATGCCATCCATGTGGACCTGACTTAGCTCCAGAGCAGAACTTTATCCAAAGGTACATGGAAACCATTAACTTCTAGGGAATGACTGAACAAACTTAAGGTCAGCCCATGGAAGGAAAGTCTCAAAAGGAACACAAAGTAATGTTTACAGCTTTCAGAAAGGCTGTCGTGGGAAATAAAGGACAGAGCAGTTCTTTGGGGCCCAGTTAGGTTCAGTGGGGGGACACTGGATTCTCTGGATCATGTGAATGGTTAAAGTCCTTGGCTGCTAACTGAAAAGTTGTAAGTTTGAGTCTACCTAGAAGTGCCTCTGAAGAAAAGACTGCAGATCTGCCTCTGAAAAATCAGCCATTGAAAACCCTATAGAGCACAGTTCTGTGGCACACCTGGGGTTGCCAGAAGTCAGAATGGACTCCATGGGAACTGATTTTAACTGGGGGAACACTAGAGAAAGACATGCCATCTCCTATGGGAAACGACCTTCCAACATCCAGGAATGAAGAGGAAAGAATTCCTGAGGACAGAGAGCTCTTAATCTTGGAGGCAGTCAAGTGGTGGCCAAGGGAATATGGCTTGAATTCAAGGCCAGGCTGGGTGGTTGGTCTGTAGTCTCCCAGTCTCATGATCCCACAGTTCTATAATTTTCTCTCATTGGGAGCTAAAAATTGATGTTTGAATCCTTTGTTGTAGAGAAACTTCACATTAGAATCACGAACTTACTTTTCAAACAAAATTATATAATTTCTGAAATCAAGCGTACCAAAACCAAAAACCAAACTCATTGCCATTGAGTTGATTCCAGCTCATAGCGACCCTATAGGACAGAGTAGAACTGCCCCATAGGGTTTCCAAGGAGCGGCTGGTGGATTTGAACCACCGATCTTCTGGTTAGCAGCCTAAGCTCTTAACAGTTGCACCACCAGTGCTTCTTTGAGTACATACTGCTCTGGAATTTAGCTAGGAATATTTGTTTACTGAGGCCATGCATATTATTTGAAGTGTTTTTCAGTGTTTTGTGTATTTAAAACTCATTTAATTCTCACAATATCCATATGAAAGTACACATTATAACCACTTCCCGTTTTACAAATGGGGTCATCGAGGCACAGAGAGATTAAGTAACATGTTCAAGGTTTCACAACTGGTCTGTGCAGAGGTGGGATTTGAACCCAGAGCCGTCATTCTTAACACTCCACGCAGCCTCTTGCTGTCGCAGCCGCTGCAGTGATGGATGCACAGGGACTGAGAAGTCTCGCCTGACTTCATCATTTCTCACCTCTTTCTTTCCTCCTCTCACCGTTCCGTGGCTCCACCATGCTGCTGAAGGTCAGCTCTCTAGAAAACAATCGGAACAGGCCATAGTCTTCTCCTTAGAATTCCTAAGGCTCTCCCGCTGCCTGCAGAAGAAATCCAAACCCCTCTTTGAGGCTTCCGTTTTGACACCTTGCTCTACCAACTTCTGAGTCTCTGAGTGGTGCAACGGTTAGGGCACTCAGCAGCTAACCGAAAGGTTAGAGGTTCGAGTCTACCCAGAGGCACCTCAGAAAAAAGGCCTGGCAATATACTTTGGAAAAGTTAGCCATTGAAAACGCTGTGGAGCACAGTTCTACTCTAACACACATGTGGTGGCCATGGCTCAAAGCTGACTAGACGGCAACAGGTACTGTTTCTGGTCTACTGTCTTAGTTACCTAGTGCTGTTATCACGAAATACCACAAGTGGGTGACTTTAGCCAACAGAAATTTATTCTCTCACAGTTTAGGAGGCTGGATGTCCGAATTCAGGGAGCCGGCTCTAGGGGAAGGCTTTCTCTCTCTCTCAGCTCTGGGGGAACGTGTAATTCACAACACATATTTTTGGGCAATAGATTTCAAACCATAACATCTACCAATTTCATTTCCTGTTGTGCTATTTTTTTTTCTTTTTTCTTTTTTTATTGTACTTCAGGTAAAGGCTTACAGAACAAATAGTTTCTCATGAAACAGTAGTACACATATTGTTTTATGACATTGGTTAACAACCCCACAACATGTCAACCCTCTCCCTTCTCAACATTTTTTTTTGGTGAAAATATACATAGCCAAAGATACACCATTTCAAAAATTTCTACATGCACAGTTCAGTGACATTGACTACGCTCTTCCAATTGTGCTGCTATTCTCACTTTAGATGAAGGTTAACAGACCAAACAGTTTCTCATTTAACAGTTAGTACACCTGTTGCCCTATGACAATGGTTAACAACCTCACAACACATCAACACTATCCTTACTCAACTTTGGGTTCCCTATCACCAGCTTTCCTGTCCCGTTTTGCCTTCTGCCCCTTGTCCCTGGACTGCTGTACCTCATTAGTCCCATTTGGTTTTACAGGGCTGTCCACTCCCTGGATGAATGGTGGACCTTGGAAGATAACTTCACCACTGAGCTAAAAGGGTGTCTGGGGGCCATACTCTCGAGGTTTCTCCAGTCTCCTTTAGGCCAGTAAATCTGGTCTTTTTTGTGTGAGTTAGAATTATGTTCTACATCCTTCTCCAGCTCTGTCCAGAACCCTCTGTTGTGATCCTGGTCAGAGCAGTCAGTGGTGGTAGCCAGGCACCATCTAGCTGTACTGGACTCAGTCTGGTGGAGGCCTTGGTAGCTGTGGTCCATTAGTCCTTCGGACTAATCTTTTCCTTGTATCCTGTTCTCTTCATTCTCCCTTGCTCCTGAAGGGATGAGACCAGTGGAGTATCTTAGATGGCTGCTCACAAGCTTTTAAGACCCCAGATGCTACTCACCAAGGTAGAATGTAGAACATTGTCTTTATAAACTGTGTTATGCCAGTTGAGCTAGATGTTCCCTGAGACCATGGTCCCCACAGCCCTCCACCGAGCATTGCAGTCCCTCGGGGAGTTTGGATGTGTCCATGGAGCTTCCATGACCTTTCCTTGTACAAGTCGTGCTGGCTTCCCCTGTATTGTGTACTGTCTCACCCTTCACCAAAGATACCACTTATCTATTGCCTATTTAGTATCTCCCCCCCACCCCTCCCATCCCTGGTAACCAACAAAGATTGCTACTTTTTGTGTGTGAACTTTTTCCTGGGTTTTTACAATAGAGGTCTCATACAATATTTGTCCTTTTGTGATTGACTTATTTCACTCAGCATAATGTCCTCCAGTTTCATCCATGTTATGAGATGATTCACAGATTCATCATTGTTCTTTCTCATTGCATAGTACTCCATTGTGTGTATGTGCCATAGTTTTTTATGCATTAATCTGTTGATGGGCATCTAGGTTGTTTCCATCTTTTTGCTATTGTGTACAATGCTGCCATGAACATAGGTGTACATATGTCTTTTCAAGTGACGACTCTTATTTCTCTAGGATATATTCCTAGGAGTGGGATTGCTGGATTGTAGGGTATGTCTATTTCTAGCTTTCTGAGGAAGCACCATATCATTTTCCGAAGTGGTTGTATCATTTTGCATTCCCACCAGCAGTGCATAAGAGTTCCGATCTCCCTGCAGCCCCTCCAACATTTGATATTTCTAGGGTTTTTGATTCGTGCCAGTAATGCCAGGGTGGAATGGTATCTCACTGTGGTTTTAATTTGCATTTCTCTAATGGCTGGGGATCGTGAGCATTTCCTCATGTGTCTGTTGGCTGCTTAAATGTCTTCTTTGGTGAAGTGTCCATTTCCTTTGACCAAGTTTTAATAAGATTATTTGTCTTTTTGTTGTAGAGGTGTTGGGTTTTCTTGTAGATTATGGAGATTAGACCTTTGTCTGACTTGTACTTTCCAAAAATTTGTTCCCAGTCTGGAGGTTCTCTTTTTACTCTTTTGGTGAAGTCTTTTGAAGAGCATAGGTGTTTGATTTTTAGAAGATCTCAGTTATTTAGCTTATCTGTTGGGGTTTGTGTGTTGATGGTTATGGTTTGTATCTGTTAATGCCGTGTATTAAGGCCTGTAGCGTAGGTCCTATTTTTTTCTTCTATGAACTTTATAGTTTTAGGCTTTATATTTAGGTCTTTGATCCATTTTGAATTAGTAATTGTATAGGGCGTGAGGTATGGGTCCTGTTTCATTTTTTTGCAGATGGACATCCAGTTTTGCCAGCACCATTTGTTAAAAAGACTGTCTTTTCCCCATTTGATGGACTTTGGGCCCTTGTCGAAAAGCA